>NW_022109491.1:29534952-29537492 GCF_000313985.2 Echinops telfairi
AGAGAGTGAGTGAGTGAGTGAGTGAATGAATGAGAGTGAGTGACTGAGAGAGTGAGTGAGTGAATGAGTCAGTGAATGTGAGTGAGTGAGAGAGTAAGTGAGTGAGAGGGTGAGTGAGTGAATGAATGAGAGTGAGAGAGTGAGTGAGTGAGAGAGTGAATGAGAGTGAGTGAGAGAGTGAGTGAGAGTGAATGAGTGAATGAGAAAGAGTGAGTGAGTGAGAGAGAGAGTGAGTGAGTCTATGTAGCAAAATTATATTGTTATATAAAGAAGTGTTCTACTAGGAAGTACTGCAACCAACCAAGCCCCCCTGGTGCAATTGCCACTGCCTCCTAGTGACTGCTACAGAGTTCATACAGGTACAAACACCAAACTGGAGCCAATGAGGTTATGCTTTGGGCTGCTAACAACAAGGTCAGCAGTTCAAACCCACCAGTTGCCTCTCGGGAGAAAGATGAGGCATTCTACTCTCTCCCATATAGAGTTACAGTCTCAGGTACTCACACGGGAAATTCTACCCTGTCCTTTAGGACTGCTATGAGTCAAGACAGACTGGATGTCCGTGAGTTGGATTTTGGAGACAATTGGAGGTCTCCTGCTGGCTGGCTAGAAACTGTCTCCTAACCAGGGATGAAAGGGACTAGTATTTGGGCACACAGTCCCCACCACCCAGCTCAAAGTCTGGCCAGCCACTAGGACCGGTTACATCTTCAGAAGCCTAGCACTCACCTCGGACCTGGAAGAAGAGGGAGGTGTTGGTTGATCCAAAAACATTTGTGGCCTTACAGTGGTAGCTACCAGAGTCTTTTAGGCTCAGTTCTCGAACCTCCAGCTGCAGGGAGTTGGCCATGGACTTGGCCTGAAGCCGGCCACGGGCTGGGATCTGGGAGCCCGGACTAGTGGCCAAGAGGTGCTCCTCATGGAATAGGGACAGCTGGGCAGGGGGGTGGCTGTCTACGGTGCAGGCGAACACCGCCACATGGCCCTGGTCCACATCCAGGAGGGCTGACAGCTTCGGAGGGTCTGGAGGATCTGCGGGGACAGGGGGACAAGGCCACCCTCAGCCCCGCTCACCATCACCCAGCTGCCTTACACTGACCCCTACCCATACACACACGTTCCCACACTCACTCACTGTCTCATAAGCTCCCCCACGAAACACACTCACACATATACTCTCACACTCACTCACTGTCACACACACTCCCCCATGAAACATACTCACACATACACTCGCTCACACTCATTCCCCCACCACACATACTCTTACACTGATACACACACTCTCACACTCACTGTCCCACACGCTCCCCCACGAAACACTCTCACACTCACTCACTGTCCCACACGCTGCCCCATGAAACACACACAATCTCATACTCACTGTCACACACTCCCCCACAAAACACTCACACTCATTCCCCTACCACACACTCACACACACACTCTCACACTCACACACACTCACATGCTCCCCCATGAAACACACTCACACATACACTCTCTCACCCTCATACACACACACTCACATGCTCACTGTCATACACACTCCCACACAAAACACACTCACACATGCACTCACACACTCATTTCCCCCACCACACACACACACACACACACTCACTGTCACACACACTCCCTGACAAAACACACTCATACACTCACTCACACACTCATTCCCCCACTACACGCTCACATTCATTTCCCTACCACACACACTCACACACACACACTCTCACACACTCTCACACATACACACTCATACACTCACACACCCCGCCACCACACACACACTCACATACACACACACCCACACACTCTCCACCACCACACATATACGCATGCTCAGCGACTCAACCCCAGCCCTGTTGCTCTCCCCAGACTACTCCCCCAACCCTGAGTGCCCCACTCTCTGCCCCTGCCGGTCACCCACAGAGCACATTCAGGGCCACAGGAGCGGAGAGCTGGGCCTCAGTGGAAGTGAGGATTCGGCAGGCATAGAGGGCCGCATCACTCCGGGCCACAGGCATCAGGGTCACAGTCTCCAGGGGGCCCTGGGCCCACAGTGCCCCATCCCGGAACCAGGAGAAATTGGCTGGGGGGCTGGGGGCCTCTCGGCTCACAGTGCACGTCAGATTGGCCACGATGCCCTCTCGCAGCACGTTTGATGGTGAAATGACCAGGACGGTGGCTGGAAAAGTTCATAGGCTCCTTAGAGGCAAGGCCAGCGCCCCTCCCCCACTCGGCCAGCCCCCCACTGGGGGAGGGGAGGAGAGGAGACCCCAGGCCAGGGAGCAAAGCAAGCAAGTTCAGAGCAGAGCCGAGGGCTCCTCCACAGGTATCCCGCAGGTGGCTAGAGCCCTGTGGGTGACCAGGGAGCCTGGAGGAAGTGGGCCCTGGAGACCATGGTGGGGAGCAGAGATGGGACAGTCAGGAACAGGGAAGGATGACAAGGCAGCCCCATGGATTGCAGAGGGCCCCAATGTGGAGAGCGGGCAGCAGGATAGTGGGTGAGGTGGGGGGGGTATGGGGTGGGGGGG
>NW_022109491.1:29537693-29556803 GCF_000313985.2 Echinops telfairi
GCGCCAGCCCCGGGGCAGTGGACACGGTGGTGCCCATGCCCTGGGGGCTCACCGTGGGCATTGAGGGTGGCCAAGGTCGAGGCATTGCCCAGGGCGTTGCTGGCCTCGCATTGGTACTCGCCCTCATCCTCCAGCGTGGGCTCGTCGATCTCCACGCGCAGCGAATTGGGGGCTCTAGCCACCTTGATGCGCGGGGAGCAGCCCCCACACGACGGCAGGGAAGAGACCACAAAGTGGTCCCCGTGGAGCAGCCGAAGCTGGGCCGGAGGGTCGCTGTCCACGCGGCATGAGAGGAGCCCCCGACGTCCGGCCCCAGCGCCAGTGGCGTCAGGGTCCAGTCGGGCAGTGAGCACGGGCTGCCGTGGGGCATCTGTAGGGAGTAAGCGCATGCGTGCTCGGCCCACACCTCTCGGGAGCTCTGGCCCCCTCACTCTGTCCAGCCTGGCTAGACAGCTGTGCACTGTCCAAGGATCAGCCAAAGGCCGGCGGACTCGGTCCGTGCTCCCCAGGCTCAACTCTGCGAGAGACGGAGCCCTCTCAGAGGAAGGCGCACCATTTCCTGCAGGGACCACGGTGCCCTATGGGCCAGCAGCCATCGAGCAGAAGTCCCATCTGCTCCTGAGCCAGGCGTGCACCTAGCAATTCCTGGATGGGTCTCGCTCTCCGCTCTTGTCCTGCACTGCACCCTGCACAAGGCCGCCTGCCTCCTGGGCCTTTCCTGCCTCCCAGCTCTGATCTCCACGCTGGCTTCTCCTACCTCAGAGGAGGCCAACCACGCCGCCCTCTTTGCACAGGCTTATGGAGATGGGGGGGTTTCAAAGGGAGCCGTGCAGTAAGCCAGGGCTCCTACACGATGCCACTCTGACACCAGGAAGCCCCTGGAGAAACGACTGCATTTCCCTGGCAATCCCTGATGTCAGTCCATACATGATGGGGAAGTGCACCCCAACATGAGTCAGCCCCTCGGGCTCACATGGAGCACCCTGTCAAGGGGGTAACAGGATGCACAGAGGGCCCGGCTTATCCCTGGGTCAAGAGTTCTGTCACCGTGTCTGTGGGAGCACAGAGGCCACAGCCAATGGGGCCTGTGCACACATATAGAAGTTTTCATCCCCAGAGAGTAAAGTGTGGATATGGTGCCCCTTGTGGGGCAGGGATTGGGAGAGGAGCTGTAGGCAGGTAGAGGAAGCCAGCTCCATCCAAGCTGTTGCCCAAATTTCAGCCCTGAGTGGAGAGGTCCCGGTGCTCAGGCCTGTGACCACCCTCTTGGTCTTGTCCCCAGGGCAGGGCAGGGTCAGGAGGACCAGCAGGAGGGCCGCTCACAGAGCACGGTGAGGACCGCGGTGGAGGACGAGCCGCTGGTGCTGTGGGCGTCCTGAGCCCGGCAGTGGTAAGAGCCCGCATGGTCCGTGCTGGAGGCCGAGGGGAATAAGAGGCTGCTGCTGGGCCCCTGCAGGAGCAGTGCTCCATTCCGGTACCAGAAGAAGCGGGTGTCAGGCGTGGGTCTCAGGCCACTCCTGCAGGTCAGCGTCACCGCCTGCCCTTCCACCACCTCTGCTGCTGGACTGATGAAGAGGCGGGCAGCTGGTGGGTGAGGGGAGGAGAGAAGGTCAGCTCCCCTGCATATCCGCAGAGCCTTGGACCTGCTGCAGCCACCAACCCCCCCACCCACCTCCGGCCCGTCTCCTCTCCCCACTGTCAGCTCTGCATCTCCCGGGTGGATCAGGAAGGTTTGGCCCCAGATCTATTGGTAGCAGCCTGTGCCCACACTTACATCAAAAGCCTGCCTTTAGAACATGGAGAAATCAGACATTTTATCTTTAGTGGTCTCTCTCTCTCTCTCTCACTGCCATCAAGCCCTTTCTGACCCAGAGCGAATATATAGGACAGAATAGAACTGCCCCTGTGGGTTTCCGAGACGGTAACTCTGGATGGAAGTAGAAAGCCTTGTTGTTCTCTCTTGGAGCAGCTGGTGGTCTTGAACTGCTGACCTTGAGGTGAGCAGCCCAAGGCATAACCCACCTCTCCACCGTGACTCCTGCGTCTTGGGTGGTGGGATGGTTAAAACAAGGCAGCTGCTATGGAAAACAGCTTGGTGGTTCCTCAAAGAGTTAAACAGAGAACAATAAAACCAAACACACACACCCCACCCCAATCAAGTCCAGGCTTTTCTGAGACTGAAACCTCAACAGGAGCAGACGGCTTCATCGTTCTGAGCGGCTGATGGGTTTGAACCAATGTCCTCATGGTGAGCAACTCAACACCTAACCTTCGGTGTCACCTTAAGAACTACCACACAGTCCAGCAAGTCTACTCCTAAGGGTTCACCCAAAAGAATGGAAAGTGGGAACTCAAGCCAATACGTGTGCATGCGTGTCCACCGCAGAATTATTCACAGAAGGTAGAGACAGCCCAAGTGTCCATCAACAGATCCCTGGACGAACAAAGGGCGGGACACCTATACAAATGGAATATTTTCCAGCCATCCTGAGAGATGAAGTGCTGCGTCAATAAGAATAAAGCTGGAAAGCTCATGATGCTGAGTGAAAGAAACCAGACACAAAAGGCCGTGTGTTCTATGAGTTCGCTCACCTGAAACATCTAGACTAGGCAAATGCGCAGAGACAAAAAGTAGTGGAGACGTTAACGGAGGGGTGAGGGTAGAGGCTAACATGAAGGTGTTTATTGCACACAGAATTTCCATTTGGAGCCATGGAAAACCGGTGGAAACACAGAGGGGGAATGGTTGTGAATGAAATAAATGCTACTGACTGATGGATACCCTTAAAATAATCTAAGTCAATAAGTCCAGTGGCCTGATGGACCATGCAGACATGAGCCTCCATAACCCTGAGGTCAGAAGAACTAGATGGTGCCCGGTTCCCACCATCAACAGCTCTGAAAAGCAGCACTTAGGAAGCTCCTGGAGATACAATAGCACTCCTGGGGGTGACACTGGGTGGTCAGCAGTTCGCAACCCCCAGCCACTCTGTGGGAGAAAATACGAGTCTTTATATTCCGGGAAAGAGTGACGGTCTCAGAAACCCACAAGGGCAGCTCTCCTCTAGGCTATGGGGTTGCTAGGAGTTAGAATCCACCTGATGGCAGTGAGTTAGTTGAGCAGAGATAGGGTGTCAGAGCAATGTGAAACAATTAAAATAAGTAAACAGATAAAGCTTACTGGTCGTTGGTGAGACCCCCCCTGACCCACTCCCACCCCCACCCCCCACCCCTCCTGACTGGGGTCTTTGTCCTTCGTGTCTGGGTTACACATTGGCAGCTAACAGCAACGTCAGCCTTTCAAACCCACCAGCTGCCCTGCTGGCGAAGACTGAGGCTTTCTGCTCCTGCAAAGACCGACATCTCAGAGCCCGTCCTGTGGCTCCCTCAGGGGGGGATGGACTCGATGGCGGTAAGTCAAAAGGGCAGCATTTACCCAAAGAAGTAGGGATAGAAACAAGGAACTCCAGGAGGAAGTGGGCTAAGCGATGGCACACAGAAGGGACTGCAGTGTCTTCTATGTGGGATCAGCGTGTGTGTGAGTTGTTGAATGTGGAACTATGATGTGCTCTGTCAACCTTCACCTGTCACAGCAAAATGTTTTTCAAATGGCTTAAATGCCAAATTTATGAAATATATGTGTGTATGTAGATCTATAAAACCAAAACTTAAAAAACATATTTTTTACTTGCCTTGCTTGATGAATTATGCCCACCATGGCCTTGGGATAAAGGAAGGGCAACCCCCGTGCCAAGACTTAGAAGACCCCAATTCTCCCTTTTGCCTCCCGCGTCTGACCTGGCACAGAGCCTGCCCCCAAAGTTTAATAAGTAATAAAGTTCACAGATGTACACGAGGGAATCTCCAAGTTCCGAGAGTTCGACAGGAATGCCGCCACCTGTCTTGCTTCCCTTTTTGCCTTGGCCTCCAGGAACCTCTGATGTTGGGATGACTGGACAGCCCAAGCCTTCCAGGTGCTGTTTACCCACCCCCCACCCCCACCCCCACTCTGAAACGGGTTCAGTCCTTCCCTGGAGCCCTCTGGACTCCTAGCAGGAAGCAGCACTGCAGGTCCCTCGGCCAGCCCTCTGGGTCCTCTTACCATTGGCGTGGAAGTCCAGGGTGGAGGAGGCATTGCCCAGTGAGTTAGTGGCCAAGCATGTGTACGTCCCACTGTCAGCTGGCTCCAGGTCCCGGATCTCCAGGCGCAGAGAGTTGGGAGCCGAAGAGACGATGAACCGGGTCCTGTGGTCACTCTTCCCGGTGGTGGAAGCCAAGATGAGACTCCCTCGGGACAGCTGCAGTGTGGCCTGGGGCTCACTGACCACCGAGCAGTGGAGGATGCCCACGAGCCCCACCTGAGTGTCGAGGAACGTCGTCAGGTCTGGCGTAAGGGGTGGGTCTGTGTGGAGATGAGCATTGGGCCTGTCACTCTGACACAGAGGACTGACTCCCCGAATCCCCCTATGACCCCTGCGCCCCTTTGTCCCACCCTGCCCAGCTCCTGAGTGCCTGCTGAGGACCAGCCCGTGGCTCCGGGGAGAACTCTCAAGTAGGTGCAGCAGCATCCAGCTTAGAAGGTGGCAGAGAGGCCTGGCCTTCAGCATCTTAATGTCACCAACCTTGGGACAAACCGGCCTCCAGCCTCTCCTGAAAGGACACCCTGAGGTGGACACAGTCAGTACACTGTTCAATTGAAGAACCGCCCCTTACACTGCCAATGCCAATGCCAAGACAGACGAGAAAAGACCGGGGATTGTCCCAGACACAAGGAGAACAAAGGAAGGTGGCCATGGACCACAGAGTGTGTGATCTGGATGACATCCTGGCCAGAAAGAAGAAGAGTTGCTGTAAAAGATACTCCGGGGAAATTTTAGACAACAGCCTCGTATCGACATCGAATTTCCTGATGGTGGTTCTCTAAGAGAATGAGGAACTTGTGGGTAGAGGGGGTTCAGATCTGCCACACCTTCTCAAATGGCTCAGGAAAGTAAAAGTGTAGACAGATCTTAAAAAAGAGACACACTAATATTATACATCCTTATATGGGGGGCTTAAAAATGTATAGAAAGATTGAATTAACAAATAATGGGAATTTTAGAACTCTTGGGAATTTGGGGGGAAATTCCACTTTTCCATGACATTTTTTAATCCCCCTTATATTTCAGTTCTCAGATCCATTTTTCGGTCTGCCCTACTGTGGTGGCTTGCATGGTGCTACACAACTGGTTTTTCAAATGGCAGCAGGTCACCTGTGGCGAACAGGTTTCAGCAGCGTCCAGATGGGGAAGAAAAGCCTGGTGATCTCTTTCCAAATGAGACCATGAAAGCCCGACGGCTCAGACGGATCCTTATCTGGCCTAGTGCTGGGAGGCCAGCCCCTGGGTGAGAAGGCACTCACTACACGGTATCCGCAGCAGTGGACTCAGACCACGGTCAGAAAGACGGGGCAGGGATAGGCAGTGTTTGCTTCTGTTATGCATGGGATCACCAGGAACCCACACTGACTTCATACCAACCAACACACCTGGCCACATGCACAAACAGATGAGCAAATATGTTTGTATGTACGTGTGTGTGATTAGAAAGCAGGAAAAGAAAAAGCAAATATGGCAAAATGTTAACAAATGAGAATGTGGATAAAAAGAATCATTTGTTGGACTATTCTTGCAATTCTCTTAAAGTCTGAAATCATTTCGGAATTTAAGATTTAAAAAGAAGAAGGAGGAGGAGGATGAAACTGGCAACTGGACAGGAACTGGAGTCCAGGTGAAGGGAGTTGGCCGCCGCTCCCACACCCAGGATGTTGGCCCTGCGGCAGCCTCTGGCCCTTCTAGCCCAGCCTTGCCCTCACTGAGCTCTGGTCCTGCTGGTACCCACGCCCACCCCGCCCCTGCCACTTACGGGTGACCACCAGGCTGACGGGCCCTGAGCGCTCAGTACCCTGTGTGTTCTGCACCTCACAGAAGTAGAAGCCAGTGTCCGCTCTGGAGGTGGGGTGCAGCTGGAGGGTGGGCGTGTGGACGCCCTCCAACAGGATCTGGTTCTTGTACCAGCTGTAGCGGATCTCGCTGCGCGCCCCACTGGGCGTGTTGCAGGTCAGCGTCACTGTCTGGTTCTCTAGGACGGGGCCCACCGGGCTCACCTCGACCTCAGCCACTGCAGGGGCAGCAGAGGACACGCTGGGCTGGGGGTGGGGGGGTGCCTAGGGGGACTTCCAGCTCCACCCCCTCAGAGCCCCGAGAGTCACAGCCCATCAACCTGAATCTGCACCATCCACACCACACCTGTGGCTCACAGTGGACCTATGTCCTATTACCCGGCGTCCTCCCAACATCCCACCCTCCCAAGGAGGTACTGCCCAGGGTCTCACACGGGAGGAGGCCTGAGTCCTGCCAGTCTCTGACTCTGCCCTGGCCTGGCTCCTCTCAGCCCCAGCGGGTTGGACCCCTCCCTGCTGCCTGGCCAAGCCCCAGTCTCACCCAGGACTCACTGAAGACATGAAGGCTGACAGGAGTGGAGACGGCAGAACCCACGGCATTCTCAACTTGGCAGGTGTAGATGCCGGCATCGGCCCAGGTTGCCCGGGGCAACTGCAGCACCCGCCCCATGGCTTGGAGGGGTGTTCCGTCCTTGACCCACTGCACAGTTCTGACTTCCGGGTAGCTGCTATTGACCTGGCAGGTGAGTGTGACCAGGTCACCTGGGAGGATGTTCTTCCCTGAGGGGTTGAGGAGGACCTCCACGCCCCGAGGGGCATCTGCAAGGCCGGACAGGGGCATTGGGTTGGGGACATGTGAAAGGCAGGGTGGCACACATCTCCAAACTCCATCCTAAGGTCACCCACCCACCCAGAACAGCAGGCCGATTAGTCCTCTGGCCAGGGGACTGTTTACCCTCAGCCCCTGTGACCCATCCTGCTCCCTTCTAGTCGAGCCAAGTTTTAGGCTTGGTCTACGTCCACCCTAACTGCCTGCACGACACTGCCCAGGCGCCTGCGTTCTAGCTGCCCGTAGGGCCCGTGGACAGGAGACCCTGAATTGGGACAAATAGTTAACTGGCTCAGCTACTAACCCAAAGATGGGAGGCTCCAGATGACCCAGAGGTGCCTCCAAAGAGAGGCCTGATGACTTGTTTCCAACAAACCAGCCACGGAAAATCTAACAGAGTCCAGTTCTACTCCGACACTCCCGGAGTCTCCCTGAGTTGGACGCCAGCCACCCAGCAACCCTGCTAATGGTTCCCTGCAGGTAGAGACCAAATGCCCACTGGGAGCAGCCCATCAGTAGCCAGTGTGGAAGGGCTGTACCAACAGTTGAAAAGACTTCCTTTCTTTAAGTCTGGTTCCAAATCCTTTTTCTATGTAAATACTATATAAAAGCTAACCTTTTCGAGCGTTTAATCAATAGGAATGTGATCATAGTAAAAGCCCATTTTTTCAAGGGCTCAGTGTGTGCTGGGCACTGTTCTCACTGCCTTATCGGGAGTGCCCATTGAATGTTGGTAACAATTCTGAGCCAGGGCCTACTTCCTGTTCCCTCCACAGTTTCAGGCCCTGAGTGGTATATGCAGTGAACGGGCTCAGCTGCTAGGCAGGAGGCCTGAGAACACCCAGGACCCCTTGAAAGGAGTGGGTTACACCCCGGGCTGCTAACCATGAGGCCAGCAGTTTGAAGCCACCAGCCATTCGTTGGGAGAAAGACGGGGCTTTCTACCCTCCAAAGGCGTTGCAGTCTTGGAACCCATGGGGGCAGCTCTCCCCCTGTCCCTTAGGCTTGCTGTGAGTCAAATGATCAACTCAACGGCAGTGAGCTTAGTTTGTTTGTTTGTTTGTTTGTTTGTTTGTTTGAGAGGTACATCAGAAGCAAGGCCGGGTGACTGTTTCTAAAAAACAATCTATGAAACCCTATGGAGCGCAGTTGCAGTCCAACAGTCAGTCCAACAGTCCAACAGTCCAAACAGTCAGAACTGACTTGATGGCAGCTGGTTTGTACGCACACACACACACACACACACACACACAATGTAGATGAGAAAATAAGGGACAAAGGAATTGCCGAAGTTTGCTGACTACTAAGTGGTGGAGCCAGATGGCCTGATAGGAACCCCATGAGTAGCAGTTCTTCTAGAACAGCTGCAGCGCCGTGTCACTGGGGTGGGCAGGTGCATAGCCAAGCGTGGGCTTGGGCTTTCCTCTCCGCTGACTCTGTGCCCCATCCAGGTGACACCTGGTCTCCGCGAGAGTGAGCAGTCCAAGGCAGAAGTGGGGTTAGCCCTACCTTCCCACCCTCCTCACGAGCTGGGCTACCTCTCAGGGCCCACACTGCCACCCCCGCCCCCCACAAAATCTGACTAGGAAACGCCTATTCCTGGGGCCCTCTGTGTCATCTGCCTCCTCAAGGACAAGAATGAGACATGTGCCCCCTTCCAAGCCAGCAGGAGAGAGGAGGGAGCCCTTGAAGGAGACTGTGAGTAGCTCAGCAGACTGTGCCTCCACCCACCCCTGCCCTGGAAGCCTGTGTGAGCCCTGCTTTGCCTCAGTGCAGCAGTTCTCAACCTGTGGGTTGCGACCCCTTTGGGGGTCGAACAACCCTTTCACCGGGTCGCCCGATTCATAACAGTAGCAAAATGAGTGATGAAGTAGCAACGAAAATAATGTTATGGTTGGAGTGGATCACCACCACATGAGGAACTGTCTGAAAGGGTCACGGCATTAGGAAGGTTGAGAACCGCTCTTAGTGAGGGGTGGCGGTGGGGGGTGGGGGGCTGCTTCCTCAGGCTGGAGGATAACAGGGAAGAGCGGCAACAAGGGTGTCTCCCAGCACACTCACACTGCACTTGGAGGTGAAGCTCGCCCTGCGCCTTGCCCTCGGCCATGGTGAGCTGGCAGTACAGTGTCCGGCCATGGTCATGCCAGGACAAGACCGTGTGGAGGATACCCAGGTGGCTGATGCCAGTGGGCTCCAGGCGTTGGAAGCTGGAGGTGACAGAGCGAGACAGGTCCTGGCCATTCCACTCCAGGGTGACGGTCTCCTTCAGGCACACGTAGGGGGTGGAGCAGTTGAAATCCACCTCCGTGTTTTCTCGCAGCTCGGCCGGCGAGGCAATGGTGGGCACGAGGGGCTGCTCTGAAGACCGAGACAAGAGGGCTCAGGCCGCCTCCTTCTCCACACCCTGAGACTCTCAGCCCCGGAAGCCCAGGCTGAGGGGTGGGGCGTGGGCAGAGGAGGGCTTAAGGATGAGCGGAGCCTGCTGACCACCCCACAACCTCCCTTGGGGGACACTGCTGGGGCTGGCCCTGGGACAAGGACGGGTCAGGGGCTGGCCTTAGGCCAGGGATGGGACTGGAGCCGACTCTGGGGCCAGGATGGGGCAGGGGCTGGAACTGAAGGTGAGACTGGGGCTGGCTTTCCGTTTAGGGCCAGGGCTGGGCCGAGTCACAGTCTGAGGGTGCTCTAGGAACCGCCTGCCGGTGAGAGCCAGGCCCCCCGGCCCTCACCTGTCACCGTGACCCTGGTGCCTTGTATGTCCGACCAGCGGTTGCTCTCGCTGATCTCAAAGCGGAAGTTGTAGGAGCCCGAATCCTCGAGCCGCAGGTCCTTCAGCATCAGGTTGCACGTCTTGCTCTCCGGCTTCCCTAACAGCTGCGCTCGGCCTTGGAACTGCGCTGCCACCAGCTTGGGGTCCTCCGAGTGGCTCACGATCTGCCGCTTGCCGGCATAGTCATAATACCAGAGAGCCGTGATGCCGTTGGACGTCTCCACGTCAGCCGGGTAGGTGAAGATGCACGGGATGATCAAGCAGGACCCTTTCACGCCCTGCACCTTCTCGGGGCTGGAGACACCCCACGAGGCCAGGCCTGGGAAGGGACAGAGTGGGGTGGGAGGAGCTGGTACAGGAGTGGGGTCCCTGCAGACTCTGTGATCTGCCTTCGAGAAAGGTGCCCCAAGGTCGCTACCCTGGGTGCTCCAGGGACAATCCAGGCCCAAGGGCTCCTCGCTCAGAAGCTCGGCCAGACAGCTCCCACCCACGACCTCCTCGGTCCTCCCTGGACTCCACGCTCAAGCCTGTGACTTGGGCTTAGTGCAGTGTGCAGGCGCTGCTGGGGTAGGACTCGCTGCGGCCCAGTCCCCGAGACTGACCGGCGCCAGGTGGCCCCACTTACCTGAGGGGAAGAGCACGGCCAGCAGAAGGAATTGGAGTGGGAAGCCCATCACCGGTCCTCGGGCTGGTCCAGTACCTAGGAGGATGGTGCCCACGCGGGGTGAGGGGTGGAGGTGGGCAGGGACTCTTAGAACTGATTCTGCGGAGCCCTCTGAGGTCCAGCCCCTTGTCCTCAGATGCTGTGATGGTCACCCTGAGAGCCAGCTAGAGTGTGCCCAGCTTGGGGTGTGCTCAGGAATGTCTCACTTGGTGGCGCGTCCCAAAAAGCCCCCGGTGTTCACTAGGCCCCACCCCCACAGTGGGTGGCCCAACTTCTGCTTTCAGAAGAGGCTTCTTAGGACAGATTCACAGCTGTCCCCCCACCCCACCCCACCCCAGCCCCCACCAAACCAGCAGGAACTGGGAACCCAGACAGGCACAGTGACCTGTTCGAAGGGGGTGGGGATGTTCTTACTGTCAACGTGCCTCCCTGCATCCCCTTACCCTCCCCACCCCCCACCAGCCTCCCAAACCCTCTGTGGCTCCCATTGCCCACGGGGCATGGCTCCTAATCTAAAGTCCTCATTGCTGCTTCTCCACCCCGGCCCAGGGCCAGTCTTGTCTCCAGTGGGCGCCCCTCCTTCCGGAGAAACCTCAGTCCAGGTGCAGCATGAGGTGGCCTCCAGACAAAGATGTCCTTTTCAACATCCCTGCAGTCCCGCCCCCGCCCCCTCCCCCCCAGCCGCATGCTTGTGCCAAACAGCCTGTGGAGCCCCTGTCTCAGAGCCTGCAGCTAAGGACTCGTGCCCTGCCACAGGGAAGTGCCCTCAGACCCTCAGACCCTCCAGGCAGAAGAGGGGCACAGTCCCTGGGAATTCAGAGTCGGGACGGGGAGATGGCAAGGCCTAGCTGAGGCTTGATGGGCAACATGGGGGCCCTGCACACCAGCACACGCCGCACAGACAGGCGCTCAAGGCCCGCCGTACACCCTGCGGGAGAGAGACGAGACTTTGGACCCCTGAGACGAGGGGCAGCCTCGGAAACTCAGGGACAGTTCTACCTTGCCCTCCAGGGCCCCTGGGAGTCGGAGTCAGCTTGGCGGCAGCGTGCCTTCACACAGAGAAGGCAACTGCCCTGCTATGGAGCATCCCTGGCGGGGGAGGGAAGACCTCAAGGATTGTCACAGGCATGGGACAGAAGGGGAGAGGTGCCAAAACACAGTTTGCTGACTCTGCGATTCTCCTTGGTCCTCAGTGCTGTGTCAGCAGGGGGAGAGGAGAGCCTGGGAGGATGGAAGTGGGGCAGGAAACACATGACAGCTCCGGTCCCAGCCCCCAGCCCACCGGCCCCATGAGTAGGGCCCAGCTGTTCTAAGGGTTACCAAGGGGTACACCTGGGCAGTCCCAGGGCTGGAACAGCCCATCATGATGGCCAAGTGGCACTTAGACGGTACAGACAGGGGCAGGGTGCCCTTGGGGGGAGCCCTGGTCCTCAGGGGATGCAGCCACCCATGGGCTGCTCCAGCAGGCAACCAGGTCCTCTGAAGAGGCCAAGGGGGACATTCCTGGTTCCCTGGCCATCCTAGACCTGCTCCTCTCCCTGAAGGCTTTGATCCATACCTGGCGCTTGGCTGCTGAGATCTCCCAGGGCAGTGCTGTCCCTCACCAAGAGGAAAGGCAGCCTGTGGGGCACATTTGGGGGCAGGCCTGGCCCCTGAGGCCCCAAGCTGTGCGGGTGTTGTCGAGGTTAGCCCCTCTGTAACGAGCGAGCGGCATATGCTAGATAAGTCAGCACTGTCCCCAGACCTTCTGCTGCCCCAGGGCACTGCTGAGTCTGCAGGAGGAAGAGTGGGATTGGGGGCAGAGTGACACTGAAATGGAGCAGGAACTTTTGGAATGTGGAGGGAAAGCTTTCTAAAGTCACCTGCAAACATATCACGTGGTTGTCACCTTTACTTAGCCCACCCCAACGCCAAAGGGACCAGCCCCCTGGAGCCCAGTTTTCTGGCTCACCCTGCCCACTCCAAAGACCGTGACCCAGAAAACTAGCCTGGAAGCAGGAGGGGCACGGAAGGCTCCAGATAGGAGACCTTTGTCCCAGTTTGAAAGTGTCGTGTTGCAGGGTCAGTGTCCTAGGGCTTGGGTCTGACCTCGGTGACCCAGGGAGTGCTTACACCCCCTGATGGTAATAGGGTGCTGGGAAGAGAGTGGATGTATTAGTATGGCAGTGGGCGCCCTCAAACAACCCCTCCTATGGACAGTGACCCCTGGGGCAGCATCATTCTCCAGACTGGAAGTTCCTGAAGCTCACTTCTGATTCTCCAAGTCTTGGGTGCTTGGAAAACAAGGTCCAAAAGGCCCACTCCTAGAATTGGTATAAGGATCCCTGGTAGCACTGTGAGATCAGGGCTGAACTGCTAACCAGAAAGTCAGTGGTTCAAGCCCTCAGGAGAATGATGAAGCTGATTGCTTCCTTAAAGATATACAGTTTCAGCAACCCATAGGGAGCAGTTTCACTCTGTCTACTAGGGTCACTATGAGTTGGAATCCACTCGATGGCGTGGGTGAGTAGAACTAGCCTGGGCTGCCCCAGGGTTGAGTTGGGGTCTCATCAACCTATGCTTACTGCCTGTGTCAGAACAACAGAAGATGACACGAGACCAAGAGTCTTAGGACATCAAGGCCAAAGTCCAGAAGAGGCTATCGTCTGGCCTCGGGGAAAGAGGGCAAAGGGTGCTTCACTGTGGGCAGCTCTGTCTGGGTTCAGAATTCAGTTTCTGTTTCCGGACCCAGGGCTCCTCTCCAACTTCCCTTTCAGGCCAAGCAAGGAGGGAAATGGGTGACAAGTACTCCACCCCAGTGACGGGAAATTTGAGGGTGCTAATGGGCACTTGCAGGAATGTGAGATCTTCAACATAATGGAAAGCCCCGGTGCAAGCCCAGCATTTAACTCTGGAACCCCTCTCCTCCACTGCACTTCTTAACCTGGCTTCACGGGCTGTGTGCTGGCTGCCGGTCTGCTCAAGGTTCCTGCATGCAGATGAATGAATGGGGTGTGTCTGGAGCCAGCGGGAGGAGAAGGCTGTGGCTGGGCCAGGGGTGAGGGTGAAGTTTAGGTTGGGATTTGGGATGGGATAGATGTTGGTATTGAGTGGACCCTGAGATAACGGCCAAGGGGCTTGGGGTCCGGGTGTGGGTTGGAGTTGGATGCTGGTGGTGAATGGGCTATGACTGAGGCCGGTTGGGGACAGGGTGATGGGGCTGGGTGCAAGCTGCGATTGGGCTTAGGACCGGGCTTGGGTTGGAGTTGAATATGGATGATGATCCCTAAATGCTAACATGGACAGGCAAGTGAGGCGAGGTGAGGACTGAGGTTGGAGGTGAGACTGGGTTGGAGTGATGGTTACACTTGGCGCTGGAATGTGGGTCGGGGGGAATTGGGAGCTATGATGAGTAGCTCAGGATTGGGTTGGTTTGGCATCCAGCCCTCACACCCAGACACACCCCAGCAAGTCTCAGCCCAGCCCTGCTCCCCGCTCCCTGATTCTCCCTTCAGGCCCAGGGCGGGGAGTACCTGCTGCACACTGGGCAGTGGCAGTGAGGCTGAAGAACTGGTCGCTGAGAACAGCAAGGAAGACCGGGAGCTCTTGGTGCTGGTGCTCCCCGGGGGCTCTGCTACCCCAAGAGAGGAGGACCCAGCTGCAGAATCCGCTTCCTCTTCTTCCCAGGCCTCAGCCCCGCTGCCCAGTTCAGAGGCCACTCAGGGAAGCAGCTGCAGGCCTTGCGCAACAGTCAGGGCAGGAAAGGCATCTTGACGGGGAAGGTCCCCAGAAAAGCTCAGGACTTGATCTGAGCCCACAAGTGGCGACTCTGGGCTCACTCTGGCGCCTCCTAGCAGGCAAAGTGGAAATCGCAGGGGTGATGGCGTGGGTCTCACTGGGCCCTCTCTCCCTCCCTTTCTGGGCCATTCCAACAGTCTGAGCGCGGAGGAGGGAGCTTTCTGCACACAGTTCCACCATGACCACTGGGAAGGAGCCCAATCCGGCCTCGGGAGTGGGGGTGGGGCTTATGACAGGACACCCAGACTCGGGCATTTTATCCTCCACCCCTTTGGGGAGCCTCCTGTAACCCCATAGCCTCCTGAACACGCTAAGAAGATGCCCTCAAGAAATAACTCTTTCTAACTGTGGAAAGCACAAGGACCCTAGACAAACAGGCCGCTGCTCAGCCTGGCCAGTATCTCTAATTGTTCTTGGCTCCCCAACTCTCCTGAGCAATGACACAAGCACACACACCACCGCCGCCACCCCCACCCCCCCACCCCACCCCCAGGTCATGTGGCAGAAATGGAAAGATTCCAGCACAGCAGGCTTATCATCACCCTGGAAGGCCTACTAAGTGCAGGACACTTATAATTCACACACCGTCATTGAGTCGATGTCTGTTTACAGTGACCCTATCAGACCCTGCGAGTTTCTGAGACAAATAACTCTTGACAAGAATAGAAAGCCTCATCTTTCTCCCGAGACACTTCCAAGGCTGGTGGTAATTGCCCCCAAGGATAACACATCTCAGTAGTCCATGGAGCACCGCTTTATCACGAAACACGAAATGCGGAGCCTGCCTTCCCACTCTGCCCAGCAGAGTAGAGCCCTGGACCTCGTAGGCAAACCCATGTGTGCATCCAAAAGGAACCGAGGCCTTCAGATGGGTAGATCCAAGACCCTAGACTGCAGGTGACCTACCTGCTCTGCTCTGAAATCCTCCAGCCCCAGCAGCATTAAGCCTCAGTTGCTTTGTCCTTCTTTGTAGCCCTGCCTCTATGAAGGGGCTGTCCAAACGTTTGTGAAAACATGGAATGGAACAGCAGCATTTTCCCACAAACTTTTTGAAGCCCCACCCCCATGCTGCTAAGCTTCCGTCGTTTCCTCTTCTGTCCTAACAAGGGTGTTCACCCACCCCATTGCTTCCTCCCCCAACAGCAGTGACAGGTTTTGCTGGCCCCGAAATTCCCCAGCTCTTGGCCCGTGACTGTGTACACCCACTCCCTAGCCTTGGCTTCCTGGTAAGCCAGGTGTATTGCTCCAGCACTTGATTGGGGTTTAGCCAGGTGACTTCTTTTGGCCCCTGGGATGTGAGTAGACACACCAACATAAGCCAAGTCTTGAGAAACCCATTGCCCTCTTGTACATTTCTGCCACTGCCGTGCAAAGGGCACACGCCATCTGCAGCACTGGTCCAAAGGGGATGAGGCACACGTGCAAGAGACTTGGTCTTAGCAACCTAAAGCCATTGAAACAAATACCTCAGGCGGAACGACCTGCAAGGTCGGAAGTGTATTTTCTCGGTGTGCTGGGGAGGCTAAAAGTCTACATGCGAGCCTCTCTCCTAGGAGTCCTGGTAATGTCGTGGTTGGTTACGCATTGGGCTGCTCACTGTAAAACCCTAAGTTCAAAACTACCAGCCGCTTCTTGGTGTGTGTTTGGGGGTGGGGGTGGGGGAGGGGCAGGTGAGCTTTCTAATTCCGTCAAGAGTGGCAGTCTCAGAAGCCCACAGGGGCAATTCTACCTTGCCCTCTAGGACCCCTGTGAGTCAGAATCAACTCACAGCAGGGAGTTAGCGCTTGGTTTGGCCGGCACTCTTTGGCATTCCTTGGCATTCTCGGTGTTCCTTAGCCTCGATGAGGTAGGGTTAAGACCCTTTCTGCTGCGGGCCTTATTAATGCAATAAAAGAAGACCCCTAATCCAGTCAGGGGCATATTACAGGTTCGGGGGGGGGCGGGGGGCAGTGAGAATTTCACCACATGTTTTAGGGTGGTTCACGATTAAACCATAGCATACCTGAACAAAACCCAGAGCTGGCACAAGACTCAGCTGAGACTACTCTACGTCCGCCAGTCCCATGCTAACCTACAGAAGTGTGAGCTTCTTCTCTGATACCACTAAGAAGGTGTGACTGTTTGTTAGGCAGCAGGGTCAGAGCTACAGTAGCAAGCTGATACAAGGCCCAAGTCCCCAAACAGGACACACTCCCTGCTGACCTTCCCGTCTTGTCTAATTGCCTGGTCAGAGAATGCTATCCCTCATGGCTTCTTTACAGAGTCTTCAGTAGCCAAGGTCTCCTGTCCAGGGACTGCAGCACTAGAAACCATGAACAGCAAGGTTTCTATAGTGATGCAGGAAGCCCTGCATGGGAATCAGCACAAGAGTTGGACATTTGGGGAAACAGTGGAACTATGGGTTGGCTTGAAGAACGATGACCCCCAGCCCCAGAAGAACAAACGTATTGGCACCACCACACCCACCCCAAGTTCTCTGTGTGAGGCCTTGGGGACCAGCAGCACTGTGATGAAGCTGAGCCTGTGGCTTTCCCTCACCTGGACATCGAGGCACTGAAATTGCCCACGAAGAAGAACAAGAACAAGAAATTCATCAAAGAGCTGGCCAAGAAGTCTAAGGCCTTCTTGTCCTTTGAATCCCTGATCAAAAAGGTCCCCAAACTTCTGGAACTTGGCCTGCATAAGGCTGGCAAATCCCCTTCCCCACTTACCCACAACGAGAAGGTTGGCCTCACATCCTTCAAGTCCTCGGTTTGCTCTAACAGTCCGTGGCATGAGAGTGGACACTACATGCCAGAGAAATAGAAACAACGTCTATTATCTGCGCTGACAAGGAGCAGCATGGAATCTTGTGACCAAAGTATCTCAGGCTTCCTGAATTGGGGGGGGGACTGGATCTTTTATCCCATTGGACTTCCGGAATTGGTTCTTCCCACCCCTGCTTGCCCTTTAATGTCTTCTACTCATAAACCAAGGTCTGTGCCCAGTCGTGGCCTCACGGATGTCCTCGAGTTGCACCTCTGACTTAGAAAATGGGTCTGGGACAATGTGGGTCAGATAATGTGATCCTTTCCGGGTATTCTAGGGTGCAGGGTTAGTTGAAGGACGCTGACGTGTGGACTGACCATGCTGTCATACCTGGATCACATTGGAGGGGCCTTGGGGCTATTCTTTGAAGAACACTTTGTGATGGAATGCAGCTTACCAAGATGAGCAAGATGGAAGATTCCAATAGTAGATGGGTGGGGAACAGAGTTACATATCACACAGCAAGGAAGAGAAAAAGGGATACTAGTCTGGAGGGGAGGAGGGGGATTCAAGAACATGACAGTCAAAGTAGGCAAGGTTCAGGTCACCATCAATTCCCAATGAAAAAAAGGTACAATGTCTTGTGGTGGTTGGTGGCCATGCTAAGATGGGTGGATGGTGAACTTGTTACAAAACCCACTGAGCTGTGTGTTACAGCTTAAAGCCAGAGCACCTCATTTGCCAAAGGATATGGGTTACAGTGAAAACTCCCAAATCCATTTGCAGAGTCTCCACATAGATTGTCTCGATTGAATTCCTTCTGATCCTTAACCAAGGATGTAGATACTCTTGTCCTCAGTCAGAGTGCAGTGAAAAGTGAATTCCCTCCACCTCTCTCCAGCATCTCTCTTAGGGTCTTGCTTGGGTATGTGTCCTCGATGGAAATCAACCTACTGGTGATGGGACAAGGGGTCACAGCCATGAGTCAGGCCCTATCAGTCTCACCCGACTGCCTTGATCAGAAGTCCCTGGACCAATCTTGTAAGCCCTTCTATCACATAATGTATCTAACCATCTAACATAGTGTCCCAATCATGGCCCTGTTTCTGGAGTCCCACCTGTAACTGTGATGCACTGATCTGCCACCAATCACGAATTTGTCACAGTTTCCTTTGTTCCAGGCCTTGTTTGACTACCGTCCTGACTATAAATCCTTGTGCACCATTGTGACCTCAGACCAATGACTTCCTTCATCTGGACGATGTGTCTGTATCTTTGTGTCATCTTTCCTTTTAAAACCTAATGTTCTCTTTAAATTGTCTTTGAGATTTGGGTGACTTTTGTTTATGGTTTTTAATATTTGGAGAGATTGAAACCCTCATGCACTACTGGTGGTATTTTATTTATTTATTTTGTAAATCATTTTACTGGGGGCTCTTACAGCTCTTATAATAATCCATGCATCAATTTTATCAAGCACATTTGTATATATGTTGTTGTGTTAGTCTGGGTAGACAAGAGAAACAAATTCATAGACCCTCATATATTTATAAGAAAGAGCTTTATATACAGGAGCAATTAAATATTGAGAAAACATCCCAGCCTAGTCCAAATCAAGTCCATAAATTCAATATTATCCCATATGTCCGATACCAACTTATAAATTCCTCTTCAGACTTACAAAACACATGCAATGACACCGAATGCAGGAAGATCATAGGCCAGTGGGTGGAAGGGCTTGTGGATCTAGTAGCAGTAGAGGCATCTCAGCACTGGCAGGGGTCTCCGCATGGCTCCTCCAGCTCCAAGGCTCTAGCATAGCTCCATGTGTCTTCTCAGCAAGCATGTCTCACAGGGAGTGAGTCTGAGTCCTGCCTCCAGCGAGCTATTTTTCTCCATGGCACCTCCAAATGAGGTCATCAAGCTGCGACCTGATTGACAGGCTAAACTCCACCCCTTCACTCTTCAATCTCAAATTGACAACAGATTATGTAATTACCACAGTTGTCAGCATCATTTTCAAAGCATTTTCTTTCAACTTGAGCCCTTGGTATCAGCTCCTCCTTTTGCCCTCCCTCCTCTACCCTCCCACCGTCATGAACCCTTGATAATTTATAAATTATTTTTATTTTCATATCTTATACCATCCACTGTCTCCCTTCACCCACATTTCTGTTGTTTGTCCCCCTGGGGGTGGGGGTGGAGTTATACATCAATCATTGAGATCCGTTCCCCCTTTCCCCACCTTCTGTCCCTACCTTCCTTCTATCCTCATGGTATTGCTACTCTCATTATTGATCCTGAGGGGGCTATCTGTCCTGGATTCCATGTGTTGAGAGCTCTTCTCTGTACCAGTGTACATGCTCCAGTCTAGCTGGATT
>NW_022109491.1:29556918-29558430 GCF_000313985.2 Echinops telfairi
AGAACTAGAGGAATGTTGTGTATTTTGCCGGTGCTATACTGCACCCTGGCTGACACGTCCCTTCCTTGTGACCCTTCTGTGAGGGGATGTCCAGTTGTCTACAGATGGGCTTTGGGTCTCCACTCCGACCCCCCTTATTCACATTGATATGATTGTTTGTTTGGAGTCTCCTGAGGCCTGATACCCGATCCTGTCGACACCTCATGATCACACAGGCTGGTGTGCTTCTTCCATGTGAGCTCTGTTGCTTCTATTGGGGTCTTTTTTGTACCCTAAAACAGCTCTTAACTCTGGTCCCACTGCTAAAGAAGAAATGACAGATGGTCCAGGCTTTGAACATCCAGAGGACCATGGATAGAGCCCAGCATTTGTGCTAAGGCATGGTTCCATAAACCCCACCATTCCGATCTCAAGAGTCTCCAGAAGCCAAAACCAAACAAAACATAGGTAAATCCCTCTATCAGTCACACCTGCGTTTATCCTTGACAACCACTCCTTGAGGTGGATGCTATTATTCTCATTGTATAACTTTCAGAACCAAATTAAGAAGGGGCCGGGGAGGGGGTTGTAGGAGAATTTCCCAAGGCAAAATATTTTGACTGCAGATGAAAAATAAGTTTGGCAACAAGTGACAGAAAAATCCCAGACACTAGTGTTTAAATCAAATGGAAGTGTACTCCCTCTCCTTCAAGCATATGTTAGCACCCAAAGCTGATATGGCAACATCAGAATCTTGATCACTTTTTTTTTCTTTTTTGGCTTTGCCATCCTCAATGGGCAGCTTTCCCGCATGGTTCAGCACGGCTGCTTGAGCACCGGCCATCGTGTCTGCGCTCCAGCACGCAGGATGGACCCAGAGACAAAGCTGGTCACAGGCCCTGCTGTTAGACTTCCTTAATCTGCACACTTCACTTCTGCTGTCATCCCACTGGCTCGATGTTAGCCACGTGGTTTTATCTGTATGTCCCGGTAAATATTTGGGGCTCACTACTGAGGAGTGGAGGGCCATGAAGCCCCGCCCTCATCTGGAACAACCAGGACCCCAGTTCAGTTACTCCTTCCAGGGAGCTACCCTCCTTGTGGGGATCTGTGCAGCGCTTTCCCTCTCCCCCAGAGAGCGCCAGAGCTCTCTACTTCTCCAGCCTTAACCAAGCCGACCCTTCATTCAGACTCAGCTTCACCTTAAAGGGAAGCCTGTCCCTTTGCCAAAGGGCCCTGATGACTTAGTGGTTATTTGTTTGGTTTCTGGAGTTGGTAATCCTTCGGTTCCTGGCTTCGCATCATGAAAGAATTCATGCCGAAAATAAGGAAGAAATGGGTAGCGAGGGCACGGGGCGCTAACCCACCCAAGGGGAGGGTATTGTTTATATCTCCACAGGAAAAGAGGTGCCAAACTTCAACCCAGTGCTCCAAGGTGTGAAGACAACATGCCGGCGCGGAGTAGGGAATCAGTGGAGAGGTCTAGGGGGCTGGTCCCAGCCCCAAATACTAAGTGGATGCCTGCCCCTCCCC
>NW_022109491.1:29560404-29564928 GCF_000313985.2 Echinops telfairi
GTACAAATGCGCTTTACACAATTGATGTGTGTATGGATTGCGATAACAGTTGTATGAGCCCCTAATAAAATGTTTAAAAAAAAAAAAAGAATTCATGCTGAAGCCCGCTCTGTAATCCCAGTGGGTTTTTATGAAGGACAAGACACGTTTCAGGTATTACGGTCTCAAAGGAGATCACAACTGGGCCCGAACAATCATGTGGAAAAGGGATCTTGGGGGGGATCCCGGAGGCCAGAAGCCTAAGAACCCTAGAGGCTGAGATCCTGTGATCCTGTGGGCCAAGAGGCTGTGGGCCCCCGAGTTAGCCCAAAGCGGGTGCACATGGGGCTCCCTCCCCCTCTACCTGCCTCTGACCAGGAGCAGGTTAAGAAGGCATCCCAGAGCTGCTCCCTGCCTTTATTCTAGCCCACCGCCTGGCTGGAGAAAGGCATAGTTGATGGTATCAGTTGGCCCCATTGGCTGAGTTAGGCCCACCTGGGTGATATCATGAGCCTGGGCCTAGTTTGCCCACCCCTCGCCCCAGGTGTAACTCCCATCTGGCTCAGAGGCTTGAGTATGAGCTCAGTTTGGGATCTTCATAGGTGTCTAATGGTTGCCTGATTGCTTTCCAATCTCTTCTATGGGGGCCTTTTCAGGCAGCGGAGGGACAACCCCCTGTCCCTAAGCTAGCCACCTAACAAGTTGGGCTGCTAGTTGCAAGGTCAGCAGTTTGAAACCACCAGCTGCTCCTTGGGAGAAAGATGGGGCTTTCTACTCCCATAAAGAATTACAGTCTCAGAAACCCACGACGGCAGTTCTACCCTGCCCCATAGGTTCACCATGCAGTGAGTGAGTACTGAGTGATAAACTTGCCAAGCCTGTAAATCTGTACAGACAAAGACTCTGCCACATCTTTCTCCTGCAGAGCTTCTGGTGCATTTGAACCTCTCTGCTTCTTCTGGTTAGCAGCCCAAAGCTTTAGCCAAGTCACAAGATGTTGCTGCATCTGAGGTATGGACAGTTCAGTCCACAGTAACCCAAGGGAGACTGGATCCAGATTCTAACTTGGTGGTAGACAGGAGTCATGGGTAAGAGCCTAGCCCTACATGACATTCGGTTCAAAGTACCCCTTCTCACACCAGCTGTGTGATCAACCACCCTGAGCCTAGGCTCCTCTGGAGAGCTTTCCTCTGAGCTGTTTAGCATACAAGAGAGACCCCAACTCTCAAAGGGAATTTATGGAGAACATATATTAAGTCTTAAACAGGACAAAGACACAGCATCAGGCTGAGGGAGTCTGGGAGCACCAGGCCATAATGACATCCAAGGGTTTGCTGAGATTCCAAGGCTTAAAAAACAGCACAGGAGGGCAAAGGAAATTGTCACAAAAGCATGATTGGTGACTAATAAATCCATCACAGTTATAGGTGCGACAACAAAAATGGAAAAGGAACCACGATTGGAAAATGAACATTATGTTAAATAGAAGAGCTTACAAGATTGTTCCAGGGCCTCCCACCAAGGTAGTCAGAACATGACCCTTGACTGTGTGATGGGGAATTTCCATTCGGGACACACCCAGACAAGCCCCTAAGGGAGACTGCTCCTTCCGGGCGGGGCAGGTGGGAGGGAGGGGTTTACATTCATAGTCAATGTTGTTGTTAGGTGCCTCTGAGTCTATTCGGACTCATAGCAACCATATGTAAAACAGGACAAAACACTGCCCAGTCCTGCACCATCCTCACAATTGTGACTTTGAGCCCATTGTTGCAGCCACTATGTCAATCCCTCTGGTCAAGGACCTGCCTCTTTTTTTCACTATCCCTCTACTAAGTAGCCCTGATGGCACAGGGGATAGACAGTGGGCTGCAATCCACAAGGTCAGCAGTGGAAAACTATTAGCTGCTCCGTGGGACAAAGATGGGGCTTTCCACTCCCATCACCAGTTACAGTCTCAGAAACTCATGGGGGCAGTTCTACCTGATCTTACAGGGTCACTATGAGTCAGCATTGACTCAATGACTGCGGTTTTTTGGTGTGTGTGTTTTTTCTACTTTACTAAGCATAATGTCCTTCTCCAGGGACTGGTCTCTCCTGATAACATGGCCAAAGTATATGAGACCAAGGTTCGCCAGCTTTGCCCTTAGGGAACATTCTAACTGTAATTCTTCCAAGACATATGTCTGTTCTGTTGGCAGTCCATGGTACTGTTGATATTCTTGACCAGCCCCATATTTCAAAAGCATTGAATTTTCTTCCTTATTCAATGTCCAACTTTTCACATGCATGTTAGGTGATTGAAAAGACCGTGGCTTGGATCAAGCTCACCATAGTCCTTAAAGTGACATCCTTGCTTTACAACACTTTAAAGAGTTCTGTGCAGCAGATTTGCTGTATGCAATGCATCCTTTGAGCTCTTCTTGACTGCTGCCTCGATGAGCAGTGATTGTGGATCCAAGCCAGATGAAATCCGTGACAACTTCTATTTTTTTTCCCATTCATCATGATGGTACCTATTGGTTCAGTTGTGAGGATTTTTGTTTCCTTTACATTGAGTTGTAGTAACTCATACTGAATGGTGCAGTCCCTTATCTTCGATTATCCAACGATTGCAGTAGTACATTATTTGCTAAAAGCGGGGAAGTCTTGACGTTCTTGATGATGAAGATCAAGGACTGCAACCTTTGGTATGAGCAGCTCCCAGGCAGCAACTAGACCAGTGTGTTTGGTCAAGCAACTGGAAACCATAGCCTAACCAAGTTGACACATAAAATTAACCATCACAGAATCCCTGGATGAAGCCATGCTTGAAGCTAAAGGCATGTGTTTTTCTCTCAATATCCATGGTCCAAATCTCCTGGAAGGACTCCAGTGATCCTTGCCTAGGCCATGTGTCCAGCCCTTGGAGGAGACGTCACCCAGGTGAACAGCATGGCACAAATTGCCAGGCCTGGGGCCACAACCTATACCGTATGGGAAAACCCCAGCATTGGGCTGGAGACACAGTGGTTCAAAGAAAGCGAGGGAAATAGAGTTCTGGGTAAACAGCAGCTTCCACATCCTCCCCGCACGTACAGAGAACCCTCCCCAGGCATGGCAAGTACACTTGTGGTGACGTCATATAGACATCTGTTTCTTCTCTCAGAAAGAAAGGCAATTAGAAAACCAGAGAAAACAAAATCTGTTTCAGAGGCCAAATGTGAAGCAGACACACGTGAGGCATGATTTTTGAGCAATTAGTGGAGTGTCAGAAAAGAGAATCCATTTGACCTTGAAGTTTGAGACAGCCAATGTTAACCTTCAGGTTGGGAACTGGCAGTTCATCTCCTTCTCAATAGGGCTATCTCATTACTTGGCTCTGCAGTGAAAACGTTTGTATAATCACAAAACTGGTTGTTTTTTCACTTCTCAGAATCAGCCTACAGCTTAGCATGGAAGGCTTCATTATAATTCTAGGAACAGAGTATAAATGTTGTATACATTGAGAATGGAAATGTAACAAGAAAACCAGCAGAAATTAGAAGGAGGTGGGGAGGGAGGGTGCCAGATAAGGTAGGGGCCTCATTTCTTTTTCTTGCATCATAGTTGGGGGGATGGTCAAGAAATTCTGTCTGAAGTAGATGAAGAGAAACTAAAATCTAAACATATGGCTTAGAACTGTAACCGGCACCAATGACATTGTTGTTGCTAGGTGCCTTGTAGTTCATTCCAACTCACAGAGACCCTATAAACAACAGAATGAAGCCCTCCCCTCCCACGGGCCACCCTCACAATTATTGTTAATGTATGAGCCCATTGTGGCAACCACTGTGTCAATCCATCTAGTCAGGGGGTTTCCTTTTTATCGCCTAGCCTTTACTTTACCCAGGAGCCCTGATGGCTTAGTGGTTATGCTTTGGACTGATAACTGCAAAGTCAGCAGTTTGAAACCACCTGTTGCTCCTTGGGAGAAAAATGGGGCTTTCAACACCTGTAGAAAATTACAGTCTCATCAACTCACAGGGGCAGTTCTACCCTGCCCTGTGGGGCTGCTATGAGTCAGCAATGACTCAATGGCAGTGAGTCTGGTTTCTTGGTTTTCCTTTACCAAGCTGATGTCCTTTTCTAAAGACTGGCCCTTCAAAAAACAGGCCCAAAATGCACAAAACTGTCTCACCATCCTCACTCTTAAGGAGCACTCTAGCTGGATTGCCTCCAAGACAAATTTGTTCTTTCTTCTGGCAGTCTGTGGTACTTCAATATTCTTTGCCAATATCATAATGCATAACTCTGGTCTTCCTTATTCATTATCCAACTTTCAACCACATTGGAGGCCATTGAAAATACCACAGCTTGCGTCAGGTCCATCTTAGTCCTCCAAGTGACATCTTGGCTTGTTAACACTTTCAAGAGGTCTTGCACAGCAGATTTGTCCAAGGTAATGCTTCATTCGATCTCTTTTTTTCTTTTTCTTGTACTCATCATTAACTCCCCATGTCCTCCCAACCTCCCCTACCATATCTGCAAGGAACCATTAATCCAGTTACCTATCCTGTATTTCATATA
>NW_022109491.1:29565028-29576428 GCF_000313985.2 Echinops telfairi
AACTAACAAGAATAACAAAGTAAAACAGATTTAAAAACCTCAATCAAAAAGAAATCATAAAATGTTAAAAACTAGAGTAAATTTAAATGGATCATAAGAGAGATGATAGGGGCTAAATTTTAACCTGTCTCTGCAACAATCCACTTTCCAATGTATTCTGTACGTTAGCAAGACTGTTCATATGCCTGGTCCCTGGTCATTGGGGGTTCACCAGAGGTTTAATGCACGTGTACTTCCCCTTCACTTTTATATAGATATATAACACATATATATGTTATACATATATATTAGTTATACAGATATATTAGTTAAAATATATAACTAATATCTATATCACTAAAACAGCTGAATGGGAGATCAAGTGATAAGCTATTACATTTTAACTTAATTATGTCTCTATGTCTGCCATTACTAACTTTAAAATGCTTTGTCCTTGTCTGATTTCTTGACTGCTGCTTCCATGAGCTTCCACTGTGGAAACAGCACCAACAGATTAACTGCAGTTTACCATAGCAAGCAAATCCAGAAAGTCAGTATGGGGAAGATGAGTGGCAATGTGATTTAAATTCCTTATTTTATGATAAAATGCTAATATATGCTTTAATAAATCAAGAAATAGAAGTTAAACACATTTTGAACTATGGTGTTAAGTCGAGGGGTAGGAGATTTGGCTTTTCTTTTAGTCCCATTCTATATTGGTTGCTGGTTTGTTTGTTTTTTCAACTTGCACAATAAGCACCAGGTTACATAGCCCAATTGATAGATAATTCAATAAGTCGAACTTGCCTTTAATACTATGCAAATTTGTCCTCACTTTGAAACAATTGAGTGTTGGCTGTTCACCTCAAGGTCAGCAGTCTGAAACCATCAGCCAGCCACCTGCAGGGAAAAAGTCTAGACTTTCCATTCCCATCTAGAGTTACAGTCTCAGAGGTCCAATATGGCAGCACTCAGTGCCAGTATGAACTGTGAGGAATTCGCCGAGTTCCAGGAATTACTCAAGGTGATGAGGACGATTGATGACAGAACAGCACATGAATTAAACACTACAGTTCCAACAGCTTCCTTTGCAGGGAAATTGATGCCAGCCAACCCTGCAGACAAACCCTAAGACTCTATGAGTCTTTGATGGCACCTCACTCAAGTAGAGACAGAGTCAGAAAAAAATTGTACAGCCCAGACTTCAGCAATAGTAAGAAACCTCCTAGAAGAGCGAAAAGAATTTGGATGGTTTAACATTATTAACTCAACTTAGAAAAGAACAGACAAAGTTGAAATGGATGCAGTCAGAGCTGAATGTTGAAGAAGGAGTAAATGACAGAAGCTGGAAGGTGTTCTGTGAACGCTGCCAAATTCACTTCAAGCCTCCAAAGGACTAGAGAGAGAGAGGGATACTGTTTTTTAAAGAATGGAACAGGGTGGGCTCCATAGAGTGACTTCTGAGCCAACAGCCCAAGACCATTTGTTGACTTTAGACCCGCTTATCCAAGACCTCAAACAAATAATTCTGATAATTATGGAGATATCAATTACTAATTTATACTGATTCTGTAGCAAATTTTGTAATGGTTAAAGTAATTTTCTGAAAAAATATTTTTTTTAAAGACACAGTCTCAGAAACCCATGGGGGAGTTCTACTCTGTCCTATGACGTGTCACATGACGTGGAACCAACAGCAGTGAGTTTGTTTGTTGATGTCACATCACAACACATTCTTCATAATTACCTTCAATTGTTGTAGGTGTAGGTTTTAAATCATTAAAATGACTTCAAGCGTTTTCATGACTCATCCAGTTCCATGAAGCCAACCTCCTGTTTTTCTCAATTATGTAGACAGCTTGTGGTTTGCCTATAAAGAGAATACCTTAAAACCATAAGATAGTTCTTCTTTTAATAGAGATTATAACCAGAGGTTTAAAGGCTAGGACTTACAATAAATCACAAAAAGGCTAGGACTTACAATAAATCACAAAATGGCTGGAAGAGCCAGATCAAGTAATTAACAATATCACAGATGCAGATGGGACAAAACTTTTGGAACCTTCGTTTGTTGATAGGGCACAACTCAAAATAAGAAACAGCTGCAAACATCCATTAGTAAAATATGAAGTATGAGTCTAAGAAATTTTGAAGTCATCAAAAATGAAATGGCGAAGGAGGAGTCAAGATGGCATCCAGGTAGACTCACCTGCCTGGCACTCCTGCTGTTAGACCAGAAAATTAAGAAATATGGAGGCCAACACGGGGAGACCGGTGCTAAAAATTGATTGTGTGTACTAGGGTCTGGTTCAGACCTCCCCTGTGATTTTCACCACAAAGCGATTCAAGAACTCACCGAAACACTCTAATTTCACTGTGTCTACCTGCGTGCTCCGCCAGCCCCTCACCGGGTCCAGCAGGACAGTATCCGCCACCCCTTCCTGCATCCAAGATACGAGACCCACAGCGAGCAGTAATTCCCCGGGCTGCTGTCTAAAAGTGGTCATAATCCCAGCCTCGCAGAGAGCCTCCAAGAACTAACCACAAGACCCCCCACTGGAGTTCTCTCTGTTATTCACGTTGCACCTGCAGTCGAGGGCTTTGAAACTCCCCGGCCAGGAATGGAGTGACTACATCAGCCATCCCCTTTCCACCTCTTCCCAGCTCTGTGCCTGCCAGCGTGGGTAAGCTAGATATCAGACAATAATTAGCAGCAATTGAAGACCCACTGTGATATTTAACTGTAACAGGACCACAGCTCCCAGAGCACAACTGGCAGTGCTGGCAGGATAGAGCCTGAAATGACACATGAGTACAGTTGGGGAAGAATTCAGACCCAGTCAACCCCAAACTCACTGTGGTAATGTGGTACCCCTTCCCTGGGGGACAGTTCAGCACAGCCCCAATACCAGGGCACCCCAAAAGCCCATTATTTTAAAAAAAATAAGTTTTTTTAAATGCTTTCAATTCTTGGCTGTGGTCCTTTGTGTAACGTTGAATGCAAGCCACCAAAACTCTGCCATTAGCATAACAAGATAACCAGAACTCTAATCTCCAGAGCACAGTCTAGGATTTTAACATAATAAAATAGGAAAATCCAACAGGTTCTGATAGCCACAGCCCAGGCCAAAAATTGGCTCTACCAGTTTTGGGCTCCACAGAGTCTTTAAAAGGCTGCAAATTGTGACCAGATAGTCCAGACCAGGACTGTGCCCGTGCTGCAGCCCTGTCTCAAAGGGCCAGTGGCATACCTACAGTCACCTGCCTCAGCCCAGCCCCTCACCACTGCCAGCCACTGAGTCACCGTGGCACCCTGCCTACATAACAGTCTGACCCACCACCACAGTAGGCCACAGGTAGTCCTCAAAAACACTCTTAGCAGTCACACAGAGAAAGAGCTCAAGACCCCCTTAGTCTCCCAGAAACATGGTGCCCAGTTCATCCAAAATGACACGCAAGCAGCAACATACCACAACACCCTCAACAAGAAAAGAAGAAAAACAAAACGCAACGTTGGAAGAAGTCATAAACCTAACGATGCTCATAGAAGAATCAGACATTGACCTGCCACAAAAAGAAATCTTCAGAATGCTTTTTGAAGTAATACAGGATATGAGGGAAGCAATGCAGAATAAGGATGCAATGATAGAGGAGATGAAGTGCACGCACAATAGAGGGGATAAAGTCCACGCGCCAAAGGGGAATACAAAAACTAATAGATGAGGTAACAGAAGCAAAACACAAGATCACTGACCTCACCAACAGACTAGAGAATCTTACCAGAAATCTCGAGGACAATCAGGCAGACTTTAATAAATGGAAAAGACAGTCAAACAAGATAATCAAAGAGGCAGAAAAATAAAATTAAATAAATAAAATAGGTAGAAGAAAACCTGAGAACAGATGTTATGAAGAGGAACAATATGCGAATAATTAGTCTACCTGAGCAAGTTGCAATGAAGTGAACAGCTAAGTTAACAAGAGAATTTCTGGAAGCAAGCTTCCCTACCTTAATGAATGAGAACCAGACACTCATATAGGAAGCAGAGAGAACACCAATTATACTAAACCCCAAGAACTCACCAACGCACATAATAGTTAAAGTATCCAAGTTTGAGGGGAAAGAGAAAATTTTAAGAGCAGTAAGAGAAAAAAAAGTAGTCACATACGATGGTGCTCAGGTAAGAATATGCTCAGACCTATCAGCAGATACCATAACGAGGAGGAGAGAATGAAGTAACATCTTCCGAAAACTGAAAGGAAAAACGGCAACCCAAGAATATTCTACCCTGTCAACCAGTTTATTAAGATAGATGGTGAAGTGAGAGTCTCCCCAGACGAGGAAAAACTCAAAGAATATGCCATATGACACCCAACTTTGCAGAAAATCCTTCCCGACTCACTGTGGTCAGAAGACCAACATCCACCAAACACAAACAGGAGACTTCCATATAGTGCAACTCCACCCAGAAGTCATCTCGACAGAAACAATTACCAAGATAACATTGCCTCAGAAGGAAAAGAAGGCAAGAATGAAGCAACACACACAAACACAGCACATTAATGTGAAAGAGATAGGATAACACCCAACAAAAAATGTATGAGATGACAGCAATGAATCCACAGATGGTGATAATAACCCTGAATGTCAACAGCCTCAACTCACCCATTAAAAGACAAAGGATAGCAATCTGGCTTAGAAAATATACACCATCATGATGTTGCCTACAAAAGACACATATTAAGCTCACAGACAAAAATAGACTAAATAAAAGGTGGGTGGAAAATGTGCTAGACAAACAGCAACTTTTTAAAAAGTAGGTATCACAATCCTAATCTCAAGTAAAACTAACCTCAAGGTGCAAACCATAACAAGAGAGAAGGAGCACTATATAATGTTCAAAGGATCAGCAGACCAGGAACCAGTGAGCATAATAAATACATACATGCCTAATGAGAGACCATGAAATTCATCAAACTATTCAAAAGAAGGAAAAAAATCAGATTCAATGATCATAGAAGATGACTTTAATACACTACTAACGACTCACTCACTCTCACTCACTCTCTCTCACTCACTCTCTCACTCTCTCACTCAGTCACTCACTCACTCAATCACTCTCACTCACTCACTCACTCTCTCACTCTCACTCACTCACTCACTCTCATTCACTCACTCACTCACTCTCATTCACTGACTCACTCTCTCATTCACTCACTCATTCTCTCACTCACTCACACACACAAAATGCACTACTAACAGAGAAAGATAGAGCACTGAGAAAGAATCTCAGCAAGGAGGCTACAGAGCTAAAAACTAAAATTAGGCAACTAGACCCATAGATATTTATAGAGCTTTCCATCCAAATGCAAAAAAAATTCACAATCTTTTCAAGTGCATGTGGCTCATTTGCGAAAATAGACCACATGCTGGGACGCTTGCTTTACCTGACTTTGACACCTACTCTACACCCACAGTGGTCAAAACAGTGTGGTATTGGAATAATGAAATACTCAGACCAATGGAAAAGAACAGAAAACCCAGAACTAAAACCATCAGCATACAAACAACTAATCTTCGATAAGGGCCCCAAAAACATCAAGTGGGAGGTGGATGCCCTCTTTAACAAGTGGTGCTGGAAAAAATGGATATCCACCTGCAGAAAAATGAAACAAGATCCTTCCCTCACCCCATGCACAAGAATAAACTAAAGGTGGATCACAGACCTAGAAGTAAAACCCCAAACTTTCAGGACCATCAACAAAGGAATGGAGACAAACCTAAGAACCTTGGCTCAGGGAATGCATAGGCTAACTGTAATAGGAAAGGATACACACACAGGTGAACCTGGAATCAACAAGTGGGATATACTATAGCTAAAATACCTGTGTGCATCAAAAGACTTCACCAAGAGAGTAACAAGTGAACACACAAACTGGGAGAGGATTTTTAGCAATGACACCACAAAGGGCTTATTGCTAAAATCTACAATACCCTCCTAGCCTGCAAAAAGAGGAAAAGAGTTAACCACCTGAGGAAGTGGGCAAAAGACCTGAAAAGAAGTTTCACTAGGGAGGAGACCCAAATGGCCAATAAACATATAAGAAAATGCTCCCGATCATTAGTCATCAAAAAAATACAAATTAAAATAACCATGACATACCACCTAACAGCCTTAAAGATAGCCCCAAACCAAAAATCAGAGAGCAACAAATGTTGGAAGGGATGTGGTGAGATAGGAACTCTCCTCCACTGCTGATCCTGTAGATACAAAAAGCCTCTGAGGAAAGCAATCTGAAAGCAAATGAAAATTGAGCTACCTTATGATCCAGCTATTTCTCTACTGGGTATATACCCCAAAGAGGTAAGAAATAGACCACAACCAGTCCTCTGAGCTCCAATGTATTTTGTGGTGCAATTCACAGTCTCAAAGAATTGGAAACAACCTAAATTTCCATCAATAGATAGTGTATTAGAAACTTCTGGCACATACACACAATGGAGTACTATGCCTCCCTAACCTAAAAAGCACTGATGATCGCATGAAGTACATCATCTCATGGGAAGAGTTGAAGGAAATTATGCTAAGCAAAGTTAACCAATCACAATAGGACAAGTACAACATGAGTTCACGGAGGTAAGTATATCAGCACAGTAGGTATAGAAGAAAAACCACTTATCTCACACTCTATGGATTGAAGTACAGGCAGTCAGGTGCGAGACAGACCAAACCTAACGAGGTGCACGTTATTCCAACACAAAGAAGCGGAAAGGGGGCAAGGGGGAGAGAGAAAAGCAGGGGAAATGGCACCGAGGGAGCAGGACACCAACTCACCCAGGGGGAGAGTATTGGTTATGTCTCCACAAATTTGGGAGTGTGCATGCAGACCCACCACATCACACCAAACCTCAAGGGCAACGTAACCACATGGAGCAACTCATAAACAGAATGGGCTACAGGGTCAGCCCCAATCATAGCCAAATTGACCCCCGCCCTAGAAGTATGTGCTACAGAGGAAAACACTAAACCTACAGGTTTGGGAAAGGGGTCACCATGCCACACCCACACAGACACAAACCAAGAAGAAAAGGAGCGTGCCCATTTCGGCACACCAAGCCCTGAGGATGACATCTGTGCAGAGCTGCTAAAGCACAGAGAGGACTGGAGGGTGGACAACAGCTTGACACATGATGTCTCTTCACTGGAACATACCTCAAGAGAAGACATTACTGGGGACACTGTATCCAAAAGAGCTGATAAATGTTCAACCATTTCAGGAGGTAGCATGATCAAGGACTGATGGTAGAAAGAAATCTAAGCTGCACTTAAGGCACTGGCAAAAAACCAAGGCTCCAAGAATTGAAGAAACACCAATGGAAATATTTTGACAAACTGAGGCAGCACGGAGGTTGCCCACTCATCTATATCAAGAATTTTGGAAGGCAGCTACCTGGTCAATCGCCATTCAAAAATAATAATAATAAGTGAGCCAGAAAAATGTGGAAATTATCAAATGATATCATTAATATCACATATGGCTATGTAGTTTAGCTTAAAATCAGGAAGTGTGAGTTCTCCTACTTTGACCTTCTCATTCAGTTGAAGATTCATTTTTCTATTTCTGGAAAAAAAAACAGTTGTTGGAATTACCATTGAAATTACATTGAACTTCTAGATTGCTTTGGTTAGTATTGACATCTTAACAATATTAAGTCTTCCAATCCATGGAACATAGAATATCTTTCTAGATAGAGTTGTCTTCTTTAATACCTTTCAGCACTGTTTTAGAGTTTTTGTTACATAAATTTTTCATGTCCCTTGGTAGACTTATTTCTAGGTATACAGTAAATAAAATGATTCCTTAATTTTCATATTTCTCGTTGCTAGTGTCTAGCAGACCAACTAAGTAGTGTTAAATTCCTCTAATAGCTCTAGATGCTTTCTTGTTGACTCTTTGTCATTTTTCAATGTATAGGATTATGTCATCTCTGAATTATGTCATCCCTGAATGAGCACATCTTACATCCTTTTTATCCATATGGATATGTTCATTTGTTTTTCTTGTATTATTACTCTGGTGAGGACTTCTAATACAATATTGACAGAAATGGTGAGAGTGGGCACCCTTATCTTGTTCCTGATGACAAGGGGAAGCCTCTTGGTCTTTCTCCATTTAAGTATAACATTGGCTGTTGGCTTCTCACATATGCTTTGAATCACATTGGAGAATTTCCCTTCTGTTTCAATTTTCCTTAGGATTTTCATCAACAAAGGGTGCTGAATTTTATTGGATGGTTTTTCTCCAGCCATAGAGATGATCAGGCAGTTCTTTTCCTTTGACCGTTCCTGGAATCCCACTTGGTCATGGTGTATGACTCTTTAAATATGCTCTTAGATTCTGTTTTCTATTATTTTGTGGAGAAGAGTTGCATCTCTATTCATAAGATAAAGAACCCTAGTGGCACAGTGGGTTACCCACTGGACTGCTAACTGCAAGGTCAGCAGTTTGAACCCATCAGCCACTCCTTTGGAGAAAGATGAGGTTTTCTGCCCTCAAAGATTTATAACTTCAGAAACTCTGTGAAAGGTCACGATGAGTCAGAATCAACTGGATGGCAGTGGGTTTGGCTTTTGTTACTCATAAACCACATTAACCTCTAGCTTTCGTTTCTCATGGAGTCTTTGTTTCATCTTTGGTATCAGGGTTATGTTTGCTTCATAAAATGAATTAGGGATGATTTCTTCCTTTTTGTCTTTTGGAAGCATTTAAGCAATATTGATGTCAATTCTTTTGGTTGTTGTTGTTATTTGGGTGAATATTGGTGCCAACTGTTTCTCAATGTTTGGTAGAATTTCCCAGAAGCCATCTGGTCCAAAGTGTTTTTGTTGTTGTTAGGAGGTTTTTGATGATGGTTTCAATTTCCTTACTTATTATGGGTCTATTGAGCATTTCCATTTTCTCTTGAGTAACTTTGGGCAAGTTATGAGCTTCTAAGAATTTATCCATTTCAACTAAGTTACCCAATTTTGTTGCCAGTTCACGTATGTCATCTTTGATGAATTTTTGCCAAACACCAACTTGTATTTAGTTCTGTAGTACATACGGTCACTGTGAGTCAGAACAGACTCTACAACACATAACAACAACAAATTCAGCTAAGTAATCAAAATTGTGTGGCAATGATAAAACAACAGACCATGACCAATGCAATAGAACTGAGAGTCCAAAAATAAAGCCAACTGTCTATCGTCCACTGTTCTTGGCAAGAGTTTGAAGACCATCTAATGAAGAAAGAAGAGTCTCTTCAATAAATGATGCTGGGAAAATTGAATTCTCACATGTAGAAAAATAAAATAGGATCCATGCTGGAAACCATAATCAGAAATAAATTCAAAATGGATTAAGACTCCAAATGTGCAAATTAAAACCATAAAGTTTTCAGAAGAAGCAGAGTCAGCGCTAACTTTCAACAATAGATTATCTAATGTAATAACAAAAGCACAAAAAGCAAGAGACAAAATAAATAAAGGAGATCTCATAAAAGTTATTTTGTTCATCAAAATACTTTACTAAAAAAATGAAAAGACAAACTACCAACTAGGAGAATAGCTTCAGGCTAGATTCTTTAGAGAAGCAAAATCATGAAGCTATATATTTATATGAATATGGATGTATATCTATATTATATATATGCAAATTTTAGGCTGGATTCTTTATATATACATTTTAGGCTGGATTCTCTAGAGAAGCAAAACTCATGAAGTGATATGTGTATATGTATGTATGTATGTATAGATGTGTATATATATATATATTACACACACCAAAAAAAAACACAGAATTCCCCCTCTCAAAGCTATGTATTTAAATTTTTTTACAAAACAACCTATCATCTTCAAAGTACTCTCCATTACACTTAACACATCTGTCAAATCTGTGATTCCATTCTTGAAAACATTTTTCAAGTTTATCTGTTTGGATAGCTGACACCACCACCCTTATTTTTTTCTTCACCTCTTCTATGTTGTCAAATCGCTGTCCTTTCATGTCCCTCTTCATTCTTAGAAACAAAAAGAAGTCACCAGGAGCGAGTTCAGGTGAGAAAGGTGCAAGGGGCAAGAGAGACACGCTGGTTTGTTTGTGCCAAAAACTGGCACACTGAGATGACTGAGTGAACAGGTGCATTGTCATGATGGCAAAACCAGTCCCTCATCGGCCACAAATCAGGCCTTTTTTGTCACACACTGCTACACAACCTTTTCAGAACCTCTAAATAGAAAGCTTGATTAAAATCTAAGCTGGTGAAATGAACTCCAAATGCACTATCCCCCTCACATAAAAACAAAACAAAACAAATGAGCATTGTCTTGATCTTTGATTTCACTTGACAAGCTTTTTCAGGCTAGGTGGCATCTTCCACTGGCTTGATTGATATTTGCTTTCAGGGACGGTAAGCATAGCACCATGTCTCCTCAGCAGTGGAGTCTGGGTCACTTCAGAGCTGTTCTTTCAAAGAACAGCATGTTTCCACTCAGCGCCCTTTTTTCCTGGTCAGTCAGAACCCAAGGCACAAATTTTTACAGCGACCCTTCTCATTCCCAAATCTTCTGTTAAAATTCACTGAATTGAGCTCCGAGATAGTCTGGATAACCTTCCCATCTCTTCAATGGTCTGTTGTCGGGCCTTGAACTCATGTGCACAAATTTTGTTGACATTTTCACCCTTTCGGGAAGTTGCTGGACACCCTGAATGAGGTTTGTCATCAATCAACATTTCAAATTTTTTGAAATAAGAAGAACACTCACACACTTGTGTTTTTCCCATAGTGCTGTTCTTGTAAGTTGTGTTCAACATCACAACAGTTTCTGCAGCATTTTTCCCAAGCAGGAAACAAATTTTTAAAGCCACCCCCTGTTCTCTTAAATTAGCCATCACAAAAAAACGAGGTTATAGCAAAACCGCTTTTATAAAAAAATTCACTAACCAGAGAGAGCCTTCCCAGGTGATGCCCCTGGGTGCACTAACTCAGAGCGAGTTGCGAGATGCTCACCTAGCAGGGGAAAATGCACATACATTGTTTGCCCCACCCACACTTTCACCTTCCATATCTCCCACTCCCTACCCCTACCTCCTCTATAAACCTTTGCATCAGTTATTATCTCTGTGCATCTACTCCTTCTGGGCTTCACAAACTGGAAAACCCAGCAGAAACAATAAAAAACAGAAACAAAATAAGGCGGTAAGGAAAAATAATAATACAAAGATAAAAATACAAATAACGACTAAGAAAGAAGAGACCAGGGAATGATGAGGGTGGACATTGGGGACAGGGCATGGTGCCCCAACAGGCTAGACTGGAAAACACAAGCTTTTCTTTCTTGGTATATTTTAATTTGTTCTTTGTCAGTGGCTTGATGT
>NW_022109491.1:29577682-29596173 GCF_000313985.2 Echinops telfairi
GGGGAAAATGAGGACCTAATGCCGGGGGCTTAAGTGGAGAGGAAATGTTTTGAGAATGATGAGGGCAATGAATGTACAAATGTGCTTCACACAATTGATGTGTGTATGGATTGCGATAAGAGTTTTATGAGCCTCTAATAAAATGATTTAAAAAAACAAAGGAGCCTTGTATCAAGAAAAAAAAGAAAAGAAAAGACCACCGTGAATATTTGAAAGGTCAGGGAAGAAATTTTTGTCATGGAACTAGCAAGAAATACTTGCACCTAGAAGAATTTCAGGTTGGGTCAAGAGGAGGTCAACTAAGCAAATATGAAGTTCGATCCAGTATACAGTAATCATGATTACAATAAGCTCTATCTGATAGATAGTAAAGCTGTTCATGACCCTTACCTGTGGCTAATGAGGGTCTTCCAGTGGCTTAATCTGACTAGATGCTCTGCAGATGAGTTTGGGGACCCCACTGTTCTCCCTAGCCTTCTACAAATTGGGTGTTCGCAATATAGGCTCTGCTAATTTTCCCTTTGTCATATTTGGATTTTGTTATTTTCATCTTTGGGTCACACAAGCTGGTGTGCTTCTTCCATGTGGACTTACATGTAGAAATTATTGATGAAGGGTATGTTTTGAACTGTACTTTCTCAACAGAAACAGAAAAATAAATAAAATTTAGGGGGAGAAAACCTCTAAAGATAATGCAAATTGAAGTAGGCATAGGAAAATATACCTGCAATCACATTTCATTAGCAAATCACAAGTTAAAATAGCAATGAGATATTACTATATATCTATTAAAATTGCTAAAATACCTTAAAACATCAAAACTAACCATTCCAAATGCTGGCAAAACTGTGGAGTAACAAATTTTCATTCATTTTCATAGGAATGCAAAATAATAATGTCTCTCTGGAAGACAATTTGTCAGTTTCTGACAAAACTAAACATAGTCCTGCGATCTCACCAGCTAAGTATTTACCCTAATGAGCTGGACACTTACTGTGTTAAGTCTGGGTAGAGCAATTGAATATTGAGAAACCATCCCAGCCCAGTCCCGATCAAGTCCATATTAGCCCATATACCTGATACCCATCTATAAATTCCTCTTGAGACTCATACAACACATGCAATGACACCAAATGCAGGAAGATCACAGGCCATTGGGTTGGACGTCTTGTGGGTCCAGTGGCATTGTAAGCATCTCAGCGCTGTCAGAGGTCTCTATGTGGCTTCTCCAGCTCCAGAGGTCTGGTTGCATCAGGGTAGGTCCATGGGGCTTCTCCAGCTCCTGGGTGTAGCACCATGTGTCCAAGGGAATGAAGAAAGAGACAGAGGAGTGTCTCCCGCCTCCAAGGAGGAAAATCCAGGAGTTCCCAGAATTCTCAGGAGAAGGCCATGCCCACACAGAGGACTCATTGGCTATGACCCGATTGATAGACTAGACTCCACCCCTTCATGCTTAATCCTCTCAAGTCCCAAATTGACGGCAGATTATGTTACTATCACACTTACCCTGCACAGAAATATTGATCACGGCTTTAATCGCAATTGTCAAAAATTGGAAGCAGTCAAGTGAGTGTAAATAAACCAATTATGGTATATCCAGAAAATGGAATGTTGTTCAACAATAAAAAGGATCAAAGTATTAAGCAACAAAGAGCCACAGAACAAACTCAAATGTATATTTCCAGTGGGAAAACTATACAGTATGATCCCAGCTATTTGACATTCTGGAAAAAGCAAACCATATTATAAAAAACGACAGGTGGTTGTGGAATGAGGGGTGAATAGGTGACGCACAGGAGCTGTCTAAGGTGATGAAACTCTACTGAATCATCCTCAAATCGTGGATACATGATATTATGCACTTGTCAAAACTCACAGAACCATATAACATAGGTTAAGGGTGCACCTTAACATAAACCATTGACTTGCATAAGGGATTGAAATTGAATCACGAATTGTAACCAGAAAGGAGCCCTGGTGGCATTGTGGGGCTGTTGACCACAGGTGAGCGGTCGCCCGAGCAGCCAGCGTCTCCACGGTAGAAAGATGAGGCTGTCTGCTCCTGAAAAGATTCCATCTCTCAGAAGCCCTCAGGGGCAGTTCTACCTGGTCCTCTAGGGTGGCCGTGACTTGGAATCCACTTGACAGAAGCTTTTGAATTGTAACAAGTGTACCAGAGCAATCCTCTCAAACTCAAACTCACTGCCATTGAGTCAGTGCCGACTCCCAGAGACCTCCTGTGGGTGTCCGAGACTGTGACTGCAGACCAGTGCTCCACAGGAATCCAGGATGTTCTCAGCGCTCACTGCCATCTCCTCGATGCTGACCAGAGGCAAAAACCTCATAGCAGCTTCCAACTACTGACCTTGCAGCTAAATGCGCACTGGAGCTCCTAGGGAAACTGGTGGAGGATCGCCTATGCGAACTCTGTACCATCTGTTCAGTTTTCCTGAAAATCAAAACTGTTCTAAAAAATAAAATCTACCCTTTTTGTTTGTTTTTGTTTTTAAGGCAACCTGCTCTTAATTTAGCAGGCGTGCTGAGAACAGCAGAGAGGAGTCCAGGAAACTCTAACCTGTTGCTGTCTGATGGATTCTGACTCATGGAGACCCGGGATGGGTCGGAGTAGAACTGCACTCCTGGGGTTCTCATGGCTGTAACCTTACAGAGCAGATCACCAGGCCTTTCTTCCATGGCAATGCTAGCTGGATTGGACCAATCATTTCATTAGCAGCTGAACACAAACTATTGATATCCCACCCCCACCCCCCACCCCAAGGACCTCACTAAGCTTAAAGGAAGAGAAAGCAGCCAGGGCCAAAGTGCTTGGGTCTGGTAGAATTCCACATCCTCCTGGAGTTCGGCTGCACCCACTTCCCCTAAGACTCTCTGACACACAAAGCCCAGGCATCTTGACCCATACTCCTCTTTTACCTACATGGCACTAAAGTGTTTTTTGGTATTTGTCAAACAAAAAACAAAACAAAAACACTTTTACAACAAAATGTATCCAAGTGGCTCAGTCTCCAAATGATGTAAGAGCCAAAGTCTAGCCTACTAGCCAAAATGCCATTTGAACATATTTCAAGTAATGTGTATCTCCTCAACACCAGGAAAAGGGCTATCCCATTACAGAAACACTCTCTATGGCCCCTGTTATGGATTGGACTGTGACCTGTAAAGAGATGTGTTGTAAATCCAGCCTCTCTGACTGTAGTATTTTCAAACCAAGCCATTTGCAATTGCCTCATATTTAGCTGGACAGTGAATACGGAAGACAGAAGAATTATTGGTGCTTTCTAGTTATGCTGTTGGTGAAAAATATTAAATTTACCATGGGCTGCCAGAAGAAGGAAAAAACGTGTCATGGAAGAAGGGCAGCTAGAATGTATTTTGAAGGCTGGCAAGACTTCGTCTCACGTACTTTGAATATTTTCTCTGGAGCAGCCAGTCCCTAGAGAAGGGCATCAGGCTTGGTAAAGTACATGGTCAATGAAAAAGAAGACCCTGAACAAGATGGATTGATAGCCTGGCTGCCACAGTGGGAGGGTGGAGCAAGGTGTGGGCAGGGTGTGAGGATGGAGCAGGACCGTGCAGTGTTTCGCTCTGTTCTACCGAGTGAGTGGCTTCTAACAATGACAGCATGCCTGTGGTTATAGCCCCATTTGGGAATAAGTTGTCTCCATTCTGTGAATGAGGCAGGATTAGTAGAAGATGTTTTAAGTTGATCTCTTTTCTTGAAATATAAAAGAGCTCAACCAAGCAGAAAATGATATCTCAGAAGAGTGGGGTGCTACCTTAACAGAGGCCTAAAGTGTGGAAGTGGTTTGGGAATTGAGTGATGAGTAGAGACTGGAGGCGGTTTGTTTTGTTTGTTTTACCTTCTTGATATGATTCCCAGATTAGCTATTTGCTGAATTTAGATCTTGAGCTAACAGAGCCTCAATTTTCTCAAATGTAAGGAAATCGTAATTCACAGGATTGTCCTAGGAATTTAGCAAGAAAACAATTACAAAACACCTAGGAGAGGGGTTGGCATCTACCATGCAATTAGTAGATAGTCACTGTTAGTGACTTGAATAAATATCACAGCTCTATCATGTCATTTTGAAGGTCATTTCCAGGAGAGAAACTGGAAGAGTTTTAAGGTACCTGATAGCATAATCCTGCAACAGCAGGTGATTCTAGTGAGGGTTCAGAAGGAAGGGAGAAGAGTCTTCATCGTTTTAGAGATACATGTGGCACCAACAGCAGAAGGCTGGTAGAAAAGTATGCATTAAATGTGCTTCTGAGGTTTATAAGAAAAAAAGTGTTGACCATGTAATTGGACAATGGAAGAAGGGGGATGCTTTTCATGAAGTGGCAAAGAGCTTAACTGAATTGTGTTCAAATATGTGGTGGAAAGTCAAGCTGGTGTAAGGAGGGTATTGATCAGAGGAGATTTTTAAGGTAGCTCTTCAAAGGGCTACGTGCTGTCTCCTTAGAACAAAAGTTCAGGAGGAGAGAGATGGACTTTAAAATTATGAACTGTGTGTAAGACATGAAAAAATAGTCATAATTTATAAATTATCAAGGGTTCAGGCGGGAGGGAGGGAAGGAGGAAGGGGAGGGGAAAAATGAGGAGCTCAAGTAGAAAGAAAATGTTTCGAGAATGATGATGGCAACAAATGTACAAATGTGCTTGACACGATGGATGGATGTGTGGATTGTGATGAGTGTGCGAGCCCCCCAATAAAATGATTTTTTAAATTGTGAACTGTGCAAAATGAAAGCAAAAACGTAGAGGTCTGGGAGATTCTGTGGCACAAACGCAGGGCCGTGTCCTAGAATTCTCACCAGGAAGGTGGCCACATAGTGTTTCGTGAAAGAGATTAAGTCTGTGACTGATGAGTGCAAACAGCTATCACAACAGGACACGCATCGGCTTAGACTGGAGAAAGATGGGGGTGGAGAAAGAACTGAGCCGGCCTCTTGGGACCCTACAGGCAGGAAACAGACTAAAGGAGATACAGCTGCTGCCCTCCAAGAAAATGAAAAGGCCGCCCTGGGGCAGCTCAGAGAGGAGCAGCATTGTTGGGACCAAAGTCTGTGGGGTAATTCTGCCTTGTCCTGTAGGGCCACTCCGACTTGGCATTGTCTCAAGGGCAACGGGTTTGCATTGGATGCAAGGAACCCGGGAGAAAGAGGTCTTCTAGGTTTCAAAGAAAGAGTGCAAGACTCCCTGGATTTCAAAAGGTAGGGCCACAGCCTCCTCGTTTTCATAGTGGGATCTTCGTCACCAATCAGTCCCAGAGTCCAGGGCTGCCAATAAGGTGTACCAGGCGGGTGTGGCCACTGTCCAAAGCTGCCAAACCCAAGGAGCAGAAGAACGGGCCTGCCAGAAGCAAGAGGGTGGAATAGCCACTCAACTGTACTAGCCGGTCAGTGACTAGCCAGTCAAAGCTGAAGCAGCAGATTTGCCATTCCAGTAGGCCTGGGTGTCAGAGCTGAAGCTCAGGGCTTAGTGGTCCCCACCCAGAACCCAGAGGTCCTTGTTAGTGCCCAGAGTGCAGGGCTGTGCTCTGCCCTATTGATCTCGGAGAACAGAGAGTCATTTCTAAGCCTTGAAAATTAATGTAGCTTGTTCTTGCTGGGTGCCCATTACCCCTCTTTCCTTTCAATAATTCCCATTTGTATTAGAAATGTCCATTGGTGACACCGGGAGGGTGGAGGGAAGGCGGAGTAGAAAGGGGGAACCGATTATAAGGATTTACATATAATCCCCTCCCTGGGGGACGGACAACAGAAAAGAGAGTGAAGTGAGATGAAGGGAGACGTCAGGCAGTGTAAAATATGATAAAATAATAATAAATTTAAATTATCAAGGGTTCATGAGGGAAGGGGGAACGGGGAGAGAGGGAAAAAAAGTGAGAAATGAGGAGCTGATGCCAGGGGCTTAAGTGGAAAGCAAATGTTTTGAGAATGATGAGGGCAATGAATGTACAAATGTGCTTTACACAATTGATGTATGTGTGGATTGTGATAAGAGTTGTATGAGCCCCCAATAAAATGATTTAAATATATATATATATACACCTTACCTTCAATTTTTAAAAATATTTTTATTTAACTATGGAATGTTATGATATATATTAATGTGAATTAATAATAAATTACTAAAAACAAATAAAATGATGTATTAAGAAAAAAAAAAGTCAGTCTTGTGCCTGCTCGACCAGTGTATTTTGTTGGAAACAGATAACTTTGGGTCTGGATCTCATTTTTGCTCTAGGATGGAAGACACATCAAATCTTGCCCATATTTGATTTAGATGCTTCAAAAGAGATGATAACAACATATGTAAAGATGTGTTTGACAAAATGGATACAGCTATGGACTGTGATAAGAGCTTTAAGAGCCCCAATAAAATAAAATTTAAATTAAAAAAAAAGATGAGACTTAGGACTCGGAGTTGATTTAAGGCTTTGGGAATGAGGCACTGGAGTGCATACGCTCCGCATGTGACACGAATTTGAGGGGGAGCAAATGGTGAGGCGCTATGCAATTAATTGTGTCCTCCAAAAATGTGTGCTGTCAATCCTAGTCTTTATGTCAGTGGTTATGAACCCATCTGGGAGGGGGCTGTCTCTGTCATGTGTAGCATGAGACCGGGTGGGTATAGACTCATTGACTCCTTCTCTTTGAGACCTGAACTCTTTGAGATTAGCAAGTGAAGGAGAGAAGCCGAGATGGGAGAGGTTGATGGAAAGCCACAGGAAGATCTCCAAGGAGCCAGGAAATAGAAAAAGAGACAAGGACCTTCCCCCAGAGATGGCAACAGAGGAAGTCTTCGGCTACAGCCGGCACTCTGCATTTAGACTTCTTGCCTCCTACTTGAAGTTCTGCTGGGGTAGTGAGTTAGGTGTTGGCCTGCTAGCCACACAGTCATCAGTTCAAAACCGCCAGCCGCTCTTTGGGAGAAAGACGACCAGCCTTTCTGTTCGACAAGGCTTCCTCTTCCTGTCAAAGGTGACAGTCTCAGAAATCCACAGGGGCAGTGCCACACGACAAGGCAGGCGATTCTCGCAGCAACGCTAACTCGTAGCAACCCTAGGAGTCGGTATCGACTCTTTGGCAGTGAGTTAGGTTTATTTTGTTTGCTTTTAAAGTTATAATCTCAGAAAGCCACAGAGGAAGCAGTTCTCCTCTGTCCTATAGGGTCTCCATGAGTTGGAATAGATGATGAATAGTGAGAACCTGAAATGTGACAATAAATTAAATTTATTTTTAAATTTGTTTCTTAAAATCATCCACTTGAAAATCCCCTCACAGAAAGGTCACAAGAAGGGGATGAATCTGCCGGCGCGGAGTAGGGAATCAGTGGAGAGGTCTAGGGGGCTGGTCCCAGCCCCAAATACTAAGTGGATGCCTGCCCCTCCCCTGAGAAGAATTTATCTCAAAGGAAGGCACTGAATCTACAGCTTCGGGAGAAGGGTATATCTGACCAGAGCACACAAGAGCAGATGACGGGGGAGGAGGAGAGACTGGAGCACATCCTGGCCCACCAGGCCTTGAGGACGATGACCCCAAATAGAGCAGCCAGTCCACAGAGAGGACCACATGGCCAGCCCCACTATGAGATGTGATGCCCCTCACTGGCCCATGGCCCTCCGGGGGACAACACCAGTGACACAGTGGGAATTGCGCCTGATCTGACCCCGCCACGCTGAGGCAAGGCACTGGGGGGGTGCAGCAGAACAGCAGGGGAGGGGAGTAGCAAGATCCCCAGGGAATGATGAGGGTGGACATGAGAGAAAGGGCATGGTGCCCCAACATGCTAGACTGGAAAACACAAGCTTTTCTTGCTTGGTATATTTTAATTTGTTCTTCATCAGTGGATTGATGTTGTTGCTGTTTTGTTGTACATTGTTGCTTGGTTTTGCTCTGTCTTGTTTTTATGCATGTTGTCACACTGTGTGTGACCTCCTCCCTGGGGGACAGACAACCGAAAAGTGGGTGAAGGGAGACGTCAGACAGGGCAAGATATGACAAAATACCCATTTATAAACTATCAAGGGCTCATGCGGGAGGGAGGAGCGGGGAGGGAGGGGAAAAATGAGGACCTAATGTCGGGGATTTAAGTGGAGAGTAAATGTTTTGAGAAATGATGTACAAATGCGTTTTACACAATTGATGTGTGTATGGATTGGGATAACAGTTGTATGAGCCCCTAATAAAATGTTTAAAAAAATAAAAAATTTAAAAAAAAAGAAAGGGATGAATCAACCAGGGCGCAGTAAAGCACCGAGGAAACACACACTATTCCTCTGGTTCCTTGAGGCTTCCTCACCCCCCACTAACATGGCCCCAGTCCTACCTTTCACTGTGGGCTAGACCGGAGCATGTATACAGGTACAGAAAAGCACTCAGGACACACATGATCTAGGTCAGATAAACCTCTCAGGAACAGAAATAGGAGCAGCAATATCAGGAGGATAGGGGAAAGGGGGCGGGGAGGGGGAAAGAAGCAGAAACTGATCGCAATGATAGACACATAACCACACACATACATACAGGGGAGCAAACAAAAGAGACCATGGGCGGGTGGGGGAGGAGAGACAGTGGTCATCGATGTAAGATAAGAAAACAGTAATAATTTATCGAGGGGTCACGTGGGGTGGGTGGGAGGGAAGAGGAGCTGATACCAAGGGCTCAAATGGAAAGAAAATGTTTAGAAAATAATGATGGCAACATCTGTACAAATATGCTTGGTACAATTGATGTACGGATTGTTATAAGAGCTGTAGGAGCCTCCAATAAAATAATCTTTAAAAAAAATCCTCTTGAGAATTAAGGAAATTCCCTTCTTTTCCCCTCTGAACCTCTTTGCCACACACTACTGCTAGCTGCTCTTACAACTCTCTCTTCAAAAATGCCTTAAAGAAGGAGAAAAAAATCCCCCAGACCAGACTTGTCCTCCTTCCAGGTCCCCTGAATTTGGCATCATAAGAGCCAAGCACTGCTCTGCTGAGGCAGGATCCTCCTCCCTCACACCGTGCACGTGGGCAGGGCAGGGCGGGTGGAACCGAGTGAGCAAAACCAGATGCCTCTCTGGTGGGCAGAGATGGGGCAGGGACCGCTGCTCCCTGAGCATCTTCCCTTCTGGTCTCACCCCAGATAGTGGCTGGGTGACCTCATGCACCGCAGTGGCTTCAAGTGCCAACTCCAGGTGGAAGGCGGCCAGATTCCTACCCACAACCTCGGCGCTCCAGACCCAGATCCTAACTGCCTACTCAGCATTTCCCTGGGGGCTGAATCCGACAGGATTACACTCTGGAAGAGGAACAGAGACCTGGGAAAGCTCAGAGACCTGGACAGAATAATTTTCTCTCCTCTCCTCTCCTCTCCTCCTCTCTCCTTTCCCCTCTCCTCTCTTCACCTCTTTCTCTCCCTCTTTCTCTCTCTCCTCTCCCCAAAGTCAAGAAGCAGACAGCCTGGGGCTGGATGGGAACCCTGCTCATGCACCCAGTCCCCGTGTACACCACCCTCGGCTGTCCCGAGGGCATGCTGTGTAACACTCTGGTCCTGGATGGTCGTTAGCGCTCCGGGCGGCCCACAGCAGCACGGTGAGAAGATGAAAAGGGGTACCCACCAGCAGGGCTTTAAGGAATGCTTCTGGAAGCTTCCACACACACTTCTACTAATCTCCCATTGGCCAGAACCGAGTCACGTGACCACATACAGTAGCAAGGAAGGTTGAGAAATACCCTCTTTATTCGGTATGCTTGGCTACAAAGAGAAGGTTCCATTATTAAATAGGAAAGGAGAATGGATGCAGGGGCAGGGGCCCTCGCCAGCACGGCTGACCTCGCAGTCCCACAGCCTCCTCCAGCCCCACGTGGGTGAGATAAAGGGGTCATCCTCTCATATTGTGTTTTCCCTTTGAGTCTTGGTCCTTTGCTACAGCCCACACAGCCGAGCAGAGGGGGAATTCTGTTGGGTAGGGGGCTGGCCAGGGAGCGTCTCAGCCAAGCTAAGGGAGGGCCAATTGTTGTGAGATGCCATCAAGTCCGATCCAACCTGCGGCGACTTTTGCACAACGGAGCGAAGCACCACCGCAAGTCCTCCATCCTCGGGCACCGTCCTCCTTGTTCCCACGCCTGAGCCCTTTGTTGCGGGCATGCTGTCCATCCACCACGCTGAAGGCCTCCCTCTTTTTTGATGCCCCTCCACTTCGCCAAACATCATATCCTTCGACAGGAACTGGTCGCTCCCAACATGACCAGGGTATGTTAAGACCAAGTCTCACCATCCTTGACTTTTTTTTAAAATCATTTTATTGGGGGCTCATACAACTGTTATCACAATCCATACATCCATCCATTGTATAAAGCACATTTGCACATTCATTACCCTCATCCTTCTCAAAACGTTTGTTCTCCACGTAAGCCCCTGGCATCAGCTCCTCATTTTCCCCCCCCCCCCCCGTCCCCCCTCCCTCATGAACCCTTGATAATTTATAAATTATTATTTTGTCATATCTTACAATGTCCGGCATTTCCCTTCACCCACTTTGCTGTTGTCCATCCCCCAGGGAGGGGGTTATATGTAGATCCTTGTAATCGGTTCTCCATTTCTACCCCACCTTCCCTCCACCCTCCCGGTATTGCCACTCTCAGCACTGGTCCTGCAGGGATCATCTGTCCTGGATTCCCTGTGTTTCCTGTTCCTATCTGTACCAGTGTACATCCTCTGGTCTAGCCAGATTTGTAAGGTAGAATTGGGATCATGATAGTGGGTGGGGAGGAAGCATTTAGGAACTAGAGGAAAGTTGTATGTTTCATCGTTGCTACATTGCACCCTGACTGGCTCGTCTCCTCAACACACCCTTCCGTAAAGGGATGTCCAGCTGCCTACAGATGGGGTTTGGGTCCCCACCCCGCACTCCCCATCCTTGCCTTTATGATGCTTTCTGGCCATACTTCTTGGGAGGGAGGGAGTAGAGCTAGAATTGCGGGGGAAATTGAACTCCCAGCCAGAGAACTGGAATAAAGACCAGAGGCCCGGAGCAGAAGAGGCCCTGGAAGACCAAGCCAAGGACAAACAAGCAGAGCAAATGGGTGGGAGCTCTTGAGCAGAGGACTAGGACTGGACCCTCTGCTCCCTCTAATCGCCAAGCCTTCGTCTGCTCTGTCCCCTCTACTTGCCATGCCCTCCCCGGGTTCTCTGTCTCAGGTACGTTCAGTCATCCACCAGGGTTCAGAGCAGGGACCAGCCCCTCCAGGCAGGTCTCAGATGCCTCTGCTGGGGAGTGGAAGCACGGCCTTTGGGAGAAGAGGCTGCCTGTCGAGGAGGAGGATGGGTATCACTTGGTGTCATCTGAGGGGAGCGTTGGAGGAAGCTCAAAGGGAGGATGGTATCCCAGGACCTCTGTTTTATAGTGGAGGAGGAGCTGCCCACACAGAAGCGGAGGCAGAGTGCCACCGTGACTGAGCCTTGAACTCCTAGCCACTGGGTGCCTGCCAGCAGCCCGGGAGGGGCTGGGCCTCAGCACTCCCATTTCCAAGGAGGAAAATGCCATGGGCCGCAGAGAGGAAGTTCAGTGGGGTGGGGCCGGCAGAGTAATTCCTGGAAGGAGGCAGGCCCCTCAGGAATCTGGTAGCCAAACATAATTCCTCCAGAGCCTGCAGACCTCTGTCCCAGGAACAGTCCACCTCCAGGCCCCAGGAAGGGGCAGGCGGAGCTGGGTGGCCACCAAGGAGGCCTGCCTTGGAGTGTTCAGGCACCGTCCTCTCCACCTTCTCCAGCCTCCTGACACCCAGGGCAGTGGCAAACACCTAGGCTTGGGAGCAGCCTGTGGGGCCTGAATCAGGCAGTGTGCCCTGACCTCTTGAAGCCTCCGCTCCCTCATGTCTAGAATGGGGGTGCGTTATGGGTCAGGTTTTCAGTAAGGGACCATCACACCAGGAGGTCCAGTGAACAGGGTCCTGATGAAAAGTCTCTGGTCACCCTCCCTCCCCTCCCCAGGCCGATCTTGGAGACATGGGCCCTCACCGTGAGTTTCCCGTGTGTTGGTGTCTGCCCCAGGCTCTAGAGAAGTGGCCAGAGGCAGGCTTGGGTGGAAGGAGGGGGAGAGAAGTGAGATGCTCTCTCCTCAGCCCCTCAGCACACACGGATGTGGTGGGAAGGAGATAGGCCCTACAGACAAACCCCACCTTCTGCTCAGACAGCACCCCTGGTCTACCACCCTGGCCAAAGGGAGCCCTGGTCCTGCTCCAGATATGGAGTCTTCCCAAAGATGCACTGGTACAGCCACACAACAGGGGCCAAATGATGCAACTCTGGAGGGAGGAGGATATTAGTGAGCAAATGAGGGCCTGGGGCTGCCCCACAGCACAGCAGGTGGATTTGGCAGATAAGCCTGGAAGGCAGGGATGGTTGGCAGGTAGGTGGGGGTGTGCCATGAGAGGTCTGCTCAGAGGAATCAAAGCTTTGAATCATTTGGGTAATAGGGAGCCATGGAGCGTGTAGGAGTAATGTAGTAGCCAGGCCAGATTTCTACTTTTGACAGTCTCCTCTAGTTGCCTCATAGAAATGGATTACATACATCTATGGAGACAGTAACTGGATTAATGGTTCCTTGGGGGTATGCCGGCGAGATTGGGGGTGGGGGTGGTATGGGAAGTTAATAATGACGCATCTAAGAATGAAGAAAATGTTCTCCAAATGATTGTGGTGGTGATTGTACAACTCTTCCGGATGTGCTTGAACTATTGAATTGTATGATGTGTGAATTATATGCTAATCAACCTATTTTTAAAAACAACAAAATGGATTAGAAGGGGAAGATCCCTAGCACTCACCCAAAGAAGGGAAGCCTGCCTCAGGCATCAAGCTGATTCACCGGACTCCGACCCGACTCCAGAGACGCAGGAACCGGTGAGGTCAGAGGGTGGGTCCACTGTCAGGTGGGGCTCAAGAGGGATCACAAGGGCACAGAGTGGGCGGTGCAGGACAGAGGCTCTGTGCGACCCGTTGACTAACTTCCGGTCACACACACCAGAGAGGCACTGGGAGCTTTCACTGGCTCTTGTGTCATGCTGTCCAAGGGCCAGGCCTGGGACTGGGCATCAGGCCGAGGGGCCATGAAGTGGGAAGCTGCCCAGAAGAAAGGCATGGAGGGAACTCCGACCCAGGAGCGGTCACTCCTGCCTGGAGGTGCTGAGCAAAGTGTGTGAATGGAGGAAAAGCAGAGTGGGAGGGGAAAAGAGAAGTCTGCAGGGACACAAACTTCTTTTCTCACGGCTCAGGAATCTTGAAGTTCAAATTCAGGGTGGGGCTTCCTTGTCTGTTGCAGGTTCTGCTGTGTGCTGCGGGTTGAGTCCACTGCTGGTATTTCTCTCTGAGAGTAGAACTGACCCACAGTGTTGCCTCATCTGGAAATCTCTTCTGAAACTCAGCAGTAGGTCTTTCCTCCCTTCGGGTGGGTGTGTGGGTTTGAACCACCGACCTTTTAGTTAGAATCTGAGCACTTAACCGCAGCACCACTCGGGCTGCATTAACATGGTCTGACCCCTTTTACAGGCACCCACCAAAAGTATTATAATGAGATGTGTAAAAACGTGGAGTTAAAAAAACAAAAAGGAAGAACGTGCTCAGTGTATATCAAGACGGAAAAAATAAAAACCGAAGAAAAACAATTCAAGGCTCAAGTTGCAACATTGAAAGAATCTACGAGGAGCCCTGATGGCTTAGTGGTTACGAATCGGACTGCAATCTGCAGGGTCGGCAGTTCACGATGGGACTTTTGACTCCTGTAAAGAGTCACAGTCTCAGAAACTCACAGTTCTACCCTGTCCTATAGCATCGCTATGAGTCAGCATCGATTTGATGGCAGTGAGGTTGGTTGGTTGGTTATTATTTCAGGAGTTCTGGTTGTACAATGGGTCCACATGGAGCTGCTGACAACAAGGTCAGCAGTTTGAACCCACCAGTCCCTCTGCAGGAGAAAGATGAGGCTGCATATGCCTGTAAAGGTTTAAAGTCTCAGAAACCCAATGGGACAGTTTCACCCTGTCCTAGAGGGTCACTATGAGTTGGGCTCCACTCAATGGCAGCAGCCAGTTGGGACTTTTGGAGCTGTTGTTAAGGAGCCCCGGTAATGCTTTCAGGTACGCATGGACTGTTTACCAATATTGGAAGAGTCTATGGACAAAGTATTAAACGATGTCGGAAGCTTCAGGAGAGTAAGGAAGGCAGCAGAAGACTGGATAAAGGAACACTGGTCCACACACGATGGAATGCTAAGCATCACTAAAGAAGAATGAAATTACAAAGCATCTCATGGCATCAATGGATCTTTACACCGGGTGAAAGTAGCCAATCACAAAAGGACAAATATTGTGGGAACCCACTGTTATAAAGAAGAGAATCAAGACAAAGATTTCATACGAAAGCACACAGACTTTGATAGTTACCAAGTGGGAGAGGGTATGGGAGGGAAGATGGAGCAGTCGGCTAGAGAGTACACAGCTGTTATCATGGGGGAAGGGGAAGATAGTTTTCCACAAGAAGGAAAAGAGTAAACAAATGAAGGGAGTAGGGCAAGCTATTGGGAGGGGGGTTTAATGAAACTAGTTTTAAGTTGTTGAATACAAAATGGATTATCTGAAATATAAATCCCACCAAATATATGATAAAAAATCAATAAAAGAAGATGGAAGGAATACATGATGGAAAATCAATACAAGAACATGGAAGGAATACATAGTCAATGTCCCAAGAACTGGCTGACATCCAATGATGCTCGAAAACCAAGGGTGCCGAGGGAAGAAAGAAGTCCAAGCCATACTGAAAGCATTAGCGAAAAGCAAAGCCCCAGGACTCGACAGAATATCAATAGTTTCAACAAGATGATGAACACTCACTTCTGGTCAGGAGGACATTTACAGTATCTGGCCAACTGACTGGAAGAGAATCATATTTGTACCCGCTCCAAGAAAGATCACCTAAGAGAATGGGGAAGTTACCAAATAATATTGTTAATATCACAAGCAAGTAAAGTTCTGCTGAAGATCATTCAACAAAGGTTGCAGTATTGCATAGACAGGAAACTGCCAGAAATTCAAGCCAAGTTCAGAAGAGGACATGGAAGGAAGGATATCATTGCTGACATCACATGGATCTTGGCTCAAAGCAGAAAATACCAGAAAGATGTTTACTTGCGTTTTGCTCACTGCACAAAAGCACCCAGCTGTGTGGATCATAACAAGCTGTGTATAGAATTGAGAAGACTGGGAATTCCAGAACACTTCACTGTGCTCATGCAGAACTTGCACACGGACCAAGGAGGGGTCTTCTGAACCGAAGGAGAATACTGAGTGTTTACAATCAGGAAAGGTGTGTACCAGAGTTGTATCTTTTCACCAAACTTTCAATCTATGCGCTGACCACATAATACAAGAAGCTGGACTACATGAAGACTGCAGCATCGAGAGTCGGGAAAGGCTTCTCAAGTAGAAGGAAAATGCTTTGAAAACGATGATGGCAACATGTGTACAAATGTGCTTGAGACATGGATGGATGGATGGATTGTGATAAGAGTTGTAGGAGCCCTCAATAAAATGATGTTTTTTTAAAGAGTAAAGAAAGACTTATTAGCAACTAATGATATACAGATGACACAACGCTATTTGCTGAAAATGAGGAGGACTTGGAGCCCTTGCTGATGAAGATCAAGGACTGCAGCCTGCAGTATGCGTTGCAACTCAATGTAAAGGAAACAAAATTTCTCACAGTTGAACCAATAGATGACATCATGATAAAGGGAGAGAAGGTTGAAGTTGTCATGAATTCCATCTTGCTGGGATCCACAATCAAGGCCCAGCAGTCAAGAGGTCACATGACATTGCTTTGGGCAAATTGCTGCACGAGATCCCTTTAAAGTGCTGAAGAGCAAGGATGTCGCTGGGAGGACTGAGGTGCTCCCGACCCCAGTCATGGTATTAGCAATCGCCTCATATGCACGTGGAAGTTGGGCATTGAATAAGCAAGACCGAAGAAGAATTGGTGTAATGGAACGATGGTTGGTGCTGGTGACGAACATTGAAAGTATCATGGACTGCCAAAAGAACAAACAGATGTCTCTTGGAAGACCCGCCAGAATTCTTCTTGAAACAAGGCTGGTGAAACTTCATCTCACATACTTTGGACCTGTTATCAGGATAGCCCAGTCCCTGGAGAAAGGACATCATGTCTGGGAAAGTGGAAGGGTATGGAAAAAGAGGATTGGCACAGTGGCTGCACCAGTGGACTGAAACACAATCACTGTGAGGACGACGCAGGACCGGGCAGTGTTTCCTGCTGTTGTGCATAGGGTTGCTATGAGCCAGAACACAATCGACAGCACTTATCAGCAACACCCAAACCCACGGCCATTGATTCAGTTCCAACTCACAGCGTTCCTATAAAGCAGCAGTTCTCAACCTGTGGGTAGCGACCCCTTTGGGGGTCGAATGACCCTTTCACAGGAGTTGCCCGATTTATAACAGTAGCAAAATTACAGTTATAAAATAGTAATGAAAATAATTTTATGGGTGGGGGTCACCACATCATGAGGAACTGTATGAAAGGGTGGTGGCATTAGGAAGGTTGAGAACCACTGCTATAAAGGGTTTCTGATGCTATACATCTTTAGGGGAACAGAAAGCCTCATTGGTTTCTCCTGAGGAATGGTGGATTCAAGCCCAATGTGTAACCAGGGCTACAAGCATTTATTTATAGACCCAGGGTAAGAATTTCAACACACATTGAGGATAGGGGACAATGCAATCCATAGCACCTCCTCATACTCTCACGTTGTCAGTTCTTTCTGGCTTTGTTCAACCTCTGGAATAAGAGCAAGACCTGCCAGCCCCTGTCAAAGGGCTCCTAGCCACACTCACAGACAGATAAACACAGACGGGCGCAGAGACACACAGACGTAATTCATTCACAGCCACACAGACGTTCCAGGAGACACACTCACACAGAGACTCACAGGCACCCTCAAACACATCACACTGACACACTAACAGAGGTCCGCACTCACACAGACCCACACCTAATGGACAGCTGAGGGGACCTCTTGCCAGGTCCCCCCATCCAGAATTGCCTGGTGTGGCATCCGCCATCCCACCTCATTGCAGGAGCCCTCTGGAGCAGTGGCTCTGGTGACATTGAGGAAGGTGACACTTTTCCTGGGGAACCTTTGGGATTTGCATACAGGCAGAGGGAGAGCCTTCCAGGGAGGGAAATTCAAGAGAGCAAATGCTACAGGGTCAACTGTGGTGCTCAATAGATGTGGAGCCTTGGCTGAAGGGGGAGGGAAGGCAGGAGGCTGGCCTCCCTGGCACAGAGATTCAAACTGGCCAGAATTCATTACACATACACACACACACACACACACACACACACACACACACAGCCACGCTTCTAGGCCGGGGGCACTGTGGGGACACAGTGAGCAGAGGAAGGAAAAGCAGGAGCAGGGGAGGTCAGATGCCTCAGGACAAGCTCCATGAGTTGGGGGCGGGAGTGTCTGTGGGAGTTACATAATCTGGTGTCAACTTGAGACTATTACAAGTGAGGCGATGGAGTTTAGCCTGTCAATCAGGTTGCAGCTTGATAACCTCATGTGGAGATAAATAGCTCACTGGAGGTCAGACCAGCACTTTCTTTCTGCTACACATTGCTGTTGACAAGCCACATGGAGCTACGCTGATGGAGCCAGAGCCCTGGAGCTGGAGGAACCACCTAGAGACCCATGGCAGCACTGAGATGCTTCCAACGCCACTGGATCCACTTGATTTCCCATCCACTGGCCTGTGATCTTCCTGCATTCATTGCATGTGGTGCATGAGTGTGTGAAGAGGAATTTATAGACTGGTATCAGACATATGGGCTAATATTGGACTTATGGACTTGATCTGCACTGGGCTGGGATGTTTCTTAATATACAAGTGCTCTTTGATATAAAGCTCTCTCTTATATACATAGGAATGTCCTGGATTTGTTTCTCTAGTCAACCCAGACTAACTAACATAAGGTCCTTCATCTCCAAGCCCACAATCCTCCTGGTTGGAGGCCACTGGCCAGCATTTCCAAGAAGGCCCGGATTAGGACAGGGTGGGGCTGGGAGCCCTGGAGGGGCTCCTTCCATACAGGCAGGAAGGGCTCAGAATGATCCCCTTTCAGGAAGACGTGCTCCAGCCTGAGGAGCCTGCCCTCCTTTGGCCCAAACATCCCAGTTCTGCCCATTCTGGGGGAAAACCTAGAAGGCAAGCGGCAGGGGCAGGGACTGAGACGGGGAGGGTCTGAGCCAACTGACCTTCCCTCCCCAGGCGAGGCCTTGGGCCCCGGCCAACGCCCAAGGTGGGCCCGTTGAGGGGGGCGGCCGTGGGGGAGCCCCCTCCGCAGCTGGACCGCGGGAGGCCGCCGAGGGGTCTGGCATTCCTCTTCCCTCCACCTTCCCT
>NW_022109491.1:29596553-29605086 GCF_000313985.2 Echinops telfairi
GGTGAGGTCGGGGTGGGCGGGGGCGGGGGGCCGGGGATCGCTGCTCTGCTGAGCTTCCAGGGAGCTGAGAGGCTGGGGACTGCTGTCTTGGACTGTAGGCTGAAACCCCACCAAAGCCTTCCTGAGCCTGGCGGGGGGCGGATGGGGACAGAGCTCCAAGGTCCTCTCTCCATCGGAGCCACAGGCTCCGGAAGGCGGGGAGGGGCTGTGACCGTGGCTCCCATCTGGGCCTCGGGGGGGGGCCCCATTAACGTTCCCCTCGAGGCCCGGAAAGACTCCTGTGCCCGGAGGTGGGGGTGGGGGCTTCCAAGAGAACTAGTGTGAGCTGGGGCCAGCTCAGGGGAGCCCATCTGTAGAGTGGGGTGCGTAGGCTTCAGGTGGAGTCCTGGAGCTTGGACAGGGCGTCTCGGGGACCCCCTGGAGTCCAGGAAGTGCCGAAGAGGGACCTGGGCCTCGAGGTGTGGTCGAGGTGTGGTCGGCTCTGGTTTCTCTCGGTGAGGTCAGTTTGGTGGTCTAGGTGGGGGAGTCTCGGTTCCGTGTATGTGTGGGAGAGAGAATGGGAGGGCCAGCCGTGTAAAATATGGACTCCCGAGCGAACATACCCGGCGCTGGAGCCCCAGGAGCTGAGAGAGGTAAGGGGGCCTATAGGGCAGGGGATGGGAGGGCCCAGGTTGTTTATGAACTGGCTGCTCCGTGAGAAGGACCCGAGGGGGTAGAGCAGGATGTATGGAAAGGACAGTTGAGGACAGGGAGGGGCCACGGGAGGCCATTTCTGGCACCCCCTGGCCCAGCACAGGAAAGAGACAGCCTCCCCACTCCAGCCTCCTTCCTGGTGGTCCCCTCTCTTTGAAGAGGTCTCTCTCTAGAGAGAGGGTGGGGCAGCCCTCGGGTGCCATTACCGATCTGCCCACGGCCCTGGGTTGGCACAATCTGTGGCTTGGGAGAAATGCCTGTGGCCTCTCTTAGCCCGCTGATAGAATCCTGCTCCCGATGGAATCCTTTTCCACGGAAGGGCTGGCGGGATGCTGAGCCCACAACAGCAGATGGGAGAGACTGGAACCCCAGGGAAAGGACGCCTGCAAAGGGGTTGAGGGGGGTGCGGAGCAAATTTCAGGATGGGCTATCAGCTGACGTAGGCATGTGCAGTGATCAAAAGCCTATCAAAACCACCTACCCCCAGTGCTCTAGGGCTAGGGGGGAGGGAAGGATAAGTACTCAGCCTGAATGCCCCCACCCCAGAAAGACATTCTCAGAGGATTCTCTTCATCAGGCAAAAAGCCCTAGCCTTTGTGAGTCTGGGGGGTGGGCGGGGCAGAGTGGGGGGTGTCACTTTGAGATGGGAGTCTCCATTGGGAACAATGATTCAGGCACACCCTGCCCTGGTGCCCTATAGCTGGTTGATCTCGCCTATTGTGTGAAAGCCAGGCCAGGGGTCAGGGGAAGCTGACGGTTAGAGGTCAGTAATGAGGCCGAGGGTTAAAGATCAGTCCATGGGTGATGCGGGGTCAGTCCATGGGCAGGATCACGGCTCTGTCCGTCTGTGGAAAGGAGAAGGATCCAGCTGAGGGCAGCGTTTGTCCTGTGCTGGTAGCCAGGAAACTGAGATGCTGTCCTAACTGTTCTCTCAACCCCATACCCATCTCTAGTCCTGAATTAAGGGGGCCCTTGGGGTGGGGATCTGCCCCCCACCCTATTTCCAACCTTGGACTCAGCTCAGACCTAGCTTTGGGGAGCTGATGTTTTGATCACAGGGGAGCTGATGTTCTGATCACAGCGGTCAGTTTTCTCCTGGAATGTCTATAGGGGTGTGTATTGGTGGGGGGCATCCCGAGAACATGCAGGGCATGTGTGTATGTGTGTGTCTGCTATCCCCTTCCACCTCCACCTCTCAAGGAATCAGCAAGATCCTCTTCCTTTAACCCTGATGGATACGGGTCTTCTCTCCCTCCCAAGAGAATCAACAGTAAGACCAGAAACTTCCATCAAGAGACTCTTCAAGGTGCACACCGTGAAAGGGAAGAACACTGCTCATATCCAACCAAATCTTTGTCTTTACCAGCCATGTTCCATACCTGGGCTGGCCAGACCTCATAAGCCTCCTGCTTGACCCATTTTAAAAGAAAGGGCCCCAAGGCATACAGAGATGGTGGGATGCATTTAAGCCAGTTGCCAAAACAGGCCAATGTAGAGACTCATTGTATCACCCACCCAATATGACACACAGTTTGAACATGAAGTCCAGCTCAGAATGACAACCGTAAAGTCTTTTTCGCCTCATAATTCTAAACTATTTCTCCTTTAGATACAATAGCCTGGGTCCGGAAAACCTATTCATTCATTAATTCAGTAAAAGCTTTTCCCAGCACTTAGCACAGAGGTTGGCACAAATAAATGTTTTGGTGTTTGCTGAATAATTGTAACAACCTACATATAGAGATGCCAGCTCCTCTCTCATGGCTGCAATACAAGGATACACTGGTAAATGTGTTGTGATCAACACCTCCAAATGGAAACAGCCTGATTTGTAGTGTTTGCCAATTCTCATAGTGTAAATACTTTCGGCAGTCTGGAAATCAAACGACGCATTGCATTGGGCAAATTTGCTGCACAAGACCTCTTTAAAGTCCAGACGAGCCAGGGTGTCCCTTAAAGGACTACGGTATTCCTAACCCAAGTTATGGAATTTTCAGTGGTGCCATATACCTGGCAAAGTTGGGCTCTGAATCAGGAAGACTGAAGAAGGATCAATGCATTTGAATCGTCACGCTGGTGAAAAATATGAAAAGTACCTTGGATTGCCAAAGTCCAGATAAATCTGTCTTGGAAGAAATACAGCCAGACTACTCCTTGGAAGCGAAGATGGCAAGACTTGGTCTCATATAATTTGGACATGTTATCAGAAAAGACTAGCCTCTAGAAAAGGAGAGTTTGGTAATGTAGGGAGTCAGGGATAAAGCAGAAGACCTTCCGTGAGCTGGACTGACGCAGTGACTGCAGTTACGGGCTCAAACCTAACAACTGTGAGGATGGTGCAGGACGGGGCAGTGTGTGCTCCTGTTGGGCATAGGGTCACTGTGGTCGGAACTCACCCGGCGGCACCTAACGACAGATATTTCTACCATCACCAGTGCCATGTCAAGCTAACAATATGATGTCGCTGACAGAGAAGAATGACTTGGGAAGAGGTACACAGAACCGTCTCTCGGGAACTTTTGATTGCCTATCCCTGGTTCCTAAAGTCCCTCCCCACCCCTCAATTTATTTTCCCTTCTCTCAGCATCACCCAACTGAGTTCCCACAATGAGCCTCTGTCGTGCCCAGGATTCTGACTTCCGGACATCCACCTGCGCATCTCCAGTGACAACAGGACTGCGTGTGTCCAAAGAGTCTATGGGTCTGATCATGCAGAATCACAACTGTAAAGGAATCTAGATGTCAGTTCACCATGGGAGTGGGTTTGTGTGGACTGTGTAGGACCAAGGGTGTTTGCATGTGGAGTTTGTGGCCCGGCCCGGACTAATGCTCAGCTCCGTGACTAGGTTCCATTTGCGAAATTCCCTGATCAGGCTACTGGCCGCAGAAAGTGAGTGGGCAGCCCACACCTCTGCTTAGGGGACAGAGCCACTTAGCCCACAGATAAGTTCAATAATAGCCTCTGGGATCTTAAGCCTGGGCCCAAGGTACCCAGCTGAGTAGCACTTGAGACATTTCAGGGTATGAGGATACACCTTAATCCCCGAGCTCTTGTTGATATGTACATTCTGCTCTTGGTCAGGCATTTCTGACAAGCTCCCCGGCGATACCAAGGCAGCTGATCCTGAGTTTGCACTTTGACACTAAAGCTAGGGGGTGGTGATGATTGCTGGTTCTCTGGACTTTACAGACACAAGTTCAAGCTCTGCCCATACTGGGAAACCCTAGAACTTTTATTATTGAACTTAGCTGTGGGCTAAGTGGCTCTGTTCCCCAAGCAGAGGTGTGGGCTGCCCACTCACTTTCTGCGGCCAGTAGCCGGATCATGGAATATTACAAACCCTTCCTCGATTCCTTCAAGCTCCATCTCCCTCCATCTGCGGCCCTCACTTTTGCTCGTGATCTCAGCCAAGTTTCTCAAAAGGCCCACTTCCTTCCCTCACCTCTTGCTCCCTCCTCACCCACTAGCCACCTCCTGCCCCCATCTCACAACGATGCCTGTTGTGGGCCAGGGGGACAACAGGTGTGCTCATTCTTATCCAACTTGACCTGTCAAAGACATCTGGCTTCACACCACGCTCTTTCTTATCTTGACCTTCCTGAAGCCACAGGAAGCATCTTAATCTCTTTGGCCCATCCATCTTCCTCGATCCAGCCCTTAAGCAGAGCTTCTGTTCCCCTCCCATCCCCCACTCCTCTCTCTGCAGCCTCCCAAGACAATGACCTCAACTCAGATTTCTCCTTGACCTCCATCCAGGTCAGATGGCCTCTGGCTACTTGGTGTGTTCCCTTAGCCACACCCCAAACTCTGCCCCTTCCCCTATCAGCCTGCCTTTTCTCCAGTCTTCTCCATGTGCCATCCACCTTGCAGCTTGAGCTAGATGGTGTCGCCTCTGACACCTTCTTCTTCTTAATCCCCCACACCAAATCCAGATGTCTTCCACCAGTCCTGTGGCTTTTACCTTCTGACTCACTCTCAAATGTCTCTCAGGCAGTTTAATGGCAGAATTCTTACCTTCTATCAGGCGCCCTGGGTTATGTGTTGGGCTGCCAACCACAAGGTCAGCAGTTTGAAGCTGCTCTGCAGGAGAAAGATGAGGCTTTCTGCTCCCATAAAGATTTACAACCTCAGCTACCTGAAGGAGCGGTGCTCTACTGTTCTGGAGGGTCATTATATGTATTCACTCAATGCAATGAGTTTGGAGATATATATATATATGACTGGCGTTTGATTTCCATATATATATATATATATATATATATATGACTGGCGTTTGATTTCCTCCCAATGCACCTCAGGTTCAGCTACTAACGATCCATCAGCAGAGGCCTAAGTTGCTAGTTTGGATATATATATATATGACTGGCGTTTGATTTCCTCCCAATGCACCTCAGGTTCAGCTACTAACGATCCATCAGCAGAGGCCTAAGTTGCTAGTTTGGATATATATATATATGACTGGCGTTTGATTTCCTCCCAATGCACCTCAGGTTCAGCTACTAACGATCCATCAGCAGAGGCCTAAGTTGCTAGTTTGGATATATATATATATGACTGGCGTTTGATTTCCTCCCAATGCACCTCAGGTTCAGCTACTAACCATCCATCAGCAGAGGCCTAAGTTGCTATGATACTGAACAGGTTTCAGTGAAACTTCCAGAATAAGATGAACTAGGAAGAAAGGCCTGGTGATGTATTTCCAAAACTCAGTCCAGAACTGGAGACAGTTTCATTCACTACGCAGAGATGACTGCTATGACCTGACTGGGCCCTCTGTTTTTATATTGCTCCCCCGCTACCTGCCTGTAGCCCTCTTCTTATGCAGATGTAGTCACAGGGCCATCACCACTCTGTCACTTAACCCCTTTCAGTATTTACTGTGACCTTTCCTATAAAACCCAGTCTAAACTAGGGTTTCAAGAGCCGGCCCACAGGGGTGCTCCAGACAGGCTTTGCCTGTCTTGCATCCCACTGTGCCCTCCCCTTCCCCAACCTCAATTTGCTTGTAGTCTTAACTGGTTCTCAGGGCATCTGGCTAGGACTGGCCTCCCCCACCAGGCTATGTCTCTCTGAGTGTCCGAGTGGGAGGAGGAGGGCGGAGGGGGGAGCATTGGATGACATGAAGGAGTCACTGTTAATTTTGTTAGACATGATAGTGCTGTTGTGGTTATGGCTTTTTCGGGCTGTTTCTGTTGGAGGGCTTTCTGAAGAATTTATAGGTGAGCCTGCATGGTGCCTGGGATTTGCTTCTAAGAATTCTAGCCCAAAGTAAATATTGAAAGTAAATAAACACTCGGTGAGGGAACAAAGGAACAAATCGATCCCGTCTGTTTGTGGGTTCCTATTCACAGCCGCAGAGGCCGCCAGGATGCTGGCTGTCCCGGAGACAGGCTTGCAGGGACTGTACATTGGTAAGAACCCTGGCCACTCTGCCCTCCCCACCACCCTCCCTCAGCCTGTCCCCATCGGCCTCTCCCGACTCCGGAGGCTCATGCTGTAAGTGTGCGTGTGCAGAGGGAAATCTGTGTGCACAGGTCTGTGTGTGCTCACATGAGGGCATCTGTGCTACCCTCTGTGTGTGTGTGTGCCAAACTTGTGTTTGTGAGTGTGCACAGGGCGGATCTGCATTACCCCCGTGTGTATGAGAGTGTGTGTGTGCACAGGGAGAATCTTTGTTACTCCTGCATGGGTATGGGTGTGTGTGTGTGTGTGCGCGCGCGCGCGCGCGCGCGTAGGCAGGTGGGTCGGTATTACCCCCTGTGTGTATATGAATGTGTGTGTCTGCATCTGTGTGCACAGACTGTGTATGAGTATGGTGGTGTTTTGTCAGGGGCTGTGTACAGAGGACGTGTGCGTGCATTTCTGTCTATCTGCCTGCAGGTCAGCTGTGTACAGGGTCTAGGGTGAGAGCGGGTATATCTGCAAGTGTATGAGTGTGGGTATGGGTATGCCTGCAGTCTGTGTACACAGACTAGAGTGTCTGTGTATAGATGCACAGGGTAGGTTTGTTTGTATTCACAGCACTCTCATGCGTATGTGTAAATATGCATGTGTATACAGGGTCAATGTACACAGGTATGTGTATGTGTGCAAGTGTATGCACACACTCAAGGCAGATCTGTGTTCATAAAACTCCTTGTATATGTGTGTTTGCAGATAGAGTAAGTGTTCACAGAACTGTGTGGATGGGTGTGTTTGGGTAGGGTCTGTGTGTGTATGTGCACGTGAGCGTGCCTGTCTGCCTGCAGGTAAGGTAGGTCTCTGTGTACAGGGCCTTGTGTGACAGTGTGCGTATCTGCAGGTGGGTCTGCGTGCTCAGAATTCAAGGGCCAGTGTGCCTGCCTGTGCCTGGCCTGGGAGCAGACGCTGGGTTCTCTGCAGGAGTGGGAGGGACCTCCTCAGGAAGTCCACTCACAAAGACCTGGTGGGCTGGGCCCTTCCTTCCTGCCTCCCTTCCCAGGCTCAAACCCCCGGCAGTTCAGCCTCTCAAGCTGGAGCTGGTGGCAGGGCCAGAGCCTGCGCTATCTGAGAAAAGGGTGCACTCAGAATGTAGCCTCCATGCCCCTGTCTCTTTGGCACCTCCGACAGACTTCCGCCCTGTCCATTCATTTCCCGCATCACCCTTGTGTCCAGCCCAACATATGTGAGATATGTTCCCAGGGCACCCCTCAGGCCAGTGAGGGCAGGGCTGTGGACAAACTGCTGGCTTTGTTCACAGACCTTCATGCCTGCCCTCACTCCACCGCCCAGGCCCCTTCACACATCCACCACCACCCTGGAACCCCTCACACAGCCCCTAGCCACCAGCCCACAGCCAGGGAGACGCCCAGCCAGTCTCCTGCCCTTAGCCCTGCCCTCCAAGCCAGGTCTGTGACTCCTGGGCCTCTCTTCCACCAAAGGCTCCCCTTGGCTCTGAGCTGCAGGAGGCTCATCCTGGGACAGGAGGCTGAGCCAAATGCTGACTTCAGGCGGTGCTTGTGGGGGGTGGGGACATTAGACTCCCCAGCTCTGTGGACATGCTCAGGCCCTAGTTGGGCGAGGTGCTGCCCTCCCCCATCTTCATTCTCCCCAAGTAGCCAGGTGGACCAATCTGTGGCCTGTGCCAGGATGGGGGAAGGGGTGGCTTCCTCAAGTCCTGATTGGAACCATGTGGCTGGACTTTAGGGGGGAAGGGAGTAGCCCCCTCTCTGATCCACCAGCCCCATCCCTTGCCCATTTGGGTCTGTAGTTCTTCAAAAGCTTCTCCTCGCCCAGGGGGCCTCCAGCACACACCTGCCCCATCACTCCTGTGCCTCCATCTCTCCCCCATCATATATTGTGGTGTCACCCTCCAGGGATGGGCTGCCTCTTGACTGATGACAGACCCCAAGCTCACTGATGAAGCCCATAACTGACCAGACACTGCCCTAGCAAGGCCTCGAGTCTCACCCCCTACACACTTTACACACACACACACACACACACACACACACACACACACACGTTTTCAGCATCTTTATGGGGTCAAGATTCGCAAGTTCATGTCCAGGGTCCCAGCAGTCAGCCGGCTTTGCCACCCACCCCATCTCCCATCTTGTCCTTCCTACCCTTCCCTAGTGCCCCATCACCCAGCAGGGCACCCCTTGCCACTGCCCAACAGAAACTGCTGGGCACTTTCCAGTGCTGAGGCAGGGCCACCAGCCCCCTGCCCTGATGGTACCCAGGTGACCTGCCTTCTCTTCCCTTTAGGCTCCAGCCCAGAACGCTCTCCGGTGCCCAGCCCACCCGGCTCCCCTAGGGCCCAGGAAAGCTGTGGCATTGCCCCCCTCACGCCATCACAGTCTCCAGTAAGCCTGGGCA
>NW_022109491.1:29605237-29646501 GCF_000313985.2 Echinops telfairi
ACCTGTCCTTATACACTACAGCAAGGGTGACCTTGGATGACCTAGAAAGTAGGGGTAAGCATTCTACTGAGAAGGTGTACTCCAGTTGACAGCCAGGACCTTTGCAGCCAGCCTGGCTGGAGCAGGTATATGAGTGTGAAGTATATGTTCTTCTGAGAGTGAGTGTTTTCAGGTTCTCAGAAAGCTGTGCCTCCCAGAGTAGTGCCCCCGTCTACCCCAAGACACACACACCACCACCACCCACCATCCACACACACACCCCCAACAACCAGAGCCCTGCCTTCATCCGAGGGGTGGGGAGACAGCACTGCTAAAACCTGGTTTCTAAATGTTTAGCCACAAGTATCCAGGATACAGCCCCACCCCCCTACCTCCAAGCTAACCTGACCTGGGAGAGGACCGGCAGAGCCACCCCGGCCTCGCCTCTCCACCCCCTAATCAGTTTGGAGATTTGGTTTGTACCACTCTGGCCACAGGAGCAAGACTGCGTGCCCCTAGGAAGCTGCCCAGAGGAGCAAAATTGCTCCCAGCTGGGCCCGGCTGGTGGCAGGCTGGAAGGCAGCGGTAGGTGGGGGTGGGGCGAGGGTCTTCCGGCAGGAGCTGGGGAGCCAGCAGTGAGGTGGAAGCAGCAAAGTAGGGACTCGAGCCAGAAACAGCACAGGGAGACCCAGGGTCCTTGGGGCTTTCTCTGCAGTTGGCATCAGCCATGTATGGGAGGGGCCTGGCAGGGGAGCAGGGGGGGTGGGCCAGGGCTGGGCTGGACCCAGTCAGCAGAGAGGTGGGGCTCCCACAGACAGTCCAGGGGCCCCTGCTGACCCAGGTCCTGCCCTTGCAGAAACCTGAAGCCCGAGCCCCCCAGCAAGCGCTCTTCTCCGTGGTGGTGGCCATCGACTTCGGCACCACGTCCAGTGGCTACGCCTTCAGCTTTGCCAGTGACCCTGAGGCCATCCACATGATGAGGTGAGGGCTGCTGCGCTGGGAGATGGGGGAGGAGGGAGACCTGGTCCCAGAAATAGTGTCACCGAGGAGACGTGAGGGTCCCCGAGTCTAGGGAACATGGAGGCGTCAGGTGCAGGTCGCAGTCTCTGCAGGAAATGTCAACCTTTGAGTTTAATTTTTAAATTTGTACTGAGAGATCATGCATACCCAGTAAATGACACCGATCTCTCTCTGAGTTTATACAAACACACAGGAAGCCCCGCTGGTGATTCGGGCTGCTAACATCAGGTCGGCGGTTCAAACCTGCCAGCCGCTCTGTGGAAACTGTGCCTCGTGTCACTGAGCAACTTGTGCAGAAATGTGTCCAGTGGAAACCTAATTTGCCATGTAAACCACGCCTCCCCATGGCCACCACCTGGTCTTCATTCACACACTCACACACCCTTCACAGGGGATGGCTCAGTTGTAGCGTCCTCCTGCCTGGTTTACCTTCACCCTCGTACCACATGGGAACCAATGACCTTACTAATGACAGATTCAGTCCTACACCTTCACTCGCCTACTTGGCATAGAGCAAGGTGGACCATTGATATAGTGTCCAATGCGCCTCATCCTTTTCTGCCCTTCAAAACAAACGAACTCACTGCCATCGAGTCGATGCTGACTCATAGTCACCCTATAGGGCAGCATGGAACTGCCCCTGTGGGTTTCCGAGGCTGTAACTGTTTCTGGGAGCGAAAACCCCATCTTTCTCCCTCGAAGCGGCTGGTGGTTTCAAACTGCTGACCTTACAGATCGCAGGCTAATGTGTAACCACTATGCTACCAGGGCTCCTATCTGTCCTTAGCACCCCATTGTGTTTTACTGCCCAGCTCATTCACATATGCTGTCCCCCTTGCCTGTGTTCCCGAACTTTCCTCAAAAGGCTTGCTGTGGTGAGCTTGGCCTGGAGAGGTTGGGGCATCAGAGGAGGAAGAGGAAAAGGAGGAAAGGTTTGCCAGGCAAACCAACTGGGCAGGGAGTTCCAGGTACAAGTCTGGGTGGTACGGGGAAGTGCGGACTCTCCTCTAGGTTTGGGGGCCATGCCAGAGTGCAAATGGGCCTGGTCTTGAAAGACCTGGCAGAGGCTGGTCTGTAAGCAATGGCCTGGAGGAGGCAGACCTGCTGGCCAGGAGAGGCACAGCAGAAGGCTGGACTGGGGAAGATGGGTGATGGGCAGCTGCTAGTGGTATGCGAATGGGCCCAGGCAAACGCTGAGGATGTGGGCGGACCTGTGGTCCCCAGGATGGGGAGGATACCGAGGGCAGTGTTTATGGAGATAGAAGTGGATGCCAGGGACCAGATTCCTACATTTGCTCTTCACAAGAACCCAGAGGTAGGTACCATTAGTATCCCCAGTTGGCAGATTGGATGACTGAGGCGCGGTCACTTGCCCAGGATCGCACAGCTGGTGCCTCTCTCCTACCTCGTGAGGGGAGAGTCTCGGCTATTTGCACTGACCCATTGCCCTATACCTCCACAGGAAATGGGAGGGCGGCGACCCCGGCGTAGCTCACCAAAAGACCCCAACCTGCCTGCTGCTGACCCCGGAGGGTGCCTTTCACAGCTTTGGCTACACAGCCCGCGACTACTACCACGATTTGGACCCTGAGGAGGCTCGAGACTGGCTGTACTTCGAAAAGTTCAAGATGAAGATCCACAGCGCCACAGTGAGCCAGCCTAGGAGGTGGCGCCGGGAGGGGAAGCAAAGTTTCAAAGGCAGGCAGGCTATGAAGGGCGGGGCTGAAAAGAGACTAGGGTGGAAGCGGAGCTCAAAGTGGGGTACTAAGGAGGGAGGATGGCATTAGATGGGGCTAAAGAGGAACGAGGTTGAAAACCGAAGTTGGTGCTGCCCAAGAGGAGGGGAAACAGTGGGAAATCGGGCGATTTTAAGAGCAGGATCTTCAGGAGATGAGGGCAGAGTTAGGCATCCCCCCACAGAGCCACCCTGTGCCCCTACCAGGATCTCACCTTGAAGACCCAGCTAGAGGCTGTAAATGGAAAGAAAATGCCCGCCCTGGAGGTGTTCGCCCATGCCCTGCGGTTCTTCAAGGAGCACGCCCTTCAGGTGCATTGCGCCCACCCTGCTGCCCTGGGGTGGGGCACTGCCCAGGTCCTTCAGCGCCTGTCCTTTGTCCTCATCCCACGGGCTTCGTGCATGGACCCTCTGCCTTCCCGTCTGCAGAGGCTGCAGCAGACCATGTCCTTGGGGGTGTGGGGGGGTAGGTTTCAGTCTTTCTTGAGGTCGGACTAGTTCCTCTAGCTCCCAGAGAAGACAGCCCCCACCCTGCCATTCATCCACACCCCTCATCCTCCTTCCTCCCACTCCAGGAGCTGAGGGAGCAGTGCCCGTCGTCGCCAGAGAAGGAGAGTGTGCGCTGGGTGTTGACGGTGCCCGCCATCTGGAAGCAGCCAGCCAAGCAGTTCATGCGGGAGGCTGCGTACCTGGTGAGGGCCTGCAGGGAACCCCGGGGATGACTGCCTCCCTCATCAACTCTGCCACCCCCAGGACCCAGGAGTCCTGTGCAAAGAGCTCCAGACCACCCCTGCTGGATGTTTTAGTTGTTGCCACCAAGACAGGGGGTGGAGCTACAGGAACAGACGGCAGACTGGAGCAGGCCCGCATACCCGGGTGTCTGAAGTCAGGCTACCTAGTAGCAGAGCCCAGGGTGATGACTAAGTGCATGTGGCCTAAGGAAGAAGGCTTCTCAGGAGGAAGGAGAGAAGCAGGACAGTAGGAAGGGGTAAGCAGGGAAGTGGTCTCAGCTGGAATCTCACCCCAACTAGATCCCATGGTAGATCTGGAACAAGAGCTGTACCCCTGAATTGGCCATGGTAGGGTAAGGGGGCTGGTCTTCTGTAGTGTGTTAGTGGTCTGTCATTAAGTGACTAGAGGAGAGGGATGGAAACCTCTCGAAGTGAGGTGGTTCCCATCCAGCTGAGGGCAGCGAAGAGGGAAACGGCGAGTCAGTAGCATCCAGCGCTCCCCATAGCCGGGCAGGGCACCAGCGCCCCCACTTCAGGTGCACCAGTGTCTCCCAGGAAGTGCTCCCTCGCCACCATGTGGGCTCTGAACTTATGAAGGGAGGTGATTCTGGTCTTCATACAAGAGGTGCTCAAAAGTTTAGAAAACAGATTGGGGTGTCCAGGCACTCCACTCCACCAGAGGAGGGACATGGCCTCCCAGAGCAAGACTCAGTGCTTGCTCCTGCCCCTGTGACTTTGGGCGACAGTCTCAAGGTCTTCCAAAAGAGAGCTCAAACCTGCCTATGAACGCCCCACTGGAGGAGAACAGGACCCCCCAACAACCCCCAGCACATCTGTGAGCAACCAGGCGTACCCCATGAACCAGTTCGGCAGGCACCTGTGCTTGTCATTGGCAGGAGCTAATGCTGAACCCACACAGCACCAGGATGAAAGCAAGATTGTCCCCAGCCAGCACAAACACCCCACCCTACTGTCCCCCTGCCATCCACCCACACTGTTCCGTCCTGCGTGCTCAGGAAGGGCTGGTCCTGGGCAGGATGTCTCCATGCCCGCCCATACCCATCCTCCCTCTGGTCAGAATCCAGGGAAACCCCACAACACCATAAAGTACTTTCCACGGGGATCCCCTGACTGGGGGCAGGAAATAGCATAACCTATTCCGTGTGGCATGATCCTCCCAGCAGCCTGTCTTGGTGTCCGGATTTCCACCGTTATGTTTCCTGCCTTCTGTACCAGATTCTCTCCAGAGGTCTCCTGGGAGAGGGAAGGCCTAGGCCACTGTCCAGCACCAGCAAGGAGTCAGGGGAGGAGGGCTTTGTGAGCAAAAAGCAGCCCCGCACCTCTGATCGGTGGTGTCACCATCACACTCTCAACTGTGGCCAGCCCTGCAGCTGAGTGGCAAGGGGTGGGGGAGTGGGGTGGGGGTTGCAGGGGCTGCTCTAGCCCCTGCCTCCTTGGGTAGTTCCTGGCCCTCTAGTCTGAGCGCTGCCTGGGGCCGCTCCCGGAGTCTGTGATGAGGCTTCCCAGGCAACTCCAAATACATACAGCATGGAAAGGCCTGGGAGACTTAGCCTGGGTGAGGTGGGATGGGGAGGAGGCAGGAGCCACACGGGCCTGATCTCCCACCCTGGGGTGCCAGCTTAGGGTGGCAGCCACGGCACTGCCTGATCCTGCCCACCCCCCATCCCTAGGCCGGCCTGGTGTCCCGAGAGAACTCGGAGCAGCTACTCATCGCCCTGGAGCCCGAGGCGGCCTCTGTCTACTGTCGCAAGCTGCGTCTGCACCAGCTGGTGGACCTGAGTGGCCGGGCTCCCGGAGGCGGGCGCCTGGGGGAGCGCCGCTCAATTGACTCCAGCTTCCGCCAGGGTGAGCCACCCCGAGGGCCGCTGCCCAGGGCTCAGCCAGAGGGGGTCATTTTCAAAGGGTCACTGAGCCTCCCTGAGGCTGGAGGAATCAAGTCTAGAATGAAGTGGGGTGAGCCCCCACTCTTGGGGGACACCCAATCTGAGGGGGCAGAAACATCCTTGAAGGAGTCCCGTCTGAGTGGGGGGAGACACAGCCCTGCCCAAGGTTACCTCCTCTGAGGGAGAGACGCATCCGCAGAGCAGCCCGGTCTGGGAGGAAGACCTAGCCCTGGCCTGGGGGAGCCCCATCTGAGCGTAGAGACTTGATTCTGCTCTTGGGGAGCATGAACTGAGATGGGTAGGGCTCGGCCATGGGGGGCTCTGTTTGGGGGGCAGACAGCAATGGGATGTGGACAGAGCACCCACTCTGAGCTGAAGGGAGAAGTCTTCAGGACCTCACATCGCCACGGTACTGCCATTTGCTCCTTTATCATCCTACACACGCACACTGGCCCCAGGCTCCTGGGGTCAGGAGAGGGCAGCTATGGTCAGCCTTGGCCACCCCCCTGGATACCATGTTGGCTGTCAAGGAGCTCCCCTGGGATCTTCCCAGCCTGACCCCACCAGCAATAGGGCAGCTCAAAACCCTCCTAAGGCAGACTTGTGCCCTCAGAGTTAAGGGAAATATCCCCATCACACCCTCCGATGGCACCTCCTGTGGGTTCAGCGTGGCCTTCTCTCATTCAGTGGTGAGGCAAAGGTTTCAGGGCTGCTGGCCGCCCCGGGTTCAGGGGAGGCCTGGATGTGGATGAGGATTGAACGACCTCCTTCTCACCCCATGTCACTCCACGGCTGTCTCCCGGCTCTCAGCCCGCGAGCAGCTGCGGAGGTCCCGCCACAGCCGCACGTTCCTGGTGGAGTCCGGCGTCGGAGAGCTGTGGGCAGAGATGCAAGCAGGTGGGTACAGAGCTCCTATGGGGGTGGCCCTGGTGGTACGGTGGGTCACTTATTGGGCTGATAACCGCCAGGTGGGTGAGTGGAACCCACCAGCTGCCCTAGGGGAGAAAAAGATGCGGCTTCCGATGGCGAGATTTACAGCTTCCGAAACCTCCTTCCTAACTGCCAGCGAGTCATGCCGACTCACAGGGATGCTACACCTGGGGTGGAATCGCCCCTGTGGGTTACTGAGAATGTAACTCCTCCTGGAGCAGAAAGCTCCGTCTGCCTCCCGAGGAGCGGCTGGTGCTTTTCAACTGCTGACCTTGAGGTTAGCAGTGTGATGTGAGGCCACGACAGCACCAGGGCTCCTCAGAAGCCCATGGGAGCATTGATATAGGTTCACTAGGAGTTAGACCCTGCTGGCAGGCCGTGGCTTTGGTCTTCGCGTGGGGCAATCCACTGTGTATGAGTGGAATTGGGGGGGAGGGCACATTCCCTGGGAGTCCGGCCCCGCCCTCTCTCCTCCCTTGTCCCTAGCCCCACACTCACATTCACCCACGTAGCCCCACTCCTCCCAGAGAATCTCCTTGGAGTTGTAGCACTCCTGGCGTCGTTTCTTCCCACCCCGCACGCCGCCACCACCATCCTGCACCCTTTTCCCAGGGACTTCAGGTTCTGAGCACCCAACACTGCCCCCGCCCACCTCCTCCTCCCGACAGGGCTCCGGAGACTGGAGCAGGGGTGGAGGCTGGGCGAGGCCGAAGGCACTGAGGGCAGTAGGGGTGAGGCAGGCCCTGGGTGGTGAGTACTGCCCGGTTGGTTTGTGCCGCAGGAGACCGCTACATGGTGGCAGACTGTGGGGGAGGCACCGTGGACCTGACCGTGCACCAGCTGGAGCAGCCTCACGGCACCCTCAAGGAACTCTACAAGGCGTCAGGTGGGCAGCCCGGCCGTCCTGGGCACCTGCGCCCCCACCCCGGCCCCGCTGGCACCCCCTGAGGGCAGATTGGCACTGACTTCACCCGCCCCACACTAGGCGGCCCCTACGGTGCGGTGGGCGTGGACTTGGCCTTTGAGCAGCTTCTGGGCCGCATCTTTGGCGAAGACTTCATCACCACGTTCAAACAGCAACGCCCTGCCGCCTGGGTGGATCTAACCATCGCCTTCGAGGCCCGCAAACGCACTGCGGGTCCGCACCGGGCCGGCGCGCTCAACATCTCCCTACCTTTCTCCTTCATCGACTTCTACCGGAAACAGCGGGGCCACAATGTGGAGACGGCTTTGCGCAGGAGCAGGTGAGTCGGGTGCTGCAGTGAGGGCAGGGTCTGCGCATGGGCAAAGCCCTCCCTGTCCCCCACCAGGTAGAGTCAAAGGCCCTAGGGTGGTTGTGTCCGCTTGTTACCCCTCACTCTTGTGCTCACTCTCACACCTGCGTGCACTCCATATCTCACCCATTGCAGGGCAGCAACAAGGACGTGGGTACCCCTCAGTTGGGGGAGAGTAGAGTGGGGATGAGGATCCCGGGCGACCGGTCACCCCTCACACAAGATCCACTTTGAGCGCAAGTGCATCTGACCTGAGGCAGGCAGAGTCCCAGCCCCAACGTCGTCGGCAGGCGGCTGGGCCCTACACCCTGAGCCCTTCCCCCCTCCCTGCCCACAGTGTGAACTTCGTGAAGTGGTCCTCTCAAGGGATGCTTCGGATGACCTGCGAGGCCATGAACGAGCTCTTCCAGCCCACAGTTACGGGGATCATCCAGCACATTGGTGAGAGCCCGAGCTCGGGGTCCCTGTGCATCCAGAGATACACAATCCCATCACACTGAAGTGACCTAGAGTCACCTGGAACGTCCTGGGACACATTGCCCGCAGTGAATAAGAGCTAGGAGAGGTGGTGTGTGGTTTTGTCAGGTCAAAGAGCCTCCGATGCCTCAGTTTCCCTACCTATAAAGTAGGTTCCTCAAAATGTTATAGCCAAGAGCAAATGAGCTGAAGTATCTAGTGCGGGCAAGTCTTGTATGCTGGAGGCGTTTTATACATGGCCACTGGCATCCTTACCCACGGCGGAGGGGGGCACAAAGGAGGGAGTGTGTCAGGAAGGCAGCACCAAAGCGAATTGCTAGTGGCCCCCAGCCCTCACTGATCAGCCAGAACCCAGCTGTCTGGTTTCTACTGGAGCTGGTGGCGCCCAGCGCGAAGTGGTCCGGCACTCCCTCGTGCTCAGAGCTGCGGTCACTTCAATACTACCAGCCGTTCCCCAGGAGAAAGATGAGACTTTCTACTCTGTTAAAAGAGTTACAGTGCCAGAAACCGGCAAGGGCAGTTCTACCCTGTCCTATAGGCTCACTGAATGGGAACTGACTAGAATCTAACGGTTCTCAACCTGTGGGTCTCCACTCCTTTGGGGGTTGAACCACCCTTTCACAGGGGTCGCCTAAGACCATTGGAAAACATAAATATTTCACAATACATAATTACATATTGTTTTGTGATTAATCACTATGCTTTATGTTTATATTCAATTTGTAACAATAAAAATAAATCCTGCACATCAGATATTTATATGATGATTCCTAACAGTAGCAATATTACAGCTATGAAGTAGCAACGAAGATAATTTTATGGTTGGGGGTCACCACGACATGAGGAACTGTATTAAAAGGCCGCTGCATTAGGAAAGTTGAGAACCACTGGACTAGATGTAGATGGCAGTGGGTTTGGTTTTAGTTTTGAGCTGACAAAAGGGTACATCCCAGCCTCTTGGGCCGGGCGCCAGTGGCCCCGTAGTGGCGGTCTCTGCTCTCGGGTCTTTTCCTCGCTGCCGATCTCTCTCCCTTTCCCTGTCCCACAGAGGCTCTGCTGGCGCGGCCCGAGGTGCAGGGCGTGAAGCTGCTGTTCCTGGTGGGCGGCTTCGCCGAGTCGGCCGTGTTGCAGCACGCAGTGCAGACGGCGCTGGGCGCCCGCGGGCTGCGGGTCGTCGTCCCGCACGACGTGGGCCTCACCATCCTCAAGGGCGCTGTGCTCTTCGGGCAGGCGCCCGGCGTGGTGCGCGTGCGCCGTTCGCCTCTCACCTACGGCGTGGGCGTGCTCAACCGCTTCGTGGCCAGCCGCCACCCGCCAGACAAGCTGCTGGTGCGCGATGGCCGCCGCTGGTGCACCGATGTCTTCGAGCGCTTCGTGGCCGCCGAGCAGTCGGTGGCCCTGGGCGAGGAGGTGCGGCGCAGCTACTGTCCGGCAAGGCCCGGCCAGCGGCGCGTGCTCATCAACCTGTACTGCTGCACCGCCGAGGACGCGCGCTTCATCACCGACCCGGGAGTGCGCAAGTGCGGGGCGCTCAGCCTGGAGCTCGAGCCCGCTGACAGCGCCCCCGAGCCTGCCGGCGCGTCCCCCGCCCGCCGCGAGATCCGCGCCGCCATGCAGTTTGGCGACACTGAGATTAAGGTCACCGCTGTCGATGTCAGCACCAATCGCTCCGTGCGCGCCGCCATTGACTTTCTTTCCAATTGAGGGGCTTGGAGCGCGGGGAGGGGGGTGGGGGGTTGTACGGCACTGCCCACCCTGTGCTCCGCCCCGCTCACGCCTTTCTTTTAGGTCAGAGTGGGTAGCCGGCTGGGACAGCCCAATCTGCTGCTTCCCATGTCGGTGCCCCTTTCCTGGCCCTCTGCTCAGGGGAGATAAGGTCACGGGAGGGTTGGTGGGGACACACACATACTGCTTTGAGATTGCGCCTAGTCTGCTGACTGGAAGACTCCCAAGTCCCAGGCAAGATCTGGGGCAGGTAAGGAGGCTTAAAGGTTTGCAAGACGCCACTCCCAGCCCGACTGGAACATGCAGGGCCTGTGGGCCCGAAGACAGACAGAAAAGGCCAGCAGAGCCAGCCCTGACCTGAGGATGGGAGGAAGTCAAGGCAGGCTGCAGGGAGTTCTTCACTGGGACATGAAGGGCCAGGTTCACAGGAGTCAGCCCACACTGGAAACCTGCAGAGCAACCCTGTGTGGCAAGGAAGTGACTGAAAGCAGACACCAGGGGACAAGGGTGGTACTGACCAATGCAGGGCCGTTAACCACAGGAAAAGTAGCAGCCGCTGATGGGGGATAGATACACAAGGGGATGTGGGCAGTGCGATCGGGCCTTTTCTTCAAGACGGGTGACCCACATGGTGAGGCTTCAAGGACCACCCTGCAGCGGACTCACTGGCACCTCCGCCCAAACATGGAAGGGCAGTGCAAACGGAAGCAGGGGAGATAAAAGAGGAATGAGGGCCCACCCATAGGCCTCGGGGTTCCGAAGTGTGAATTATCAGGTACCTTCCCTCCAACTGTGACAACATTGCAACAACCCCACCTGCCTGAGAACCCCAAGGTGATAATAAAGCATGTATGCTCAAAGTGACACCACAGTCTACCGGGGCCACATGACTAGGGAACCCAACAGTGGAGTAGTGGAAGGCCTGGGCTCTAAAAGTGAAGGGAGAAAGCTTGCCACAGTGTCCAGGGCGAGGAACTGATCAGAAAAGGCCCCGATATTTCCCTGTCAGGCCTTCCAAATGGAACTCCACTCAACCCTGGTGGTTGAGGCAAAACTGCTGACAGGTTGGTGCTTGAATCCACCTCATCATGGATCATCAGTGGCCCTGATGATGCGCTTGTGTGAGGGTAACAGCCTAGAAAACCCCGTGGGGCAAGTCTACCCTGTCCCAGGGGGTCGCTATGAGTCTAAGGCTCAGCAGCACTAAGGTGGCTTGGGGCAGGAGGCTCCTCTCCAGCCCAATGCTGTCATTGCCTTGGCAACTGTACCCACACCTGACATGCTATCCCCTGTGCACACTCCTATGTCATACCATAAACTGCCCTAGTCTCCCCAGGGAGTACCTTTACCCGGGTCTCTTCTGTAGCCCACCTGTGAACCAGAACAAAAAGTGCAGCTGCCCCTGGTAGCCACTGTAAATTTTATTTTTTAGGGTTTTATCCCAATCAGTTGTTTAAAAACCAAGTAACACAGGCCTTGGGGGTAGGGGGCCTGCACTTCCCTCTGACTCGCTGTGGGCAGCAGTGGGGAAGGGGAGGGAGATGTGGCTAAAGCGCAAGGCAACAGCAGTGGTGGAGCAGCATCCCACGCCAGTTCCCTCCGCTCCCCAGCCCTGCTGGAGCCCCTATGGCTTGGGTGGGGGTGGCTCGAGCCCACCCCTGGCCCTCTCCCTACTCCCTTCCTCAAATAGCCTCCTTGGGGGCTCAATCCATCTCTTCCAGCAGGAGACTGAGGCACATGGAGAAGAGGAAGCAGGAGAGGAGGCCTCGGGAAGGGGGCGGTTGCACGAACGAAGGCAGAGGTGAGAGGCATGGGCGAGAGCCCGGCTCAGAAGCCCCCGGGCACTCAGCCCCCATGCCCACCCTGGGAAGGGTGGAGTAAGCCACATCATCACGCAGCATGTCGGGGAGAAGAGGTGGGATTTAAGGCTGAGGGCCCAGCGGCAGGCGGGGGCAGGTGGGGGGGGGGGCGGTGGACACGGCCTCAGTCGAAGCCGTGCCAGTCGCTGTGCTCCGAGTCATATTCCAACTCTGCACCCACGCACTTGACGCCGTCCAGCAGCATGGGGGTGCCGTGGTGCCGGTCTACAGGGCCCAGGACGGGAGGTGGGTCAGGGCCAGTGTGCCCCTGGCCCCACCCACGCAGCCCACAGGGCAACCCTCCCACTTCCCTCAGGGCTGACAGGGAACCCACCACGGAGGTTTGGAACCCTGGACCTGGGCAAGGAGTCAGCCTTTGAACCGGGGTTCCAGGAAGGCGGGCGGAAGGCCCTGTCATCAACTTGCCCTTCCCTTCTGCAGCCAGCCACCCCCACCCTACCCCAGGGTCCGCCGGTGCCCATTCTCACCCATGACGCGTGCCTGCACCGTCACACGCACACAGGCGCCATTGCCGCCCTCGCAGGCTAGCAGCATCTCCTCCTTAAGGACGCCCTCCTTGTGCGCAGAGTACTCGCACTTGACGCTGTAACCTGCAGGCACGGGGGTCAAGGCTGGCCATGAGCACTTCTCCACCTCCTGGCCCCTCCCACCAGTACCCGCTGGCCGGCACCCACCACCAAGCCCTGCAAACCCCCCTCAAAAGTTGTAAGGCTAGCCCATTGGGAGCCCCAAAGAGCGGCCCCTCACAGACCTAGGAAATCCCCCTTTCCTCACAGGGTCCATGTGCCGCCCAACCGAGTAGGGCTCCCAGGTGAAGCTGAGCAAAGTCAGCGTTCCAGGAGGGGGACCTGCTGCCACCCCCAAAAAGGGGCCTGACTAGATTGGCTGGCAGAGGCAAAGGCCTGTGGAGTCTTGCCTAATCTGAAGGACGAGGGCAAAGGCCGGAGGTGGGTGAGGGATGTGACACAAGCTGGGGCTGCTCTTGGCCACACACTGCCACACTAGCCTCTGCCAGACTGTAGGCTTGGAGCAGGAGAGGGCAGGGCCCAAGGCCCACAGGGTTTCTACCCGCTGGAAAGGAGCCCCTCGCCCAAAGTCCAGGGCCAGCAGGTGTTAGGAGTTGGCCACCCAAAACCCAGGGGTATTAGCAGGCATTTGATTTGGGGCAAGGCAGGAGGGTGGGCTAGGGGACCCCTCATCCCACCGAGGGGACAGCACAGGATGCAGATGGACAGGCAGGGTTACAGTGTAAGCCTTCAATGTTTGTCCAGGGCGTGAGTTAGGCCGAGGCATGGAACCTGCCAAGGTGTCACACTGTGGGGTCCCAAAGAGACATGCCCACTGCTGAGCTGCCCATCCACCCTAGACAGTGGGGCGGGGTGGAGGGCCCTCAGTTCTCACTCCCGTTCCCACCATAGCCCTGCTGGAGAAGGGCAGCAGGACTCCAGCACTCCAGGGAGGGGCCAAACCTTCCGGGATGGACATGACGCTGAGAAGCTTGAGGTGCAGACTGGGGACAGGTGCTTCACGGACATCCTTGCTCAGCCTGTGCACTGGAGGCAGGGTGAAGGTAATTTCGTACCTGTGCAGGATCTTCAGGAAGCCAACCTGAGTGGGAAGGGGGCAGGAGGAAGGGCTCGGGTCATGCCATGACACCCTTGTGTGCCCAAGCACCTGCTGCCCTAGACACCCCAGGGTAGGTACTCCTCCACCATCCCCCCAGCTGGTGTGCAGCACCCGGCCCCAGGCTCATTGACACTTCTTCTTCCCCTGAGAGCCTCCTAGGCATCTCTCCTTAGCGCCCAGAGCTCCTCAGGGGCCCAGGAAGCCAGGAAATGACTAGCCAGAGATTACACAGCAGGACAAGGTAGAGACCTCTTGGCCATTCCTGCTTCTTATGGCACACAGCAAGGCACCAGCCACGGCCCAAAGTCCCATGACACAGGGCATTCACCTGCCCACCCCCTGCCCCACCCTCCCCCACACCCACCAGCGCCTGCCAGAGCCAGGGATGCTGGTCCTCCAGTTACTCATGTGGAAGCACCAGGCAGCAGAGAAAGCACAGGACGAGGACTAAGATGGGATCAGAGAAAACACACTCGACCAGTCAGCTATTACACAGTCTAGCGCTAGCCCGCAGGCCTGGCACCTGCCATCAACCTGGGCTCCTGCCTATTCCACTGGCACCCAAACACGGATGGCTGCCCACCCACTCAAAGGCTCCCTGTGCCCCACGGCCTCTCCTCACAGCCTATGCCGTTCCTGTTGCTCACACACTGCTTGGACACCGATGTCCTCTGGCACAGACACCGTGCTCGGACACTCCAGTCCCGTGAGTGAAGGCTTCCAAGCCTCCAGAAGGCTGGCCTCGGATCTTGCGGGTGCACACACACTTCTGTCTGACTCACAGGTCGGGGGCTAGGACTCGGGCCACGTGGCCCCCCCGCCCCCAGTTGGTAGAGGGCACACCTCTCCTGAGGACTTCGTTTGTTCCCTGCCAGCTGGGCCTCCCCCATCTGCAGACTTTTCCCAGGGAAGTACTCGGAGAGGTGCTAGGGCACGCGCACCGCTGCCCTATTTACAAAGAGAGAAGCAGAACAACCGTAACACCCAGGAGAGGGCCCGGCAAACTCAATGAGGAGCCACTTAATGGGCTAGCAGGCACTTTGTAAGCACTTCTGCAGAGTGAGTCACTGCCACAGATGGCCGACGGCACACGACAAAGGCAGGCCAAACGCAAAGTGTATCGAGTTTTGTATGTGTGCTTGAGAAGGAAACCGGCCGGAAGGACACACATCAAAATATCAGCCCATTCTGACTGCACGACAGTGGGTCTCTTTGGTTTCTTGGTATTTTTCCATGTATCCTACATTCTAAGGGACGTGAATGGATTTCACAATCACAATTGGGGGAGGGAAGGGGAGTTATTTTTAAGAGGTTTGGTTCATTCTACTTACTCCCCTGGGGAAGCTGTCAGTTGGGAGGGGAAAGAGCATTTCAGAGTCAGAACTGAGCACAAACCTGGGCTCCTCTCTCAGCAGGGTAGCACACCACCTTGACAGTCCTCCCGCCCCCATTCCCCAGGGGCACTCTGCTCAGCTCTGGGTCCTCGGTTTATTGACAGACCCACCTGAGGACTGACTCTCCGATTAATCCCCAACCTGCGCCCTCCACAGATAGACTGTCCCCTGCCCCTTCCATGGGTGTGGAATCTGATGGTGTCCCAGAAGGTGGAGGAGCCACAACACAAAGGGTGAGGTGTGGCCATGTAGGGATGTTCATGACTCCTGCCGAGCGCCCCCATCAGCCAGAGATTTGGCAAAGAGGGTAAATAAAGCCATACCTTGTTACCACCCTAATAATCAGCAGTCACCACACCTCCACGTACACCTATTCTCCTCTCATTCTCATGTCAACGCCACTTTACAGAAGAAATGGAGGCGACCTGCCCAAGCTCCCAGATCAGAATGGCAGGCCCAGTCCTGAGACATGAGAGCCTGGATGCCCTGCTCCCCCTGCTGCTGCCCACAGGAGGCTGAGGCCACCACTCTGCTCACACTGGCCCCTCTGAAACCTCACCGCCACCCACTGTGCAGGCAGGAAAACCAAGGCCCAGACAGAGACAGAAATGCGCCTATGAATCCAGGCCCAGGGGAAGCAGGCAGATCTGGGATGTGGTGCGTGTGTGTGTACGTACCTTGACAAGAAAACTGCTGTCACTCTCCTGGGTGTGTGTGTGTGTGTGTGTACACGTACCTTGACAAGAAAACTGCTGTCACTCTCCTGGGTGACCATGACCACGGAATCGTGCAGCTTCTCATCAAAGTGCACATGGCTGTGGGAGCCTTCTGCATCGTGGCCTGCTGAAAATCGGATGCTCCGGACTCGGGGCTTGTTGCCTAGGAGGAGGAGAGGACGCCAGGAGTGGATGGCTTCACCTGTCCCCCTCACCACCAACCTCGCTGTCCTTGATATCACCCGGCACCAACCCCAATGGCTGGGGACCCCCTCAGGACTGGGCCATCTCCCTACTGGGGCCTGAGAACATGAGACTTGAGGCCCTCTGTCCAACACCTGTCCAGTCCTCCCACAAAAATGCCCAGCCTGAGAGTGGGCAGGAGGTGGGGTTCACGGATTGGTTAGTATGACCCCTCACTTAGAGAGACTGGAGCTGAAGCCAGAGACAGAAGAGACTGGCCTCGAGAGGCCCACCAGCCCAGACCTCTGCATCCCAGCCCAGGGCACGCTCTCAGTGACTAGTTCCTGAGCACTGGGACTTTCTCTCCAGCTCTTGCTGATCACTGGCAGGGAAGCAAAGGCGCAGAGGTCCTCCCCACCAAGGCCTGTGACCATCCCTGAGGTCAGCTTCTCCAAAGCCAGGAAAGGTGCAGAGAGATGGGCAGAGCCTCTTGGTGGGAGGGAGGACCTGGGACACCCTAGTCTGGGTTCTTGGGGCTGGAAGCTAACCTAGCAGTCCCGCAATGCACTGAGCACCCTAAACCCAATGCTCAAACCTTATCCAGTCTCCCCAACCAGAAGCCCGCCACCCCCCACCCCACCCCCATTAGCCCTCAGGATTCCTGACTGGGATCCAGATTACCTTCCACAGCCTGCTGTGTCCTGGTCATCTTGCCAGCCTCAGTGCACACACTTACCACAAGCCCCCTGTGTTACCTAACACACAGTGGGACAGGGGGGCTGGACCAAGAGGACAAACGTCTTGACAAGTGGCTAGCCAGGGTCCCTGGGGGTCTGCACAAGGGCCTGAGTCGTCCCAGGAGAGACCTGGCGTAGGACTCAATTCAGACACACACACAGTTGACACAGACCCCATATGCCAGTTCCTGCCAGGCCACGGCACTCACCCTTGTTGGCTGCAGCCATGGACACCCTCCCTGCCACAAGGCGAGACACGCCGCTCCTACCGAACACCAACGCTTGGGCTTAGCAGCCTCCCATTCTCTGAGGACACCAACAGGAGCCTAGAGGTCAAGGACAGGGGAGAGCAGGGGTCAGGGTCTCCCATGGAGGTGGCTGGGGAAGAGCAGAGAGCCTCCCTTTCGGAAAGACCCTGCTGCTCTCAGCAGCCGGCACCTTCCAGCACAGAGGGCCTCTGCTCACCAACTCTTCTCCAACCTGGCCCAGACCAAATGCACTGTGAGCCTTCACCCCGGCCTGACCAGAGTGTCTGTCAGCTGAGCTTGAGCAATGGCTTCTGGGTCCCAAAATGCCAGCACAGGTCTCCTCTGCCCCAGGCTGCCCAAGACAACCTACAACGAGGGGCCTTTCCTGATACTTTCCAGGGGCCATTTCAGGGGGAGCTGAAGACCCCGAGCCCTGGCCCAGTGCAGACACAGGGCTGTGCTGTCCCACAGCTACAGGGGTCACGTCATTCAGGCCTCATGCCTAGTGCAGCTGAGTCCAGGTCAGAGTCAAGATGGGGGGTGGGAGGGTAGAGGGGGTGGTAGACACAAACAGCGGACCACCAGGGTGCTCTTAGAGTTTCTGTCCTGGCAACCAGGGTCAGGGACAGAACAGACGTCCTGGTGCCGGGGTAGTGAGAATCCCGGGAACCCTATGAACATCCTGGGCTCCGAAGGGCTGAGCTGAAGCCATCTGAGCATCAAAAAGAACAAGTGCACGTTCCGAGAACAGATGGAGTGCATGAAATCAGCACATCCACAGTGATCACAGAGGAAAAACAAAAAGCAAGAAAGCAAAACAAACAAACACGCCCAAAGCCTCATTTGTCACCACTGACGGTAGCAAGGTCCTCCCGCTCCACTCTGCGGGGGAGAAAAACCTTGCAATAAATGAGATATGATTCAGAGAGCCTCTCCTGTGACCAAACTGCCCTCCTGACCAGAGGAAAGGCTGGCTTTACAACATTCTGGCTACTAACCAACCGGGGAATGACCCAAAGCAAAGTCATTCTTTCACTGGAGAGAGACAAAGGCCAGGTCGGCCCAGGGAATGTGAAACCGCTGCCCAGGTCTGCTGGCCGGGGCTGCCCTCAGGGAGTAACAAGTTTGCAGTGGGGGATCGATGCAGCTGCGGCAGGAAATAATCTCAGCTCCCCAGTGAGGGGGAGAGTGGTGACGCACCCCTGACACACTCGATGCCTGTGGCAAGGGATGGAGTCACACCATCCCTGCTTTGGCCTGCAGTGCCCCGTTGACATGTCCCAGAAATGTACTGGGAAACGGAACAAACAGCAGAGCAGTAACTCCGAAGGACAACTGTGGTGGTTTGGTTCCTTTGAATTGCAAGGGAAAAGGGGGCAGCGGAGGGGTTGGAGGGAGGTTTGTTCTAGAATGGCAATTGGCAGCTTTCCACCTGCAGGTCTGCCACCTGTTCCCTTTTAATAAAGTTTTATTGGCACATAGTCACCGTCATGCGTTTGCGCATCATCTATGGCTGCTTGTGTGTGCTTCGAGTGGTGGTGACAGAGACCAAGTGACCTACAAAGCCTAAAACATTTACTCTCTGGCCCATCACAGAAAAAGCTTGCCAACCCCAGTTCTAGATTAACACACTCAGGAGACCAAAGCAGTGGGTTGTTTTACAGGACAACTGACCTGCTTTCTTTCCCAGCACAGGAAGACTAACTTGAAAGAGAGAGGTTCTAATCAACTCCCTATAAAAAAGACATTTGGAGATAACTGGGGAATGGAACTGGGAATGGACATAGGAAAATAGCAGAACTATGAGATGATTTTATTAAGTGAGAGAAGAGAATGGTATTATGGAGGTAAAGATATCCTAATCGTCCAGACATACAGACTGATGTATTTGGAAACATGTGACTTCACCTCCCTCCCCACTTCCCAACACCACACGCTCCCACCCAGGGCCACGCTCAGCCTCGGAGGCAGGGCCGGGTGAAGGGCTTGGGGAGCAGGAATCTCTTAATAGGAGGTGCAGGGAAGAGCAAGGCTGGCCAGCACCCTCGCCCTAAGGCCTAGCACCCAGGCCTCAGTCCAGGAGCAAGCAAGAGAACTGGGCCCCCACTCACCGAAAGGGTGGGTCAGCCACAAAAAGGCTAGGCCCTCAGCTATAGAATGCCGGCCTTGTTCTCAAGAAAGCTGCCCTTTGGGAAGCAACTGCTACTCACTCCACCGGCTCCAGCCACCTCCTGAAGCTGTGGACTCACAGCACGTGACAAATGTTCCAGCACAGGGGTTCCCAGTCCCCCTCTGAGCATGCACAGAGGCCAGTCCAGCCTGCCTCTCTGGCCATGGGGCCAAGGCCAACAGACCCCCTCCTGGGCAACATCTTAGCCAGCAGCTGTGAGTAAGTAGAACAAAGGCCCCCAGGGGATTTTTACAAAACACCCAGACTTTGTGCATGCAGGGCCCCTCTTCCTCCCGCCTCTGGCCCCTACTACTCTTAGAGACCAAATCCCAAATCCTGCCTGCCTTTGTCCAGGCCATGGGGCCCTCCTCTCTGCCGGTAACAATCCTGTCCCTACCCCAGGGTCACTGTCTTAGGGAAGCCCCCTCATCCCAGGACATATCGGAAGGATCCCTCTTTTCCTATCCAGGGATTTGGCATCTCTCTTCAGCACTACTAGAGCAGTTGGCCTGTGTTTTGGACGAACCCTGTGGCCCCGGTGCCCAGTGCAGCTCCCGGCAGAGAGCAGGTGTGCTGAGTGAAATGTGGTGAACAGGAAGGCAGAGGCCTTGCCCTGCCTCCGCCCCTGCCCTCAGAGGGGGCCCACCCAGGCCAGGACCCACCACTGCTGCACAGCACCCGCACTCAGCATGGAGCTAGCCCTCAGGAACAGCCCGTTGCCCTCAGAGTGAGGGGTCAGAGGGGCAGGCAACTGACCTCGAGTGCCTATAAAGCAAAATGCCAACCCAGCTGTCTCCTAGCCACTTCCTACTCACAGAGATACCCCAGCGTGCAGGCACAACTGTGCTCCGGGGGGTCCCCGTGGCTGTGACCTCAGAAACAGATCGCCAGTCCTTTCTTCTGGGGCACCTCTGGCTTGGTTCAAACTGTCAGCCTTTCGGTCAGTCATCGAGTACTGAACTGTTTACGTTACTGGGGGGGGGGGGGCTCCAGCAGGCTGGAAAACCAAACCCCCTTTGGCACAAAGGACCTTACCACTCCCGGGGCCCCTGTCCTCACTGAAATAAGCTGCCGCCTCTTTCTCAAGTGGAGTGACTGATAGGCCAAACCACCAACCTTGTCCTCAGCTGCCCAGTGCTTAACCCACGGCATCACCAGGGCTCCTCAGGGATCTGCTAGGCCCCAAGGAAGTCCAAGACAGGTCCTGTGTGGCCCCCTCCTATGCCACCAAAACCCTGGGCTTGGCCTAAATCAGGCCTTCCCCAAGTGGCAGCCTTTCCCACCTCCCACCTCACTCCATCGCACCCCACTCCCAGGCAGCTGGGAGCCGGTCAGGAGCCAGGGCTGCAGAGTGCAGCAGTCTGGGTTCAAGCTCAGTCCCTTGCTGGCTGCGTGATCTGGGCAAATGATTTCACTTCTGTTACCTCAGTTTCCTCCTCAGTAACACAGGGATAACAGAGTGAACACTAGCCCACGGGGTGCAGCAGGCAGAACTGCTGACTCTATGACAAGGCGATCCCCCCAGCGGCTCCCCGACCTCTGTGAAAGCAAACCCCCAAAGGCCTGGTTTCTGAAGCAACCGCCGATCCAGGGCGGTACTGGCAGAGGCGGTTCAGGACATTCCCGGAACAGCCAGGGTGGGCTCCAGGGACTTCAGCCTTCTCAGAAAACAGTCAAACGCCTCCCCCTCCCCACTAGCCAGGTCTCCAGAGAGGGCCAGAGGGCCAGCTGCTTTGCATCCCTGTTCCACCCAACTTGTCCTTTGTCCAGGTCCCCAATCTCTGTCCTGATCACAGAAAGATGTAGAGAATTTCCATCCTGAGAAACGCCACCAGGGAGGAACAGGTGTCCTCCTCAGGAAAAAAGCAAAACAAAAATGGCAACCCCCACACACACCTCACCTCTTGGATGAGCTGTGAATAGGCCATGGGTCCTAAACAATCACAGGATGTATGGATTGTTGTACCAGCTCTAAGAGTCCCCAATGAAATTATTCTTAAAAAAGAAAATGTATCTCTTTAGGATGCACAAATCCAAGAATCTCATACATTTATTGCAATAAATTCCACCCTTCGTCTTGAAAAAACAATCACAGGACAGGCAGGGATGGGAAGCTGGGACAAGGGCTTTAAGCTCTTCTCAGTTGCTCAGGGTGGGGGTGGGGATGGGGACTGAGGGAACTTCCCTCTGGGAGAAAGAGCTGCTGTTTAGGGCTCTCTCAGCTTTGGGGAAAGGCTCCTCCCAGGGAGGGCTCAGCCAGGCCCAAGGAGCCTCTGGCCTGAAGAAGAAGCCCAGGGACATGGCAAATGGACAGAGAGAGGCACAGCCATACAGGGACCCAGGGTTCTCAGCACCCTAGAAGCTGCTTCTCCAGGTTTTCTGGAGCTGGGGCCCAAGGCTCCAAACTGGCGGAAGAGCTAATGCCACAAGTCTAGCCACATCAAAGCAGAATTCTAGGACCTGCCAGACACACACACCCCTGAAGCCGCCGCTGTACTCCCCACCCCACCTCCCTGCCCCAAACTCAAGGCATCACAGGGGCGGCCCAGATTGTCCTCCCTTTTGTTATGAGGACCGGGCATGGTCCCAGCCTCTCAAGGCCAGTCTTCTTAGGATCCCTCCATCTCTTTTCTCTTTGGGCCTTGAACTCCACCTTCTACTTCCCCCAGGCACAGCCTTAAGCACTCAGTCCAACAGAAGCCCTGTCCAGCCTCCCAGTCTCAGGCCTGTAGAGGGAACAGTGCCCACTGAGGCCTTGAAACAGGGTCACAATGACCTGTTGACTCCCAGAACCTGACTCAGGACTGGACACACAACTAGGACCCCCCTACATACCAAAGCCAAGGCTGGGAAATTAAGGCAAGAGGTCAAGTGTGGTGGCTTTCCATCAACTCAGGCTTGATACCACCCCTCCCCCCTGGCCCTCCCCTCAAGCGAGGGTGCAAGCCAAATGTGAGTGTTCTCTCCCACAGTGTGGGTGTGGGGGAAGGGTTCAGCAGGGTGGGTTGAACTGAGTAAGGAATTCCATCATCCCATTTCCTCCTGTCTCCCCACGAAGTGCTGCCCTCCTCTACCCAGCATGTCCTCCATGCCCCTCACCACCACCCCTAGCCCTCCCTGTGCCTATGCCTAGGGATAAGGACCATTAAGGGAGGGTAGGTGGAACAGCTGCCTCCGACCTTCCTCAGGCAGGGGTGTGCCCACCTGCTAAAGCCACCATTCAAGAGGAAAGGAACCTAGCCTATGCCTCTCTCCTCAGTTCAGAGAAATACCACAGCACAGGTCCACAACCTAAACCCATTCCCTCCTGCTGCGTGACACTAGGGAAGTGTCCACCAAGCCCCCAGAGCACCAAGGGCAGGAGACTAGGACCCCCGCCGCTCTTCCGCCGCCATCCCCGTGGGTGTGGCGCTCCCATGCAGCTCCAGCCTTGGCTTCCCAGGGGCAGAGCAGCTGCACGTCCCCCCATCCTGTCTCCCACCCCACCCCTCCGGGCTGCTGCAAGGCTGAGGTTCTGTCCCTCTGAGATAATCCTGGAGGCTCCCCACCTTCACCTCGGCTGACGCAGGAGCCTCAAGAGCCCGCACCCCACCACATCACCGCTCCCCTCTCAGGGGTACTGAGACCCCTGAGAGAAGCTACTCGTCCAAGGGCACACCAAAAAGGCGCTGGCAATGGCTGTGGAGCGGGGAGAGGGTCAGGGCTGACCCCATTATGCACCCGCCTTCACTGTGACACATGTGTCCCCCAAGAGCACCCCGCGAATATCCCTGTTTCAGCACCTAACGGTCACCCTTGTCCCAGGGTCCCCCCCATCTCCCAGCTCAGGGATCGGGGAAGCTCTCCAGAACCCCGCCCAACAACGGAGCCCCCGCCCCAGCCCTCCCGCCACAGCCGACGGAGCCCCTGGTGCCGACTGCCTAGGACGGGACCCGGAGGAGACCTCCACAGGTAAAGCGGAACCGGGAGGCAGCAGAGGAGGGTCAGCCTCACCGAGCGGGGAGCACCCCGGGGCTGAATTGGGCAAGGACAGCAGAGGCGGCGGGTGGCGGCGGTGACAGCGACAGCAACCGGAGCCCAACGCAAAGCACGCGAAGGCAACCCCGCGCCGCACCTCCCGCCTCAAGGACACGCCTCCGCCTCCGTTCATTGGTCGCATCGAGGAGGTGGGGCTAAAGCCCCTGCCGACCAATAAGCAGGCTCCAGAGAACCGCCAACTGGCGCCGTGCCGCCGGGGTCACGTGCACGGAGTGCCGCTGCTGCGCTATGGGAGGCAGAGCCAACCAGAGCCCGACAAGTTCTCGCGATGAAGCCAGCCGGGCCGCCCCGACACGGTCTGAGGCCAGGAAGGGGCGAAAGAAGGGAAGGAGGGAGGAGCCTCGAATAGGCCCCGCCTCCGCCTCGCCTGCGGCTGCAGGACTAGCCCCTCCTGCCTTGCTTCAACCTGAGAGAGGCCTTCCGAGGACTCTACTCTCTCGGGCGGTACTTAGGCGAAACTTGGGCCGAAAGGCGAAGCTTAAGGGAAGGTTGCCTTTTCCATAAGCTCCCACGCCCTTACCAGCCATTGATAATGGGCCTGTCCAATTGATAACTCGGTCCTGTCCAGACACTGAGGACCACCCCCTGTCCTACTCCTCCCTCTGTGACGTCCGGGTTTCCTCCTCTTCTCTTTCCCCCGGTACTCCTAACTGGGAAGCTTCGGTGGAGACCTGAGCCGAGACGCGTCCTCGGAGCCCAGTGGGACCCGGGAGAAGCGTCAGAACAAAGAAAGCACGCGGGATGGGGGTTGGGAAAGACTGTGCCAACGCCCCGGGGGACCGCAGGCTCCGCTTTCAATCTCCACGGAGGCGGTCGCCATGGCAGCAGAATAAGCCTCGCTCTGCGTGGCGGGGTTAGATGGGGGTGCCACCACCGGGCGGGGGCGGGAAAGAAAGGCATAGTTGTCAGGGTCTCAGGGTCCCAACAGCAGATCCGCCTGCCCATCCATGAGCCCACAGCCCTCACGCGACTCTGCCAGCAGTGGACAGATTTCAAGTGAACGTGGGAGCCTCCCTCAGGGAGCACTAGGCTTTCCCTTCCAACGTGACGTGGGCGGCTGCAGGCCGGCTTCCCTTCGATAAATACCGGGGAGACTCGCTGCCTTTGGGATCCAAGGTGCTCACCTCGGATTGCTGCGATCCCTGACCCATCTCTCAGTCGCTGGCCTGGATGCTGTTGGCAAACTAATCTTCCTACCTGTTACTTCTTTCTACTGTCATCCTCTGGGGCTCTGAAGCACCGCCCACCCCACCACCTCACTTTCCGGTGTCACAAACTTTATAGCAGCATTGGGTGAGTGGTGCGCACTCTGGCGCTGGAATTGCGGTCCTCCTGTGCGTACATTGGGAACTTTCCGATCCCAACTGACCAACTTCTGCCAAAGGCTTTCTCACGCATACCCCTGACCCGTGCGCTCCACTCTGGGCCCCCATTATATTCCCAGATCTTTTCGTCAAGGTCTAACGTTGGTAGGCAGTAGGTCCAAGTAGCCTGCAGATTTTGTTTAGCTATATGGCTTTTTTTTTAATTTAATAACTCTAGGCTTCCTTGAAATATCAGAAGATCTAGCATTCCAGAGAGAAAGAGAGAGGAGAGAGAAAATGTGCTCCACGAGGTTTTTGGTGGCTGATTTTTCATAAGTTGATTCCTAGGCCTGCCTTCTGAGCTGCCTCTGTGTAGACCCCAACATCCAACCTTTTGGTTAGTAGCTGAGCCAGTTAGCTCTTTGCATTATTCTGGGGACTCCAATTTACGGTACTAATGTATACCCACATCCAAACCATTTGCCTCTTTATTGGCTCTGACTCCTAGCAACTCCATGAGTAGAAATGTACTCCGGGGTTTTCATGTCACTCTGTTGAATAACTACTGGATTGCTAAATTCAAGGCCGTTACTTCAAAACCTGCTCCGTAGGAGAAAGATAAGGCTTCTTGCTCCCATAAAAGATTTACTGCCACAGAAATTTTATCTAGGGTAGTGTGTTTAGGCTGGGTTACCTAGAGAAACAAATCCAGTAACACTCATATACAAGGGGGTGTCCCCCAAAACCTGATGCTCATTTGTTGTTTTGATGTGAGGTGGATAGTGTGTTTGGAGTTCATTCCACCAGGTCAGACTGTTAATCAAGCTTTCTATTTAGAGGGTCTGAAAAAACTGCATAACAGTGTGCAACAATAAGCCCTGATTTGTGGCAGACGGGACTGACAATGCACCTGCTCACACAGCCATCTCAGTGAGCCAGTTTTTGGCAAAAATCAGCATGCTTCTCTTGCTCCATGCATCTTACTCACCTTACCTCACTCCTTTCAACTTCTCTTTCCACAAATGCAGAAGGACATGAAAGGACAGCAATTTGATGATGTAGAAGAGGTGAAGGAAAAAAACAGGGAGGCGCTGTCAATACTCCAGATGAGTTTGAAAACTGTTTCCAAGAATGGAATCACAGATTTGACATATGTTTTAAGTGTAATGGAGAGTACTTTGAAGGTGATAAGGTTGTTTTGTAAAAAAATTTAAATACATAGCTTTGAAAAAAATTCCAGTTTGGGGGGAAGTATACCCTAGTATGTGTAAGAGAGAGCTTTATATCAAGAAGTGAATTTATATTAAGCAAACATCCCAACCCAATCCAGATCAAGTCCATAAGTCCCTCTTCAGACTCATGCAGCCACATGCAAGTAGGCAAAATGCAGGAAGATCACAGATGGGTGGGTGCAGAGTGTAGATCCGATAGCAGTGGCCACATCACAGGGCTCTCGTATGTCCCAGAGTGCCTCACCAGCAGGAAGGTGAAGGCAGAAAGAGAGGGGGAGGTTCCCAGGACCCTCCTTATAAGAAGCCCACACCCACCAAGAGTCACTATCAGGTTGTGACCTGATTGACAGGCTAGACTCCACCCCTACACTTGTATCCTATCTTCAAGTTGACATGAAATTATGTAACTACCACAGATGACTATGAGTCAGAATTGACTGGGTGGCAGTGGGTTTGGACCTTTCAGAAGCAATTCACCAGATCTTTCTTCCAAGGCACCTCTGGGTGGGTTTAATTGCCAGGCTTCTGGCTAATAGCCCATCCCCTCACAGTTTGTATCACCTAGAGACCCCCATATTGCTATAATCTCTACCACTCCCTGTTTTCTCATACTTATTGTATTACCTTCCAGGTCGGTGTAGACTTTTGACTTCTTGATCCCCTCCCCCCTCTTCTTACTACCTTCCCAGTTGGAATGCCCTTTCCACTCTCTTTTCATGGGCAGAACGCACCCTTCCTTCAAAGCCAGGTGAAGGCCTACCTGTTTTATATAGTCTTTCTAGCCAACTTCTCACCAACCTCTCTGGGGAAGGCTGTCTCAAACACATAGACTAACAGCCTGGAGCTCTTCCCTAACCTTCTATTCCTTTCCACAAATATTTACTGCGAGCATACAATGAGTAAGTCACTGCTGGGCTCTGTGGAGAGTGAGGCACACTCACAGAAAGAGCTGTGGTCTCCTGGCCATGCCAAGCACCCCTCAGACTCCTAGGTGCCAGGCAGTATAGCTTACGGGCCAACTGGGAAGACTGGCAACAGAGGGCTGGCCATGCCTGGGGACACTCTGGGCTCGCAAAGGCCACAATTGGGTACAGATAGCTCTGGGTAGTCTCGAGAAGGAAGGAAATGACCTCTTTGCACAAGCTCTGAGGTACATGTTTGCCCCATTGCTGCCCAATGGACCTACGTACACAGAAGGTGTGTCAACATCCAAGCAGTGCGGAGGCCCTGAGACTTCCTGTGTAAAGGACCTGACTGCAGGGAAGCCGTAGGCCTCTGCCAGGCAGATTGGAGATGGGGTCAGTATGCGGAGGAATTAGAAGCACCCCAGGCGTCTTAAAGGCTTGAAGGTAATCAAGCAGCCATCAAGCTCAGAAGCAACAAAGCCCACATGGAAGAAGCACACCAGCCTATGCAATCACGAGGTGTCGAAGGGATCAGGTATAAGGCATCATCAGAACAAAAAATCTTACCATAGTGAATGAGGCGGGGAGTGCGGAGTGGAGACCCAAAGCCCATTGGTAGGCCACTGGAGATCCCCTTGCAGAGGGTCCTCGGGGAGGAGATGAGCCAGTCAGGATGCGATGTAACAACGATGAGAAATACAACTTTCCTCTAGTTCCTAAATGTTTCCTCCCCGCTCCCACTACCATGACTCGAATTCGACCTTGCAAGTCTGGCTAGACCAGAGGATGTACACTGGTACAGATAGGAACTGAAAATACAGGAAATACAGGGCGGATGATCCCTTCAGAACCAGTGGTGTGAGTGGCGAAACAGGGAGGGTAGAGGGAGTGTGGGTAGGAAAGAGGGAACCGATTACAAGGAACTATATGTGACCTCCTCCCTGGGGGATAGACAACAGAAAAGTGGGTGAAGGGAGAAGTTGGACAGGTCAAGATATGACAAAATAACAATTTATAAATTATCAAGGGCTCATGAGGGAAGGGGGAGTGGGGAGGGAGGGGAAAAATGAGGACCTAATGCATCTGACCGTACTTCCTTTAAGCTTAAGTGGAGAAGAAATGTTTTGAGAATGATGAGGGCAATTAATGTACAAATGCGCTTTACACAATTGATGTGTGTATGGATTGTGATAAGAGTTGTATGAGCCCCTAATAAAATGATTAAAAATAAAAATAAGCAAATAAAAAAAAAAAAGCACCCAGGCTAGGTGATTAAATTGAGCACACGTAGGATACATACTCCAACTCCAGCTCCAAACACAGGGTATTCTGGATTCTATTATTTTTAATAAAAAGAAATCGCTATGATGACTTTGGAAAACTTTGGCACAACCTAATAAAGCTGACAGATTTCAATCCTATTACACACAGGAATTCCTACATGAGCCATTCTCTCACCCACTCTGCGCCCAGAAGACTTAGATGGTGTCTGGCTACCCCTACTGACCTTTCTGATCAGAGCCACAACAGATGGACCTGAAAACAATAGGAGAAAAACATGGAGCAGAACTTATAAATCCATATGGGATGAACTGGACTAGAGGACTCCCCGAAACTACTGCCCTGAGATACTCTTTAAGTATTTAATGGAAATATATATATATATATAGAATGAAAATTATCCCTTGAGGATGCCTTTTAGCAAAGCAGCAGGTTGGCACACAAAACAGAGGGTTTTACTTGTGGGTGTTTTGCTGATGTTATTGCCGATTGCTCTGTTTGAGCCCATTGTTGCAGCCACTGGATCAATCGTCTCACTGAGGGACCTTCTCTGCTTCTGAAAACCCTCTACCCAGCACGCTGTCCTTTTCCAGGGATTGGTCTTTCCTGATAACATCTCCAAAGCACATGAGACAAGGCCTCACCACCCTAGCTGCTGAGGAGCATCTGACCGTACTTCCTCTAAGACAGCACTCACAGAGCTTCATCAGCTTGTTGACATGTTTCAATTGGTATTCCATCAATTCTTGGAGGCTTGTTTTGTTTTTTCACCAAGGCCCTCAGTGCAATTTGGACTTCTTCCTTTAGTACCTTTGGTTCTTGATCATATGTTACCTCCTGAAATGACTGAATGTTAACCAATCACTTTTGGCACCATGACTTTGTGTCTTCCTTCCATCTTCTTTTGATGCTTCCTGCATCATTCAATATGCTGCTCATAGGACACTTCAGTATTGCAGCTTGAAGCTTGAGTTTTTCTTCACCTCTTTCAGCATCAAATAGCGGAGTATGTCCTTCCCTTTTGGTTTTCTAACTCCAGGTCTTTGCACATTTCATAATATTTTGTCTTCTCAAGCTGCCTTTTGAAATTGTCTGTTGAGATCTTTACTTCATCATTGCTTCTATTTGCTTGAGCTACTCTAGATTGTAGAGCGAGTTTCTCTTCTGACATCCATTTGGATCTTTTCTTTCCTGTCATTCTCGAGACCTTTGCTTCCTTCATATATGATGCTATGGGTGTCAGTCCACAACTCATCTGGTTTTCAGTCATTAGTGTTCATTGCATCAAATATGTTCTGAGATGTCCTCTAACTCCAGGTGGGACAAACTCAAGGTCATCTTTGATTCTCCTGGGGTAGTGGTTGGAGGTAGTTGGAGAGGCAGCCTGAATCCAAGGGATACCCTAAGGCCATCCTGAGTTAGGATATGGGGATCAGACCAGGGTCAAGATTTGTCATAAATGTTTATTGTTCATTTCTTTTAGGAACTCAGGACACATCACTGGAGTAAACAATCCTTGGTTCATGACACTCTCACCTCATTTGCCTACGAATGGCTAACTTATGAACACATACCTGCCCAGGAACTAGAACATTACAAAACATATACAAGAGGGTAACCACCACCACCCCCCCAAAAAAAAAGAAGAGAAAAAACTCCACTGGGTGGAGTTTTTGTATTACACTTGTTTCCTCCTGCTAGGCGAGCATCACGAGCAACTTGCTCTGAGTTAGTGCACCCAGTGGTGTTCCCTGGGAAGGTTCTCTCTGGTCACAGTGAATTTTTTCATAAAAGCAGCTTTGCTCAAACCTTGTTTTTTTGTGATGACTGATTTAAGACAATGGCATGTGACTGTGAAATTTTGTTTCCTGCTTGAGAAAAATGACACAGAAACTGTTGTGATGTTGACACAGCTTACAAGGACAGCACTATGGGAAAAACTCAAGTGTATTAGTGATTTTCTTTCTCATTTCAAAAGAGATGAAATGTTGATTGATGACAAACCTCATTCTGGACACCTGTCAACATCCAGAACGGACAAAAATGTTGGCTCATAGTACATTTGGAGCTCATTCCACCAGGTCAAACTGTTAATCAAGCTTTCTATTTAGAGGTTCCGAAAAAATTGCATAACAGTGTGCAACAAAAAGGCCTGATTTCTGGCAGGCGGGACTGGTTTTGCCACCACGACAATGCACCTGTTCACACAGCCATCTCAGTGCACCAAGTTTTAGCAAAATTCAATATGCCTCTCTTGCCCCATGTACCTTACCTGACCTCACTCCTTGCCACCTCTTTTTGTTTCCACAAATGCAGAGGGACATGAAAGGACAGCAATTTGACAATATAGAAGAGATGAAGAAAAAATGAGGGAGGTGCTTGCTGTCTGCCATCCAAACAGATGAATTTGAAAACTCCAAGAATGGAATCACAGATTTGACAAATGTATTAAGTGTAATGGAGAGTACTTTGAAGGTGATAAGGCTGTTTAAAAAAAAAAAAAGGTTAAATGTAGAGCTATGAAAAAAATTCCATTGGGGGGGAACCCCTCATATGTGTATTTCTTGCATCATTGTCCCTGCTTCCCCTCAGATGTCACCATGATCCCAGATCTTATTCTCTCATGTCTCCTGCCCACTCCATACCCCAACATGTAGTTCCTTCCGACGAGTGTAGGCTGGATCTAGTGACTGGCTTCTAACAAATAGAATATTAGAGCGATGGGATGTCACTTCCATGATAACATTACATAAGAGTGTAACTTCCACTGAGCTGTCCAACTGTTAACTTTCTCCCTTGCTGGCTTTGATGATGTAACTTGCCATGTTGGAAAGGGCCACATGGCCAGGCAATGAGGACAGCCAATGGCCAACAACCAACAAGAAACAGGGGCCCTTAGTCAACAGTCCACAAGGAACTGAATCCTGCCTATAGTCAAGTGAGCTTAGAAATGGTTCATTTCCCAGCAGAGCCCTCCAGTGAGACCACAGCCCAGCCAAGACCTTCACTGTAAACTTGTAAGAAATCCTGAAGCAAAGCGCCCAGCTAAGCCATGACAGGACTCTCAACCCAGAGAAAAAGTGAGATAGTAAACATGTGCTGCTTTAAACTGCTGTCTGTGGTAATTCGTTACACAGTAATAGATAATAGAGGCTCTTTTCTTTTGCAAGCAAACACTGTTGCTATGAACAATCCTGCCTCCCTGAACACAAGAGCCTAAGTTTCCCCTGAGTATATGTCTAGGAGTGGAACTGCTAGGTATCAGTATTTGTAAATGTTCAACATTACTGGTAGTCAGTAAACCATTAGAGTTAAGGTCACTCAGTGGCCATGGGGTCTCACTCAGGTTGGAAGTTAAGCTAGGCCTCAGTCCATAGAACATGCGACGGTTGGAACTTACACAATGAACAAGTTAAGAGGTTGGTTCTTGGGCAAGATGGAAGGTGAAGGTGGGGCCAGAGTTGGGTGGAGTCTGGAGCCTGTGGTTTGGGCTGACTTTAGAGGTCACTGTGAGAATGGGCTCAATGGTCAGTCTGGGGCCGGTGCTAGAAGACCGGGGAGGGCAGGCAATCATCAGATGGGTAATGCTTGGTGCCTGGCAATGGCATCACCCAAGAGGCAGTGCTCACCCAGGGCCAAGTGAGGCCCACTCTGGGCTTCCACACAGGGTAGCAGGGAATGTATCGAAACAGGAATGGACTGTCCCAGCCCAAGCCAGAAATCAGATTTAGGAAAGAAAGCACATCGTCTTTAATAAAGGCAGCCTGGTTACACATCCCCCAGAAACTCCTAAGGATGCCCTAGTGGGTAGGGAGGGAGGGTCCTTGGCCTTCCTGGGGGAGCCCACTCCTCACCCCTTCCTCTCTAACTACTGCAGTCTCCATCTGCTGTTGGGTCCCAGCTGAGTGCCCACGAGGGGTATAGGAGAGGCTCAGCTCTCCATGGTCAAGAGCACAGAGAACCAGGCTGGATGGAACCTCTAATGTCCTCAGAACCATGCAAGGACCCAGTTCTGGGGATGAGGACAGAACAGGAGGGCTGCCTCCCAAGCCTCAGCAGCGGGAGTGCTAAAGCCAGATCCCCGGAGTCCTTGGGCACAGCTTTGGTGGGGGGCTTGCCGGGTCTCTGCATGCAGCTTCTGGGTTCTGGAAAGCAATCCCTTCTCCGGACCCAGAATGGAGTGGAAGGAGGTCGCTCAGTCCGGACGGACGCATCTCCAAGGGCTTCCATCAGGTCTCTCCCCACCCTAAGGAAGCAGGGGCTCTCACGCCCACGCACAACCTAGGGCAGGCTCCGCCCACCCAGTTGCCCGGTCCATCTGTCCGTCGGTGAGTGGGTGTGTCTTAGTGTTTTGACTCCATCCGGTACCCCGGCGTGGCACCTCGGCGTGCGGGTTGGGCGGCCGCCGCTCGCTCACCGCTGCTTCCGCTGCGCCTGCTGGAGCCGCCGGGAGAGGTCGTCGATGCGCACATTCTTGAGTTGGAGCAGGTGTTCCAGGCGCCTCACCTTCATCTGCAGGACCTGGGTGATGTGCGCAGAGGTCAAGGCGGGGGATCTGCTGCCTCCGCCCCACGTCTGCGGGACGGGGACCCCAGCCTTCCCAGCACGTCTCACCTGCACCGTCTCCTGAGAGGCCAGGAGCTCTTGCTCCTTTTCAGCGATCTGAAGGACGAAGCTTGGGTCGCCCTGCAGCACCTGGCTGTACCCCAGAGGCCGCGGCGCAGGCAGCCGGTCCCCCCTGGGTGGGGGTCAAGTAGGAATCAACTTAAGCAGGAGCCTGGACCTCATCTTGGGCACCATCCTCCTCCTTCCCGTCCCTCCCCTCCCCTCCCAGACCACAAGGGCTGGCGAGGTCAGGAACCTCCAGGCACAGCAGCCCTTACTTGGTCAGACCTCCTCCTTGTGGTTCTGGGGCACCTTCTCCTCGGGCCTTCTGGGGCAAACCTGAGGTACAAGGAGGGACTGACTGGGCGGCCTTCCCTCCACTCCAGGCCCCGCCCCCTTCACAAGTGATAAGAATAAAACACGGAAGGAAAACCAGGTTGCCTACCCACATCCATGTAGCCACTGCCATCCTGGGGAGCCAGCTCCTGAAAGAACCCCAGGTCCCCTGTCAGCCTGGGCTCCTCCATCCCCCAGGAGTCAGTGCTCCACCCCCCCACCCACCCCCCATGTCCTCAGACCAGGCTCTCTTGGTCCAGTCATTTCTCACCAAGGCGGGGAGGTGGGGTGGTACCTGTAAGGAGCCCAAGCCCTGCTTCCGGCGCCTCTGTCTTTCCTCCAAGCGCTGCCGCAGGGGGAGGAGCACCAGCTCCACCACGCCCGGGGTGCACTGTGCTATCTTACGCATCACGTCCTCAGGAACCGAGAAGTTCAGCTTATTCAGCACCTTTCTGGGTGGGGCAGACAGGAGGGAAGCGGACTGGGTCCTGGGGTGGTCAAGGGAGGGGGTGGAGCAGTCTGAGTTCTAAGTGAACAGGCCTAGGGGAGCAGGGCACCACATCATAAGGTCTTCTTTGAGTCTCCCAAGGTCCCTTGTCTCCTTAGTCACTAAGGCTTAGTGGAAGAGCCTCTTGATTTTGTTACAATCAATATTCGATTCTTTCAGCGTTGGCCCTCCCCACCCTGTCAACACCCCTGCCCACCCCCTACACCCCACCCGCACCCCCAGGTCCTTCCTGGAGAAGGCAGTAGGGGCTGTGGACCCAGGTAGACTACTACCTGTTCAGGTGAACCCAGTTGCTGAGCTTCTGCTGGAGAGAGTTGGCCGGGACATAATTGTGCATCTCCACCATCTTGGGAAAATAAAACTTGACAACCTCTGCTACCAGGACTGAGGGAGTGGTGATGGAGCAGAAATGAAGCGGGGGGCGGGGGTGGGGGGGGTTGGTTGATCAAGAAGGGATAGCATGTAACAATCAGGGGTGGTGGAAAGATGGAGATGTGGGGGGGTGATCAAGAAGGGATAGCATGGAACAATCAGGAGTGGTGGAAAGATGGAGATGTGGGGGGGTGATCAAGAAGGGATAGCATGGAACAATCAGGGGTGGTGGAAAGATGGAGATGTGGAAGGGGCAATAGGGAGAGAGAGGTAGAAGAGAAAGGGGAAGGGGGGATAGAGAGTGATCAGGGGGAGAAAGCTGAGTGTCCAGCACATCCCAAAGACACTGCATGCTTTCCCCTGAACTCAGGGCAAAGGGAAGCTGAGGCCTCCCATAGAGAAGGTGTCTCCTACAGCACTGACGAAACACACAACATTCCTCTAGATCAGCGGTTTTCAACCTGTGGGTCGTAACCCCTTTGGAGGTTGAACGGCTCTTTAACTGGGGTCGCCCGGTTCATAGCAGTACTAAAATGACAGTTATGAAGTAGCAATGAAAATACTTTTATGGTTGGGGGTCACTACAACATGAGGAATTGTATTAAAGGGTCTCGGCATTAGGAAGGCTGAGAACTTCCACTGCTCTAGATCCTTAATGCTTCCTCCCCCATCCACCCAGATCATGACCCCAGTTCTACCTTACAAATCCAGCTAGACCAGAGCATGTGAACCGGTACAGATAAGAGCTCTGGACACACGGAATCAAGGACAGATAAAACCTTCAGGAATAATGGAAGTAGCGATACCATGAGGGTAAGGGATAGGTGGGGGAGGTGGGGAGAAAGGGAGAACCAATTGCAATGATTGACATATAATCATACACACACACACCCCAGGGTGACAAACAACAGAAACTCGGGTGAAGGAAGATATCATATGGTTTAAGATATAAAAATAATAATAATTTATAATTTATCAAGGGCTCATGAGAATGGGAGGGTGGGGGAGGGGGGAAAAGAGGCGCAGATACCAAGGGTTTGAGTAGAAAGTGTTTGGAAAATGATGGTAGCAACATATGTACAAATGTGCTTGATACAATTGCTGTATGGATTGTGATAAGTGCTGTAAGAGCCCCTAATAAAATTATTTTTAATTTAAAAAAATCATTTTATTGGTGGCTCATACAGCTCTTATCATAATCCATACATCCATCCCTTGTGTCAAGCATTATTTGTACATTTGGTACCATCATCAATTCTCAAAACATCTGCTTTCTGCTTGAGCCCTTGGTATCAGCTCCTCATTTTTCCCCTCCCTCTTTTTATTTATTTATTTTTTTAAGAGGAGTCTCCAAGAGAGAACTTCAGGATCCGAGGCCCAACCGTAAGCATGCACCCAGTGCAAGTGTGTGTGTGTGTGTGTGTGTGTGTGTGTGTGTTCCAACACCAAAGTCCCAGGAGAGCCTCACACAAGCAGAGACACATGTGAGCAGACCTTCCTACAGACAGACAGAAGATAGATGCTCAACACCAGACACACATGACAAGCACAAAGTCACGTATGCACGTAAAACCTGTTGCCATCAATCTACCCTGGCCCTAGCAACCCTACAGGACAGACTGGAACTGCCTCATAGGGTTTCTGAGGCTGTAGATCTTTATGGAAGCAGACTGTCTACTCTTTCTCCATGGGGTGGCTGGTGAGCCCTAACTGCCAACCTTCCAGTTAGCAGCTGAGTGCTTAACCTCTGTGTCACCAGAGTCCCCTCACATGCACATAGCCTCCTCCCCAAATATACACAGACACACACCAATGAAGCAACAAGAGGAAGTTACAGTCACACAATCGCATAGAAACGTACGCACACAGATGCACATCCAAGACAAAACTTGTGACCACCTACAGGCACACAGTCCCCACAATATACACGACAACACACACTCAGCTACATGCCTGCAGACAGATGCACAGTGACATACAAGCACACACCCTAGTCACTGACGTCTCAGGAATAAGTCTGAAGCTTACACATTCGAGACACATATGTACACAGACAGCACACATGTATATCAAACAAGCCCAAATATACATATCCAAACTCCCCCATACAAATATAAAACACACACACTTTTATAATTGAAGTTCCAGGATGCAGTCAGACCCCTCTGCCCGCCTGCAAGTACATACTGGCCTTTTACGCACGAACACACAAGATAGAACGCACAGACACTCGGGGACACACACGGGCGCACACCTCCGTCGCTGAAGTCCCGGGAAAGGTTTCGCTTGGGCCTGGAGAGTGGGATGCTGTCGACCCACAGGTACAGCTGGTGCAGGGTCTCCTCGTCCACACCGCCCTCCTCCATCGGCACGCCGGAGGAGCCAGGCTGCGCCAGCCCTGCCGCAGCCGGCCTCAGCCTCACCACCCTTCAGACGCTCGCTTCCTCGGCCGCCGCCGGCACCCGGTCTCCGCGACTGGAGTCCCAGCTGGGAGCGGCCATATTGTTTTAAGAAACCATAGCAACTACCCAAGTCGCCAGGGAGCAGAGGCTTCTGGGAGTTGCAGTTTTTACTGCGCCCCGGTGGTGCAATGGGTTAGGAATCGGGCCGCTCGTTGCTGTTAGCAGTTGGAATTCACTAGCTGCTCTGCGGAAGAGATGAGACTTTCTGTTTCCGGAGAGATTTACAGGCTCGATACCCGCTGGGGCAGTTCTACTGTATCTTATAGCGACGCTACGGGCTGAACGGACTAGGAGGCAGTGGGTTCACTTCCTCCCAGGTCCCAAAGCCCTTGGGTCCTTGTCTCCCTCTCCTCAAGAAGGCCTCCCCTCTCCGCCCAAGCCACCCTGTGGTGACCAGTCACTGGCCCACTCTGCGACCTGCCAACGCCTACAAGGCCCTAAGGACCCCAGGGCTGGGATCCTGTTCCGGGTCAAGAGAACACAGCTTCATAGCCAGATGTGTCAGCTTTTTCTGGGTTGGGAGGCGTGGGGGATGTGTGTGTGTAAACGGTTACTGATCTATCCAAATGGACTCTGGCTGATCATGCCTTCTTGCTGGGTACCCCACGCCACTAAAGCTCTATAGGGTGTCACTACACCCCTCCCATGGCAATGTTCTTGATGGGCTATTTTCCATCCATCAAACTTCCAGAGGAATTTAAAGCTAGTGCCTGGGGTACTTAACTCCTTACTCTTGTTCCTCCTTTGTGAAATGGGAATGGTTCTCACCTATTGGTCCCCACAGAGTGATAAAAAGCTTCTACAAAGAAGTGTAGCATTTCAGAGGCTGGCATTTGTTTGTATGGGCAAGACTGGAGGTTGGCTAAAGGTTGAGGAGTTTCAAGAACTCCTGTATATAATTGTGCACCCCTCCCTTTGCGGACTAGAAATGGGTTCAAATGGATTTGGAGTCAATCTGTTCCATTTCAAAATAGCCCTACTCTGAAGTTAGGAATACGATGCCTGGGAGGAGAAATTGAGCACAGCAGTTCTAGAACCAGCTTGTGGGAGCGAAAACCTGCTTCCACCAGATTTCCTGTGTGGCTTTGGGCATGTGACTACATCTCTCTGTGCTTGTTTTCTCCTGGGGCTTTGCGAGCAAATCCATTAAAATGTTTCATACCGTGCCTGGCACATAGCCATGGACCTGTTAACATCGGGTGGCATGACCATTGAGGTCATTTCAGTTCCAACACAAAAGAAGTTCTGGTTGGCAGGAAACATAAGGAAGTGGCTGTGTTGGTATTTGAGGTGGGAGACGTGGGTTTGAGACAACCACAGCTCCAGGGCAGGTCAGAGGCTAGATTGGGCTGCATTAGGCTCCCCCAGGCTCCCAATGATTGGTGGTGGTAACAAAGGGAACCCCAATTGTTCTCTGTAGTCTGTAACCGTTTAGTTTGGAAGGCTTGAAGATATGAAGGCCACTCAAGTGTCACAAGTGAAAAAGGTTATGACAGTCACCCACCCTTCTTGTCTTTACTGTCCTGCACGATGGCCTTGCTTTTCTAAGACAACATGCCCATGGCAGGCAAGGGACACAAGACCTGGACGGTTAACTTTCCAGGGTGGGGAGAGGAGGAACTGCAGAGCGCTGTTGGGCAGGAGGGAGGATAAGGAAGCACAGGAGTCATGTGTCAGCCCCCAAGCAGAGGTGGGAAAACCGGTTTGGGGACCAGGGTTGCTTGCCCGCTCAGGCTAAGGCCCTCCCCAGACTGAGAATGCTGAGGTCTGAGGGCCTCCCTGAGGGACAGTGAGGGAGGGGCTGGGCCTGAGAGACAAGGGGGAAGTAGCAGGTGGTCAGAATAGATGTTTGCCTTCACCTGGTACTGGCCCTCACCTAGGGGGCACCTCAAAGGGAATCGCCAACCCTTCCTCTCGGTCTTGACTTGGGAGTGCAGCAATTTCACCTCCCTCCTGTCACTCTTTTGTCAAGTGGCCACCAGGCTTGCAAATACCTTCACTCAAAGATCTAACAAGCCCTACAAAGGAGCCCCTTTTGGTTAGCATTGGACTGCTAACCACAGGGTTGGGGGTTCAAACCCCCTAGTCACTCCTTGAGAGTAAGATGGTGCTGTCTGCTCCCAGAAAGACAGGTTCATAAACTCTATAATGGTCTCCAAGATGGAACTGGTTCAATGGCCTTGGGCTTTTGGTTTTTAAGGTTCTAAAACAGGGGTGGGGGAAACCTTTTGTCTGCCAAAGGCCAGCTGGAATTTTATAACCTCATTCTCGGGCCACATGGGTCCAACATTTAATCACCTCGCCCCTAATGTGATGGCTGGAACGGCTTCTTTGGGGTGAGATGTGTAATGTTAGCTGGTATTGATGATTTTGTGGGCCTTATGTGGCCCTCAGTCCCCACCCTATACTAAAAGTACACTTAATGCTGCCCCACAGAGCTCCAATCTGAGCCACAGGAGTGACCCCAGCACCCCTTCCTTCCTGTCCTTCTGGCCCTCTCTTGCAAGGGCTTCCTTCAGCCAGCTTTGGTGGACCCAGTACTCACGTGTGTGCTGTTCATATTGGCTCAACAGGTCTGATAGAGCCCTTCCTGCAGTTCCCGTCCCAAGACACCAGCCTTCTAAATCCACAGCTCGGAAAGATTTGGCTTTCTGGCGCCCAATCTCAAAGCCCTGGAGAGTCCTCCCAGAGCCTTACGTGATAGTTGGAGATGATGTGTTCCCCCTGTCCCTTACCCAGGTCACCACTAGGCCTTGGCTACCCTTACAACACTTGCTTCCACACCCCACCAGAGCAGGGGCCACAGGGAACCAGAAAAGGACGTGCCCCCAAAACAGACGCAAGCCCAGACCATGAAGGATGCACCCTTGGCTGTTAAAATGTTCACCCCCACAAAAGGGGGGTGGACGGATTTATTGAATTCAAACTGGGAAAGGAGCAACTGAAGGCCAGACTTTGGGCCCAGCCCCAGGCCGCTCTGCCCAGGTTGGGGCCCTGCCAGAGTGTGATGAGAGAGAGGCATGGGGCCTGCAGCTGCCCACTTGGGAAGTACCCATTATCACTCCCTTAGAAGGCCTCTTGGGGCTCTGCAAACTGGAAAGAAAACCAAAGGCCAAAGTAACATGGACTGAGCCAGAGACGGGGACTGGGGAGGTGGGAAAGCAGGCAGATGCAGGCTCAGGGGCCTGCGGTGAGTTAGAAGTGTGCTTCTCGAAGCGGCCCCAGGGTCAGAGTGGGGCTATCAGCCTTAGTGGGCTCTAGGCTGGCCCTCCCTCTGGGAGCCCTTCCCAGAATGGCTTTGGGGTCCCCCACCCCCACCAAGATCTGGTGTGGATGGCAGAGGGGACAGGCACTCTCTGGCCAGGAGCTTCTAGGGCCTATCCCTGGCTGCTGCTGTGGCTGAATCCACGGATGGCACGGTGTGGTAGCACCGGACAGGTCCCTGCCCAAGTCACCTGGTCACCCAGGCCCAGGGGCAGAGGAGAAGGAAGAGGATTCTGAGAAAGAGGCAAAAGCAGGCAGAGGCTGACCCCAGCTCCAGCCCTACCCAGGTGACCAGGCCTGTCACAGGGCCGGGGGAAGCAACTCTGGTGGACAGGGGACTCCCCCCAACCCCCGATTCCAGCCATAGCGCTGCTCTCTGGATTGGCGCTGCCACATCTGGATTGGGGGCATGGCTAGACCCTGTGGCTCAGCTCTGATGCCCAAAACCCCACATTCCCACCTGCCTGGCGTGGTTCTTCTTGGTCACATGGACCAGGTCATGTTCCAAGTGGAGGATGTGGCTCTGCACCCGGTCATCAATAGGGAAGGAGGTCAGGTACCTCTTGACCATGGCAAAGTAAGCCATGGCCTCCCCAAAGCTGGGCACAGGCACCTCATCACCATCCTCTTCATCATCATCCTCTTCATCCTCATCATCCTCATCTTCCTCCTCGTCCTCACTGTCCGATTCAGAGTCCTCCTCACCTTCCAGGAAATGGAAGGTGGGGCACTGGGCCTCCTCCTGGGCACCGTAGCCCCGGAAGCTGCCACCAGCCTCCACTACCCCCTGGGCCCAGTCCTCGGCATCCAAGCCCTCAGAAGAGCTCTCCTCCTCCTCCTCCTCCTCTTCGTCATCATCACTGTCCTCAACATCACCCTCCTCCTCCACCTCCTCTTCCTCCCCCACTTCCTCGCCCTCCCCTCCCTCCTCCTCCTCTCCTTCCTCCTCTCCTTCTGCTTCCTCCCCTTCTTCCCCTCCCTCCTCCTCCTCTTCCTCCTCCTCTTCTTCCTCCTCCTCCTCCTCTTCTTCTTCTTCCCCCTCACTCTTGAGAGCAGTAGTTATGGTAGCATCAGGATCACCCCCAAAGCCAGCCTCGCGGAAGCAGGAGGCTATGTCTGAGGGTTGCACGGCCTGCCAGGCTGCTGCGACGAAGTGCAGGGCTTCCATGAGACCCAACTGCAGGCGTGAGGGATCCTGGCTCTCTAGGGCAGCCATGGCCTTGAGCAGCATAGCCTGGCGGTAGTGGCCCTTCACCTGTTGAACCACTCCCCGCTCCAGCGGCTGCACAGTGCCGGACGGGAAGAAGGCCAGCTGCACATGCCGCAGGCCCGAGGTGTCCAGGGTCTGGGCGGCCATGCGGCCGGCCAGCAGCAGGACACGGCGTGACTCGGTGGCCATGCGGGCATCCAATGCCTTCAGGTACTTGGCTAGCACCTGGCTGGTGACACCACCCTTGGAGTTGGCAGTGTAGTCGCAGGGCAGGCCGCCTTGGCCTGCGCGGGGCTTGGCTGACTTGCCAGCCACCAGCGGGGGCAGCTTCTCACTGCCGTCGGCGTTGGCGCACAGCAGGACGCTCAGGCGCTGGGTGGCCCTGCGCTCCCGGCCGTCGCTGCCGCACAGCCCTGCGGCCTGGTCGGGCAGAAAGTCGTACCACAGGCTGGTCTCGATGGCGCTGAACACGTCCTGCGAGGCGTAGCCCTCAACCACTGACGGCTGCTGCCCCTCCCACGTGTGCCTGCCCGAGCCCGCGCCGCTGCCCTCGGAGGGCACCGCGGCCGAGCTGGCGGGCGCCGCCGGGCGGCGGGGGGCCGAGTTGCGCGCCCGGGGGCGGGGCACGCCGCTGCAGGACATCACCCCGTGGCGCCGGCGGAAGCGGTCCAGCCAGCCGTTGGAGGCGGTGAAGTCGTCCATGCCCAGCTCCTCGGCGATCCGCAGCGCCTTCTCCTTGAGGATGATGCCCTTGACCGGCAGGCCAGCGGCGCGGATCTGCTGGAACCAGGCTATGAGCAGTCCCTCGAGCTTGTCGTAGGGCGACAGCTTGTTCGTCTTGCGGCAGGTGGAGGCCACCCCGTACTTGCGCTCCGACGCCAGGATGGCGCGCTTGTTCTTCAGAATGGTGCTCAGCGTGGACGGCGGGATGTTAAAGCGCCGCGCGATCTCGCCCTTGCGCAGGTCCGGGTTCTCCTCCACCTCCTGGATGATCCGCGACTTCTCCCGGAACGTCAGC
>NW_022109491.1:29647077-29648407 GCF_000313985.2 Echinops telfairi
CCGCTTACCCCGGCGACTAGCAACTGGTTGTTTGTGAATGTATCGTGGTGATCCCGGCAGAATGACGCTCGCTTGGAGATGCCGACGCACCGAACGCGAAAACTCACCTTTCGGTCGACACCTGCGAGGTGCGCAGGTGACACACCGAGACGCAGTTCCTTCCAGTCTTTTCTCGAGGCGCAGACAGTCGACTTCCTTTCTTTTTAAAATGTAATGTCTGGAACTGGCAGGAGACTCGTCGACCGTCTCTCTGGCATCTGCCGCGGTTTGACCTGGCATCCAGTGATGAAAATGTTGCCATATTGCTAACTGTGATTGCCAACGTGATTTCTAAAGGCTGTGTAGTGTTCCAATCTAGGGTTAAATGGTAATCTGTGTAAAATCTTTGCCACTCCTGTTTTCACATTTTAGGTTCTTTTTCTGTGCAACATTGTAGTTGTAAATGTAGTGGATGGTCTTTTAAGTTACATTTTAAAAGACCTAGTGAATCCCATGTGACGGAGTGATTCAGTGAAGTCAGCCGTTCAGTGTCACCGGCTTCTCTGCGGGGGAAAGACTGGTCTTCCGAGAACCCCACAGGGGCACTTCTACCCTGTCCTACAGGGTCTCCACGAGAGTCGGCACTGACTAGGGGGCAGTGAGTTTAGGGTTTCGTTGTGTCTTGGAGAGAAATCCCCTAAGCTGAGAGAACCATTCATCGCATCTCAGTGTGTCACTGTGGACTTTTCCATGGATGCACCCTTACAGATCTATGTGTCTGCGCCTACAGAAGTAGCATGTACACACAAGCATATTCCATGCTCGGTTCATTACATTTTTCCACGAGCTTTTTGAAGCCCTGTTGTACACGTGGAGGTTTCCACCTCCTGCACCAAAAACACCAACAGCATAGATTTTGAAAACCATGAATGTGTGGAGCTAGTTTTGAAGAATCTCGGAAGAGCAAGCAGCAAAGCATGAAGACCCAGGGGGACAGAGAGAGGACATGGGCAGATGAGAGGGTCATGCAACAAGCCACAGGAAGCGCTGGAGGAAGTCCTGTGCCCCTGAAGGAAAACCGGGCCCATGAAGGGTTCCAGGCACCTGATTTGGGGCGGGAAGGAGGTGGGGGTGGTGAAACTCACCCCTGCTTGAGTGTATATTTCCCTTCAGTGATACATCTTTTCATATGTTCATTCGCTGTTTGAATTGTCAGATTTCTAGTCATAGCTCTGGCCCACCTTTCTCTTGTGCTTTCCTTTTTTTTTAAATCATTTTTTCTCTTTTTTTAAAAATAATTTTATTCGGGGCTCATACAACTCTTATCACAATCCATACATACATCAATTGT
>NW_022109491.1:29650779-29662930 GCF_000313985.2 Echinops telfairi
TATCTTTTGATAGCCGGGCACCATCAGTCTCTTTATCTTTCAATGGGCAACTCTTGTCAGTTTTTTCCTTTTGTGCTTCTGCAGTTTATGTCTTATTTCCAGGGACCTTTCCCACCTCTCAGAAAAGGTGTGAAAGAAAATATTCTTCTAATCTCAGGTGCAGAAGAAAACATGGGAGACTGTGTTAGTCGGGGTAGACTAGAGAAACGAATTCATAAACACGCATATGTATATAAGGAGAGGTTTATATACAAGAGGAATTGAACATTGAGAAAACATCCCAACCCAGTCCAGTCCAAGGCGATAAGTCTGATATTAGCCCATATGTCTGGTACCAATCTATAAAGTCCTCTTCAGACTCACAAAACACATGCAATGAAGCCAAATGCAGGACGATCACAAGCCAGTGGGTAGAAAGTCTTTGGGTCCAGTCGCGTTGTAAGCATCTCAGTACTGGCAGGGGTCTCTGTGGCTTCTCCGGCTTCCAAGGTCTGGTTGCATCCATGTGGCTTGTCTTCTGCCACGTCTCCCAGAGAGTAGCAGTTAGAGAAGTGTCTCCCGTCTCCAAGTAAGAAGAACCAGATTTCCCAGAATTCTCAGGAGAAGGCCATGTCCACACAGAAGTCTCATTGGCTATCTCCAGATTGACAGCCTAGACTCCACTCCTACATTCTTAATCCTTAAATTGACACCAGATTAGGTAACGACCACAGAGACTTTTCCTATAGAGTCTGGGTCTGTGCTTGGCCCATGATGGGCATCAGATCACTGGGCACAGTGACTGTAGAGCTGCCTGATGGGGACTCAGTCCCACATAGCTTCATGAAGCGTGTCTGTGTTTTAGAGGTTGCATCCTGGTGCTTGTCCCTCCTGCCTTCTTACCCTTCCTGGTTTGTTTTCCCTCTGCTGGATTCCTCAGTGTTCTGTAACCAAGCATGACAGGCTTTTTAAGGAGTCCCTGGGCGAGGCAAACAGTTACACGCTCAACTACAAACCAAAAGATTGATGTTTCCAATCTACCTAGAGCAGTGGTTCTCCACCTTCCTAATGTCACAACCCTTTAATAAAGTTCCTCATGTTGTGGTGACCGCCCCCAACCATAAAATTATTTTTGTTGCTACTTCATAACTGTCATTTTGCTACTGATATGAATCAGGTAACCCCTGTGAAAGGGTCGGGCGACCCAAAGGGTAGAGAACCTCACGTCACAGGTAGAGAACTGCTGACTTAGAGGCTCCGTGGATGTAGCCCTGTCAATCTATTGCCCCCCAAATGAACAGTTGAAAACCCAATGGAGCAAAGTTCTACTCTGACATTGAGTCAGAACCAACTCTACAGAAACGGGTTCAGTGTTTGGTCTTTACGGGCCCTTTCACATCAAAGGAAACAAATGGAAAGTTTGCTGAGGGGTTCAGGGGACTGCAGTTAGGTAAGCGTTCATGAGTACCAGACCTAGTGGATAGTTTTGGACAGCTTCGGCCAAGAGAAGAGAAGAGAAGGCTTCTCTCGAGTAAATGTTTCTAAAATAATAGTTTAAAAAATTGGGGCTCATGGGTGCTCTAGAGACCCCATAGCCCTAGATGGATTAGTTGGGGGGAATGATTGCTTGAGAAGAGATGGGGACATCTGGTATACTACATGTCCGGAATTGGCTAGAACATCAGCATGTATGTATGTGTGCCTTCTTTTCTGTCCTGGAAAAGGCCCAGCTAACTGAAAATGTAGCAAGGGTAACAAGTCCCTGGGACAGGCTCTATCTAAACATGCCCTTGCTACAGCATCCTAGAATGTTCCAGAATGTCTCTGTCCTATAAAACCATCAAGATAAATACCTTCCACAACGTCCCATAGAACCCGTTTGTTTAATTAAGCTAAAATGTATGCTTGGTTTTAGGAAACTGTTTAAAAATACAGGTTTTTTTCATATAAGCACCTTTAATCACTTTTGATTTCATCGATGAATAGCCTTGCAAACTTTTTTTCCCTAGGAAGACTATTTTTCTTAGTCCACAAAGACAATGTCTTACATCCTATTCTGGTGAGTATAGGAGCTCTGGTGGTATGGTGGTTACATGTTGGGCTGCTAAATGCAAGGTCAGCAGTTCAAAACCACCAGCTATTCCTTGGGAGAAAGATGAGGCTTTCTATTCCTATAAAGAATTATAGTTCCCAGAGGGTGGAGGGAGGGTGGGGTGGAAAGCAGGAACCTATTACAAGGATCTACATATAACCTCCTCCCTGACGGATGGACAACAGAAAAGTGGGTGAAGAGAGCTGTTGGACAGTGTAAGACATGACAAAATAATTATAATTTATAAATTATCGAGAGTTCAGGAGGGAGGAGAGAGTGGGGAGGGAGGGGAAAAAATGAGCTGATACCAAGGGCTCAAGCAGAAAGCAAAGGTTTTGAGAATGATGATGGCAACAAATGTACAAATGTGCTTGATACAATGGATGGATGTATGGATTGTGATAAGAGTTGTATGAGCCCCCGATAAAATGATTTTTTAAAAAAAAAGACATTTACGGAAACTCGCAGGGGTAGTTCTACCCTGTCCTATTGGGTCACTGTGAGTCAGCATCAACTCGATGGCAGTGAGTTTGGTTCTTGGTTTTGGTGGGTGTCTTCTGGGATGCTGAAAGCAAGCAGCCATCTAAGATGCAAACATTGGTCTCTCCCCATCCGGTGCAAAGAAGAGTGGAGAAAATCAACGACTCCTGGAAACAATTCATTCAGAGGCCTATTGGACCACGCGAACCACAGCCTCCACTAGCAGGAGATCAGAAGAAGCGGAGGGTGCCTGACTACCACTGCCAACGGTGCTGATCCAGATCACAACAGAAGGTCCAGGACAGAGTAGGAGAAAAATACAGAACATAATTCGATATCAAAATGACCACCAGACTTACTGGTCTGAAAGAGACTGGTGGAACCTCCAAGACTATGCATGTACGCCCTTTCAGCACTTCAAAACTGAACCTACTTTTCAGCCCAACAAGAGGTAGGCCTCAAAAGTGAGCAGTATCACCTGTGGGGCAGACGTACGACTTAGAACAATCAACAAAGGGATGAGACAAAGGGGCAGCATTTGTCCCCAAAGAAGCTCAGAAGGCTGGGAGGGACAAGAAAGGAGGACGAACGGGAAACAGAACCCAGAGAGCAGGTGGGAAGAGTGCTGTTAACGTTAAAGGGCTTGCAACTAATGCCGTGGAACAAAATGCGTATACATTGTTCAGTGGAAAACGAATGTGCTCAGTGAACTTCCATCAAAGCCACAATACAATGTTTCTTGGGGTTTTTTTTAAAGAAAAGGGTAGTTTTGATTATTTTTGTTGTTGTTGAGAGTGAGTATGCACAGCAAAACATACCCTTCAGCTCCCTCTGCAGGTGCAGTTCAGTGCCATTGGTTGGTTCTATTCTTTGAGTGATCCAACCATTCTCACCCTCCTTTCTGCCTCGTGCCTTTGAAATGTGATCACATAAACTCTTGGCCCCACCTTATCGTTAGAGTTGCTGCTGACCGTTTGATCCCATAGAAAGAGATCTTAAAAGGGGGTGTTGCTCCAGGAAGACATTCTTGACAAGTCACCCTAAGCCACTGTTTGGTTTTAAGAAAACTATTGCTTGGTTTAAGGGAGAACGTTTATCTCAAGACAGCAGTTCTGGAGTGCCTCCAGTCTCCATGGCTCTAGGAAGTCTGAAGGCCATGAGATTTTTAAGATCTGCTCTGCATTTCTCCCCTTTTGATCCGCATCAAAATGATAGCCAGGCACCATCCACTTCTGATATCACCGCAAAGGCGTTGTTCATAGGGGTAATAAGCCACACAGTGCGTGTTTTATTCCAATTCCTGCCTCTTCTTCCACTCTTGCTCCAGGCAAAACAAACAAACACTATCGATTGTGCCGTGGAAAGCCTCGTGCAAGCTTTGAAGACTCCATGCTGAAGATTGTTTTTAAGGGGGCTCACATTTGGCATACTAGTTTGTAGTCTTTTCAAGTTGATAAAAAGTGGGTGAAGGGAGACGTCGGACAGGGCAAGATATGATAAAATAATAATTTATAAATTATCAAGGGCTCATGAGGGAGGGGGGAGCAGGGAGAGAGAGAAAAAAAATGAGGACCTGATACCAGGGGCTTAAGTGGAGAGCAAATGTTTCAAGAATGATGAGGGCAATGGATGTACAAATGTGCTTTACACTATTGATGTATGTATGGATTGTGATAAGAGTTGTATGAGCCCCAATAAAATGATTTAAAAAAATAAAAGGCAATTTTCTGGGAGCCCAGTGTGTAAATCATTCAAAGAGCAAGAGTTACTTTTGTGAGCCCTTGGCAGGTGCTGGGCATGCTGCCCTCACACCTGTTCTCTACAGGCCAAAGGTCTGGCACATTGTAGAGGCATCACCCACCGTGGGCTGTTCCTCTCTTGATGGACACCAACTTTCGCTGTTAACAGTCCAGGAACATACATCCGTGAGTAGTTTTATCACCTTCTAAATGAAAAAAATCCCAGAAATGGGATGAGGGGGTGAAGTTCAGAGAACGACCTTGGCCTGAGGCCTTCAGGAAGTGCGGGACTGGAGAGGAGAAGTAAGGCCCTGTCCTTCAGTCGCCCCTTCCGCCTGAGGAGATGAAATTCTGGAAAAAGAAAAGGAAGTTCCAATCTGTACTACTCAGGCCACCTAGCAATTTCTCTTTGAGAATGGATCCATGGACACACAGCCACCTTGAGGCAATGTTATGGACTGGATTATGTCCCCCGTATCTTGGTCCTAAATCCTAAACCCTGTACCTGCAGACATAATTCCATTTGGGGGACCCTTTTCTTTGATGTGCTAATGAGGCCTTCACTGTGCACGGAGTGTTTCATATCAATCACTTTTTTTTCCCAAAAAGCATCAATTTTATTGTGACAGCCCCATTAAATATTTTTTATTATTAAATACTTTTATCAGGGATTCTCACATCTCTTTTTTTTGTGTGTGTGCCCCAAAGCTATGTATTTAATTCTTTTTTTTTTTTTTATTGGGGCCTCTCACATCTCTTATCACAATCCATACATCCATTGTGTCAGCACATTTGTACATATGCCGCCATCATCATTTCAAAGCATTTTCTTTCCACTTGAGCCCTTGATATCAGCTCCTCATTTCCCCCCCTCCCTCATGAATCCTTGGTAGGTTTTAGTATATCCATCACTTTTGAGAAACCAAAGGAGCCGATGAAGCACAGGGCAACAGATGCGACACTGATGGACAGGGACCTTCCCCAGAGCCAGCAAAACGAGAGCCTCCCTGGAGCCAGTGCCCCCAATTCAGACTGTGGGTTCTCTGTTACAGCAGCAACAGCACCAGGTAACGTCTCTGGCCCACTTGCTGCAGCACTGTCTGCGAGAGAGAATAACAAACGGTGAGCACTAGGGGGGTCAGTCAATGCCCACCTCCTGTCGGGGTCCAGCCATAGTTTCTCTCAGCTCTCTGTGTGCATGTGTGTGGATCCAGCTCAATGAAGACACAAAGAGGAGAACAATGTTTCATATGATACATGTGTGTGTGTGTGTATATATCAGCATGCATATGCTTGTAAATGTGTAGATGTACAATACCCAGTGCAGTAGCCACTAACTCCATATGTCTATTGAACACTTGAAATGTAATGAGTCCAAGTCAAAATGGGCTGAAAGCTTTAAAGACACATTGGATTTCAAAGACTTGGATATATATATATGTATTTTTATATAAAATGATCATGTTTTGCATACATTAATGGATATATATGAGCATTTTTATATAAAATGATCATGTTTTGCATACATTAAACTCTGCCATTGAGTTGATTCAGACCCATAGTGACCCTCTAACAGAGCAGAGCTGACCCCATGGGTTTCATGGACTGTAAATCTTTTTTTTAAATCATTTTATTGGGGGCTTGTACAGCTCCTATCACAATCCATACATCCACCCCTTGTGTCAAGCACATTTGTACATATGTTGCCATCATCATTTTCAAAACAGTTTTTTTCTACTTGAGCTCTTGGTATCAGCTCATTTTTCTCCCTCCCCCACTCTCCCTCCCTCAGGAACCCTTGATAATTTTTTTTTCATGTCTTACACCGACCACTGTCTCCCTTCACCCATTTTCTTGTATCCATCCCCCTGGGAGGGGGTTAGATATAGATCATTGTGATCAGTTCCCCCTATCTCCCCCCCACCTTATCCTTCCTTTCCTGGTATCTCTACTCTCATTATTGGTCCTGAGGGGTTTAATCTGTCTGGATTCCGTGTTTTCAGCTCTTGTCTGTACCCGTGTACATGCTGCGGTCTAGCCAGATTTGTAAGGTAGAGTTGGGGTCATGATAGTAGGGATGGAGGGTGGGGGTGGGGAAGAAGCATTAAAGAACTGAAGGAAAATTGTATGTTTCATTGGTGCTATACTGCACCCTGACTGGCTCATCTCTTCCTGTGACCCCTCTGTAAGGGGATGTCCATTTTCTACAGATGGGCTTTGGGTTTCCACTCCGCCCTACATTGATATGTTTTTTTGTTCTGGGTCTTTGATGCCTGATCCCTGATCCCATTGACACCTCATGATCACACAGGCTGGTGTGCTTCTTTCATGTGGACTTTGCTGCTTCTCAGCTCGATGGCCGCTTGTTTTTCTTCAAGCCTTTAAGACCCCTGACGCTATATCGTTTAATAGCTGGGCACCATCAGCTTTCTTCACCACATTTAGACTGTAAATCTTTAGGAGATTTCTCAGGTGGAGCTGCTGGTGATTTTGAACTACTGACCTTTCTGCTAGCAGCCCACCATGTATTTCTTTTAACTTCGTCTTTAAAATATTTTATTGTGATTTTAGTGAAAGTTCACATAGCAAATTCAATAATCGACACATGAATTGCTCCACATCCTTGGGTGTAATCTCTGCAAGGTGTCAGTGTTTTTCCCACTTCCACCCTGGGCTCTGTTTCCATTTATCTCGATTCTCCATCCCGTCTCATCTTTGTTTTGGGCAAATGTCCTTTTGGTCTCAAAGGGTTGATTGTTCTAAGGAACCCATTCTCTATGGGGTTAGGATTTCTTTTGTAGGCCAGTCAATTATTTAATTGAGAGGTGGCATATTAGATGATTTAGGGCAATAGTCTCAGGGCTTCCTGTAGTCTCTATCAGACTATCAAGTCTGTATTTTGTTCTTTGTGAATTTGAACTTTGTTCTCCATTCTTCTCCCCCTTGAACTGAGACCTTCTCGTGTCCCTGGTAAGAATGGTTGGTAACGGATAGCCAGGCACCATCTAGTGCTTCTGGTCTCAGGCTACAGGAAGCTGTGATTAAAATCAAAAGGACAGCATTTACCCAAGGACAAAGTTCCAAAGTGTTAGATGGAATGGAGGCAGGAGACACAAGGAGGAAGCGGTATCAGTGATGCACTATTGATTGCAACCAGTGACATGAAACAACATTGTGTACGGATTGTTGAATGGAAAACTGATGTGCTCTATCTGCTTTCACTCAATTCAAAGTAAAAAGTTAAAAATAGAGCCTATAGAGACAACCAGTAGAATAAGGGTTTTTGGGGGGTACAGTAGAGGGGGTGTGGATAAGGGAGAGCTGATGTCAAGGAGTTAGTTCATGAAGAAAAAGGTTTTTTTTTTGTGTGTGTGTGTGTGTGTGTGTGTGTGTGAAACTGATCGTGGTAGCAATTGTCCAATTCTGTTCAGATGTGATTGAACTATGGAACGATATGATATCTGTATTTACTCCAATAAAATTTTTTTGGGGGGAAAGAAGTTAAAAATAATCCACCTGGAAAGCTGTTCACTACTGTTGTTGCAGAATTGTTTATGCTCTAGTATCTACCATAAAACCCACTGCCATCGAGTTGACTGGGTCATGGCAGCCCGGTGTCGCCAGCTCCCGAAGGTTGCTGAGACGGTGTCTCTTTACGGGAACAGACAGCCTTATCTCGCTGCTCAAAGAGCAGCTGCAGGACTTGTGGTTACCACCCACCATGCTTCACTCTGCACCACCAGGCTCGTTTACCACAGCTTCCTTCATTCTTGCATGCTTTTTCAGGGTCTTCTTTTGCCTTGGCCATGTTGGGGTGCCTTCCTCCACGTTGTGTACCGCCTTTTCCTTCATCAGAATTAATAGATAGTGGATTATGCATTAGGTTCGAACTGCCACGAGGTTAGCAGTTCAAAACCACCAGGTGCTCCAAGGAGAAAGATGAGGCTTTCTACTCTCCTAAAGAGTTGCAGCCTTGGAAACCCACAGGGGCAGTTCTACTCTGTTCTGTAGGGTTGCTGGGAGCCAGAATTGACTCAATAGCAGTGAGTTTGAGTTTTTTTGTTTTGTTTACTATTGAGTTAAGCATCAGGCTGCTAACTGCAAGGTTCGAGGTTTTAACTCACCAGGTGCCTTGTGGGAGAAAGGCCCAGGTCCCTTGTGGGAGACTTTCTCCTCCTGTAAAGATTGACAGTCTTGAAAACCCTACCTAGGGTTGTTACGAGGTGGAAACAACTCAATGGTGGTGGGATTTGTTGTTTTTTAAATTATCTAGTGAGTGATTCTCCTTCCACCTGCCTCCATCTCTGGTAACCACCAAAGAACACTTCCTTCTGTGTGTAAACCTATGCTTGTCTTTTTAATCATAGTAAAAAAAAAAACAAAAAAAAACCCCAGCAATTTACTGCCTTTGAGTCAATTCCAACAAATAGCAACTGTATAGGAGAATGTAGAGCTGTTCCTGTGGGTTTCCAAGACTCAACTCTTTATAGGAGTAGAGAGACTCATTTTTCTCTTTGAAGTGGCTGGTGGTTTCAAACCACTGACCTTACAATTAACAGCCCACCATACCACCAGGGCTACTTTTTATACTAGTGGGCTTATACAAACCAAAAAACCTCATTGGTATTGAGTTGATTCTGACTAGGACAAAAGAGAAGTCCCCTACTCTCACCCCAGGATGTTCAAGGCTGTAATCTTTGTGGGGGTAGGCTGTCACTTCTTTCTCTTGTGGAGTGAGCTGGTGGGCCCAAACCACCAGCCTTCTGCTGAGGAACCAAGCACGTAACCACGGTGCCACCAGGACTCTCTGGTCTTTTTTTTTTTAATCGTTTTATTAGGGGCTCATACAACTCATCACAATCCATACATACATCAATTGTGTAAAGCACATTTGTACATTCATTGCCCTCATCATTCTCAAAACATCTGCTCTCCACCCAAGCCCCTGGCATCAGCTCCTCATTTTTCCCCTCCCTCCCCGCTCTCCCCCGCTCATGAACCCTTGATAATTCACAAGTTATTATTTTGTCATATCTTGCACTGTCCGACGTCTCCCTTCACCAGCTCTCTGGTCTTACACAACAGTTGTGCTTTTAAGACTTCACTCAAAAAAATAAGAATTTATAAATTATCAAGGGTAAGGAAGGGAGGGAGGGAGGAAGGGAGGGGAGAAAATGAGCCGATATCAAGGGCTTAAGTAGAAAGAAAATGTTTTGAAAATGATGATGGCAACAAATGTTCAAATGTGCTTGACACAATGGATGGATGGACGGATTGTGATGAGTTGGACAAGACCACGATAAAATGATTTTTTAAAAACAAATAAGTAAAAATTTTTAAACAGACTTCACTCAGCATAATGTCTTCAATATTCATCCATGTTATGAGATGTTTTATGGATTCGTCATTATTCTTTTTTTGAAAGTTTTATTGACACATAATTCACCTAATTCAGTAGTTCAATTATATTAAAAAGACCACCACAATCAGTTTTAGAACACTTTATTCCGTTTTGTCCTCACTGTTATTAGCTCCCTATTTCCCCCCAACCTCACCTACCATCCCCCCAAGAAATCATTAACCCAGTTATTGTCTCTGTAGAGTCACTTATCCTGGGTGCCATATACTGAAACACACACAAAAACAACAATAATGACAAAATAAAACAGAGAAAAACCTCAATCGGAAAGAAAGCAAATTATTAAAAACTGGAACAAAATATAAGTGGGTCCTTAGAAGAGATCAAATTATAAGGTGTTAAATTTTAACCTAACTTCATCTGCAATAATCCATTTTCTAAGGCACTATGCATGATAGCAAGGCTTTTCACATCCCTGATCTATGGTCAGAGTATCCCACACACACACTTTTTTTTTTAACTGAAACAATTTTTAAATGTGTGAAAAATGAGGTCAAGCAATAAGGTATTACATTTTAACCTAACTACATTTGTCATACTCTACAATGATCTCTGCCTGACAGCAAGGCTATTCACATCCCTCTACTATATTTCGATGGGTTTCGCAGAAGGCTTAATCCATGTGGGGATCCTGCAAATGGATTTGTGTGTAGCCTTCTGCAAACGGAGTGTTCATAATGTAAGCTCTGATACCAATCCCTCTATCGAATTTGGATTTTACTACTTACAATCCTTGGACCACACAGGTTCTCCCATGTGAATTTAATTGATGCCTCTCTTAGATAGCTGATGTGTGAAAGACAAGACTTTATTTAATACCCCAGATGTCATTCTTTCTGATAGCACCATTTGGTTTCTTCACCACACTTGGCTATAGCATCCATATCTTTAGTGATCTCTTCATGAAGGCAAGCATTGAGCAGGGCCATGTCATAGATCTAATTTTTCTCAGATTGGGGATCGATTCATTCATATAGCTATGGTTTACATAGCTGGTTCACTTTAGAGACATCATTACCATTTTAGGATAGGGAGCATTATAAATCATCCTCTAAGCAGAGAGCAAATGTTTTGAGAATGATGAGGGCAGTGAATGTACAAATGTGCTTTACACAATTGATGTATGTATGGATTGTGATAAGAGTTGTATGAGTCCCTAAAAAAATGATTTTAAAAAATCCTCCTGGGGCATAAGGTAATTCTATTGATAGTGTCATTAATTTAGCCATGGGTACAGAATTTAAAACATTGTTGAGAAAAGGAAATGATGCAAGTATAGACTGGCTTTAGACCACAATACATGAGTTGTTGACTGGCACAGATTAAATTCTTAAGTGACTGGACATGATTTACACAAACAATGGGCACTGGTGATAGGGCAAAACTTCCAGTAACACTCATTCACAAAGCCAGAATCATGCCTACTAGACTAATACATGTCACAATAAAGCATTAAAATAGTAAGTATATGGTAGTCCCAAGCCACCATTCATTGGGAACCCTCAAGGCAAGAGATCTGAACCAAAGTTCAGAAACTGCCAGTTGCGTAACTCTGGGATAGCAGTCAGCTTCTCACACTAGGGAGTTTCAGCCCCAAGTCCCAGGGCTACAGGTGAGTTTGAAGTAATGCCTAGTTCATGTAGTGGGGTTTCCACATCAAGTTCTTCTGGTATGGCCTAGGAAGGATGTTCTGCACCTCAAAAGGACAGAGTCTAAAGTCCCAATACTCTACAGCACATGACCTAAATCATCAAGGGCGGCATGGAAACTAAGTCAAAAGTGCCCATTTGGAAACAGTACCAACCATAGTCTCCCTCTTGGGTTCAGTATAAATATTGTTAAGGTTTGTTTTTTTTTCCTGATGAGAGGTTGCTCCTCTGAGTTAATCCCCAATGGAAAGATAATCACCTTCTCTGAGATTTACACGTCCTGCTCTCCCATCTTGACTTGAATTCCCAGTAAGGTTCGATTATCACTCTCGTAGGAGTGTGTTGATTTGGGGTGACCTTAGCACAATGTTGTATGGCAACAACTGAAATGGTCTTCTCCCTCTCCCTGTTTCTTCGAAAACTGACCCCAGTTGAGGTGAGGTCACTTCTTTTGAAGTGGCTTTTAAGATATACATGTAACTCCAAATCAAACTCATTGCCATCAAGTCGATTCCAGCTCATAGAGAGCCTACAGAACAGGGGAAATGGGGCCCTGTGGGTTTCTGACAGGACTTTATAGCTTGGATTTATTTATTTAGTTTTGTACTTTATAATTTTTAATTTTAGAGCTTTGATTCATTTTAAGCTTTTGTGCACGGTGTGGGTTACGTGTCCCATCATGTTTCTGCTCACGGATATCGTCTTGCTGGCTCCGTTTGTTTTTTTGTTTTTGTTTTTAATCATTCTATTAGGGGCTCATACAAATCTGATCACAATCCATACATACATCAAT
>NW_022109491.1:29664407-29700611 GCF_000313985.2 Echinops telfairi
ACTGTCGGTCCCATTGTTTTCTCCTCCAGATTGTTCATCCAACCTATCTTATTTAGACAGACCTGCGGAAATAATAACATGCACAAAAACAAGACAGAGCACAACCAAGCAACAATATACAACAAAACAACAACAACAACAAACCAATGACAAAAAAATACCCCAAAACACAACAAGAAAGAAAAGCTTGTAGTTAGTTCAAGGATTGTTTGCTGCCTCCGTTTGTTATGGAGACTGCCCCTCATTTAACGAACATCATCAGCCTTTTGTCCAAGATCAACTATCCATAGTTGGATGGATTTATATCTGGGTCCTCAATTGGAAATTAGTTTTTCCATTTTATTAAAGAATGTTGTTGGAGTTTGGATTTGTATTGCATTGTATGTGTAGATTGTGTTGGGTAGTGTGATAGGTTTTTACATTAAAAAAAAAATTTAATCTCTGTATCCCCTATTCAGTCTTGGCTGCCACAAGCAGACACACGGAACGCATGCAGAAGTTTTTTCTTGCATCTGTACTGGAAACAGTTGTGATAGGGTTTGTGTCAGTATTCTCAGTGGTTTTGCAGTTAAGACCCAGTTACCCCACATAATGTGAACTAACACACTGTATTCACCTCCATAAAGGTATTTGTTATGAACAGCCAATGTGCTATAAGAAGTTTGGGGAGGGAGGCTACACCCTTAAGCAGGTCATAGGCCTGATGCAATCAATTGAAAGGAAATTTCCTCAGAGGCATGGCCTCCTTTCCATTTAGGTGGATGCTGGAGAAAATTTCTTGCTTTTTGCTGTGGGAGGATCCCGTACCTGGGCTCATTGACCTGTGGTGGTTTGAACCTGAGCTTACAGCCTGCCGATTCTGAGGGTGTTCAGTGGCCCGCTATCTGACATTGGGGCCTAGGAATTGGTTCAGTGGTGACCTTCTGACTGGGATTTCTAGGCATTAGAAAGTATAACCTGTCCACCCCGACCCCTACCACATACTAACACACCTGTTATGTTGATTTTTTTAAATGTAACCCCCAGGGCAGTTCTATCTTTAGTTCTGGTGTGGGTGGCCTCCTCAGGGCCCCTGAGAGCTGTCACCTCCTTAGCTGTGGGGAGTGGTTACATTTCCAGACCTGAAACCCTGACCCAGGATGGATGAAGCCAAATCTCAGCCCTGGGCAGTGTGCTGCCCAGAGCCTGGCACATCATAGGAGGTGGGTAAAATGTTGAGAGATAGAAAGGTTACCTGTGGCCATCCTACCCTTCCCTCACAAGTCAGCCAACTCATCCATGGCCACTTCTCTTCTGCCACCCCGCTTCCCCAGCTGTGCCCCAGCTGGGCTGGCGGAGGCTATGCACTAAAGAACTGCAGCTTGCCTTCCAGGGCCAAGCCAACCAATGGGGTCTACTCTCCAGCCGATGGCGTTGTGAGGTGGAGGAATTAGGCCCAAGGCATCCAAACTAGGAGTTCCTGGAAGCGGCTGTCAGTTTGGTGTTGGGGGGGGGGGGCTACAGCATCTGAGCCTCCTAGGTGCGAATGTGGGTGGGTTACACCACTTGCCCAGTGGCCTTGGATGAGTTAATGAACCTCTCTACACCTCCAGGTCCCGGTCTGTAAAATGGGAGAGCGAACACAAGCGCGCGCGCAGAGGCCTGGCGTGTTGGTCAAACTTTCTCGAGCCGAAAGGCCTCTTCAAGGTGCCTACCAAACAAACAAAACTCATTGCCCCCGAATTAATTCTAACCCTTAACTGCCCTATAGATTTCTAAGACTGTAAATCTTTACAGGTCTCCCACGGCGCACCTGGTGGGTTTGAACCGCTGACCTTGTGATTAGCCGCCCAACGCATAGCATCTCCCACGACGCCACCAGGTCCCCTCAAGGTGTCTACTGATGCTTGTACTAGATGTTAAATCGCAGAGGGCCCTGGAGAGACCCCCCAGGGAGCTGAGGCTTCCTCTGGAGCCCTGGCCGCTGCGGAGGGGTGACTCTCACCCACGCCCTGAGCGAGGCGGGATTCGAGAGGCCAGGGTCTTAGCGCCCAGGTTGGGGGATGAAGGTGGGCACGGGGTGGCGGTGGGGGGCAGCGGCTGTGGGGCCGACTCTAATTCTCCCCGCCCCACCCCGGGCTGGCCCCTTGCCTCTTGCCCGCCCTCGGCCCCGCCCTCCCCAGCCCGCGTCCCCATTGGCGGCGTCCGGCGGCGCGGCCGCTGTTATTTTTCGAATATATAAGGAGGTGGAGGTGGCAGCCGCAGTCAGAGGCTTCCCGGGCCGGTGGCTGGTCCCTGGCCCCCTGCCTCTTTCCCCACCCTCCCCGTCTCCCTGCTCTTGACCCCGTTTCTCTCCCTCCCTGCCCGCCCCCCATCCCGGCCGGCGCCCTGCCAGCTGTGCCCGGCCTTGCAACCAGCCTCCTGCCACCCCGCCGCGATGGAGCTGCCGAAGCCCACGCCGATCTCGGGTCTCAGCCCGACCGGCGTGCGTGCCGGGCGGCCAGGCCACCTCCCGGGCCTCCGTCTGGACGCTCCCGGCTCCCTGGGGTCCCCGGAGCGCGCGGTCGCTTCCTCGCCGGTCACCACGCTCACCAAGACCATGCACGACCTCACCGGGCTTGGCAGGTAGGGCGCCCCAAGGAAGCTGGGTGTGGGGTGAGAGGCTGGGGTATGGTCTCAGGCCTCCTGGGGAGCCGGGCATGGAAGCCGAATCCAAAAGGTGGCGTGGGGAGGCCGGGGGCAGCGCTGCCGGCAGGCGCGCTCCTCGCCCGCTCTGGGGAACTGCTCCCGGCCCCTCCTCCCTCCCGCATTGTGCTTCCACCACGCAGTCTCCTTATCGCTGCCCGGATCGCCATCATTTCCACCATTTTGCCCCAAGCAGGGTATCCCAAACCCGGCCAGAGAACTTGGGAAGGAAAAGCAGTCGGGTACTCCCCATTGCTTGGGTGCTGCTTCCCACCCTCACCCCCACCCAGTCCCATTTCTGCCCAGAACTCTGGGGATTAGGCCAAACCTGCCTGGTGAGCATGTCTGTGTGGTTCAGGCTGGCCTGCCCTACCTAATGGCAACCCAACTCTGGCCATTTCTCCAGAAAAGCACGTGGACTGGTGGGGTCTGGAGAGTTTGGGGAAGGCCCTCTGGAGGGGATTTGCTGCTCATCCATTCCCCTAGTCGATCCCACTCTCCCCACCAATACCCCCTACCCCCCCCAAAACACACCTTGCTCTGTAGGGCAAGTCTGCAGTCCGTCTCATCTGAGGAGAGAGTTGTCGCTGTTAGGTGCCATCCAGTTGACCCTATGCACAACAGCGTGGGCACCATCCGCACTACTGAGAAGAGAGTAGGCTGACCTTACTATTGCCTCCATCCTCGACGTAGTGTTATATTCAGGCCTTCCCTGGGACAGTGCACACACGGATGGGCCCTTGGGGGTGGGTGGGTGGGGGTGAGCTCCACCTTTACCTTTTTCCTTCTCTGGGTCCCTGCTGCTTTTCCAGGGAGACCCCAAAGAACCAGGTAAGAGGCTTGTCCACCAGCCGAAGACGGCTGAAATGTCTGTCCCTGTCCCGGCGGGCTTCAGAGTCCTCTCTGTCATCTGAATCTTCTGAATCTTCTGATGCAGGTGAGGCCTAGGGGTGCTCCCCAGGGGCCCCAAGAGTCAGCCCCCTGCCCGCCTACCTCCTTGCTCATCACTGGTGGTGCAGTGTGTTAAGTGTTGGGCAGCTAGCTGAAAGGTCAGCAATCCCAAGCCACCAATGAACTGCTCAGTGGGAGAAAGATGGAAGATTCATACAGCCTTGGGAACCCTATGGAGCAGTTTGACTCTGCCCCATAGATTGATTGGAATTGAGGGATTGGAATCTGTGTTCCTAAAGGCAAATGGGTTTGTTTTATGAGTTTGGGTGGGTCCCTGAATCTCCCCGCCAGCCTGCTCCTGTGAGAGGAAGACATACCTCTGGTGAAGCTCACCACACCCAGCCCAGCCAGGCTGATGGGGAGGGTGGGGCCCAGAGTGGCAGATGAGGATCTTAGACCTGGCGCCCAGAGTCCTGAACCACAGCCCCACCTAGGAGGCACTCTGGGCAGAAAATTGATCTTTGTATACCCTTCTCTCGCCTTCAGCTTTTTTCCTTTAAAGGTCATGGTCTCATCTAAAGCAAACGATTTTACTAAGTTAGAGGAAAGTGCTTAGCAAGAGTTGTGGTTTAAAGACACAGCACAACCTTCATACAAACAGGCCAGGGGCCCTGTGCAATTTAAAGGACAGTGTCAGCCTCGGGCTCCCTGGGTGCTTCATTTTTTGTGTCAGATCTCAAAAGAAACGAGTTTTCTCCCTCCTCCTTTGAATTGGGTTGAGATGTAGTAGGAAAAGTGTGGGGGAAAGCCAATACTTCCAGACCAAAGTGTACTTTTCCGGCAGGTCTCTACTTGGACTCTCCCAGTCCCGTGGACCCTCAGAAGGCAGAACGGACGTGAGTAAACAAGGGAGACCCCACTCTAGGGATGTGGAGAAGTGGACAGACCCCACAGGACACACACACACACACACACAGGAACTCTGGAGCCTTCTTAGGCTTCAGGATTCAGCCCATGACCCCAATAGGGTCTGTGTTCATGGGAGTCAGCTAAGAATGGGCTCAGGGCCAAGGGTGGTGGGGACGACGGTGCCTGCTGGGAGCAGTGGCCACTTGGGTCCAGCCAGCCCTGGCCATATGGAAGCATGGGCCCTGTGCCTGGCCCATCTCTCTCTTGGCTTATACAGATAATTCTGTGAAATATCACAATTAAAAAATGAGGCCCAACTGATCTGTTTTGTTAGCACTAGGTCTAAGAACGCAGTCGCCTACAGGTTTGGCCCAAGGGCCAACAACCCCTGGACAAAGCCCTTTGTGAGAAGGAGTGGAGAGAGCCAGTGGAGCTTTTCAAGGGAGAAGCCCCTCTGCTTTGGTGGTGGGGTGTGGGGAGTGCCTTGCAAAGTGCAGCTGTTCTGTCCAGCTGTTAGATCTCAAGCAGGGGGAGCAGCTGCCAGCCATTAGCAGGGACAGCTGGGCATCCCCAGTCTGGGCTGTAGGAACTATGGCTTTGCAAGGCTTGGATGCCTCTTATCAGTCTGGGCTGGGCTGGGCTGGGCTTCGAGTTGGTTCACAAACAGGAAACAGAGAGAGAGTTGGGCGGGGGTGCCAGTGGGGGTGGGAGGAGGCCACAGGTTAGGTCTTAGAGACAGCAGTCAAAGCTGAACCCTCCCAAGACCCAGGTGCGGTGCAGAAAGTGCAACCAAATGATCTCTGATGCCATGTCCACTGCTGGGCACAGTCGCCACCTAAGGCCCACCCTGCAGATACATCAGCCCTGAGTGGCTCCCTCCCCCATCTCTGCACCTGCTTTGACGGTTAACACAGTGTTTCTCCGAAAGAGGCTGCTGTGTGTGCATGCACACGCATAGATGCACAAAAGCCCCGAGTGGCAGGTGGCCTCCGGTAACATAGCTGGGGGGGCGGGGCCCATGTACAGAAAGCTTATGCCCTCGCCTCAAAAGGAACATCTGTTGGAATTCATGGCCTCTTGTTAGGCAGGAGGAGGGGGTGGGATGGAAGCTGGGTCCTGGAAAATTCCATAGGAGGGAGGAGAGGATGTGACCCGAGCATTTGTCACTAGGGGGTCTCGTTTGGCAGATGGAGGCTGGTCACCGGGAACAGTAGAGTAGGTTCCTGTCCTAGGCCCTGGAGTCAGGGGGTGAGGGGGATGGCAGGCCTAGGGGATGAAACCCTGGGCTTGCTGGCATTCAGCACTGTCTCGTGCCTGTCATCTGTGGGATGGATGGATGCCTTTCCTGGCGGCTATGTGGCCCCACTGAGGCGATTTGCATACAGGTGGAAGGCCTGCAGGCAAGCTGGAGGGACTGTTGCCTTGGTGATGCCTCAGTGACCCTGCGACCCACCCCAGCTGTCTCTACCACAGCCATTCACTCTCTCCATTTCCGGTGGCTTTCAAGTCCTAGGTTGCCTCTTATGACCCTGCCTTTCCCCTGGCTCCAAGTTGCTTCCCTGGCCTGGTGATACAGGACCAGATGCTGGGGTGGGGCTGGACTGCCCGGGAAAGATGGGCTGCATGGGACCCCCCCACCCCCTCTTCCTAGGTTTGAACAGGCCATCCAGGCGGCCAGCCGAGTCATTCAAAAGTGAGTGTTTTTTTAGGTCTTCCTCAGTCCAGGTTGGGTGGTCCATGGAGGGGTCCCAGCCAGGCCCTCCCGTCGGGGCTGGGTGTTCTGGGGGCCCGGAGTCCTTGTCCCTACTCGCCCAGGCCTGACCTGTCCCCATGTCTGTCTGCAGAGAGCCGTTCTCCATCCGACGCATCCAGTCCATGCCAGTGAGTATTCTCTGAGGCCAGGCATTTGGGGGGGCTGGAGGAGGGGAGCAGGAGGTCACCAAATCTTTTTTGATTTGGGCCCTAGATGGGTCACCTCCCTCCTAGAGGGGTGACTTGAAATGCCCTGGCACCCCTGGGCTGGCTCTGGAGATGGGAGTCCAGAGGAGGGGTGGAGGAAGCAGCAACCAGATGGTGCTGGAAAAGCCACCCTCAGCACCCGCCCACACTGCCCTCCAGGTGAGGCTTCTGGGCCACAGCCCTGTGCTCCGGAACATCAGCAACAGCCGCGCGCCCAACAGGTGGAGGAGGAGCACAGTGGGCAGCAGGGCTGCCAGCGGCTCTGGCGATGACAAGGAGAACGTGCGTTTCTGGGGGCCTGGGAGGACAGCGGGGGGGAGGGGAGGAGCACTGAGGTGGCCCTGGCATCTGTTGACTGCCCCATCACCTATCTTGCTCACAGGACGGATTTGTCTTCAAGATGCCATCCAAGCCTGCTTTTTCTGGCAACGCCCAGGCTGAGGCCGAGTGGGCTAACCCCAGAGAGGCCTTTGCACAGAGGCCAAACTCCGCTCCCAACCTGAAGGTACCTTGGGACAGAGCCCTTACAGTCTGGGGAAGGGGAGGCTGGTTCTGAGCCCCAGGGGCTGAAGTAGGGGGCTGCTAGGATACTTGCCACAGAAGGGTGACCTGCTGTGTCTGTGGTCCTTGGACAGTGCCGCAGCCCTGAGCAGAAGATGGAGATAGAGGAGGAGCTGAGCCCCTGGCCCCCACGACGCCCTTCCCTAAGCCCAGTGGAGGGGGCTGCCGAGGAAGAAGAAGACGATGGATTTGTGGACATCCTGGAGAGTGACCTAAAGGTAATACCCCCCCACCCCCACCCCCCAGGACCTCCCAAGAGATGGGAGCAAGCCGCTGTGACCTCATCCCAGTGTCTGATTCAGAAAAACTGAGAGCACTCACTTGTAGTCTGACCTCTGCTCAGGGGACTGGGGCTGCAGTGGAAGGCAGGGCTGCCTGACTCCCATTCCTCCACCCCCCCCATACTCTGTGCAAGCCCCTGCAGCAAGGACTTGCCCCCAGCTTCCCAGTTGGGGGCTCTGCCCCATGTAGAGGTGCTGGCAGGGGGAGATCTGCCAGCGTTGGGATTGGTGGGGGACAGAGAGGTTGCACAGGAGGATTTGGGGGCCTGGCGCATGCCTGGGGCTGACCACTGCATCTTGGCTGATTTTGCCTCAGGACGACAATGAGGTGCCCCCAGGCATGGAGAGCCTCATTAGCGCCCCTCTGGTCAAGACCTTGGAGAAGGAACAAGAGCAGGTGAATCTGGGTGGCTCCCCTGGGATTCTAGAGGAGGGGGATGGGTGGGGGTGGGGGAGGACTCTGACTCCTGCCTTGGTATCCCCAGGACCTCATCATGTTTAGCAAGTGCCAGCGGCTCTTCCGCTCACCGTCCATGCCCTGCAGTGTCATCCGGCCCATCCTCAAGAGGCTGGAGCGGCCGCTGGACAGGGACCAGCCAGTGCAGAGCAAGCGGAGGAAAAGCGTGACCCCGCCCTCGGAGGAGCAGGAGCCCGAGGAACCTGTAAGTGCCGCCTCCTGCTGGCGCTGGGTGACCACTTAGGGGGCAGCGCTGCCCTGCCCACCTTCCCGGGCTCCACCTGTGCCGGCACCTTCCAACTCCACTGTGCTGCTGAGCCCTCGGTGGGCGGGGCTTGCCAAGCTCTGACTCCGCCCACATCTGCCTTGCCTCCCAGAAAGCCCGAGTCCTCCGCTCCAAGTCCCTGTGTCATGATGAGATTGAGAACATCCTGGACAGTGACCACCGTGAGCTGATTGGGGACTACTCCAAGGTACCAGCTGGTGGATTTGTCCTCAAAGGCCCAGGACAGCATGGGCTCCCCCCGCCCCACCAGGTCCCTCTTCTGCATCCTTTTGTCATCTCCTCTATGTGGGCCAGCTTGGTCTCAACTTGGAAGATGCTTCCAAACTACTACCTCCTCGGGCACCTAGGGAAGGTGGCCTCGCCCTCCGGCTTGCTGCCTCTTCTGCTCTTTACCCCTGGGAGGGTGGTTCCCTGGGTGCCGTGGGGAAGCAGCTGCATTTGAAGGCCAAAGTGGGTGTGGCCTCTGGGCCCCTAGCATGAACGCCATCCTCTCACTTTCTGGGTTCTCGCCCTCCTTCCCTCAGGCCTTCCTCCTACAAACTGTGGATGGAAAGCACCAAGACCTCAAGTACATCTCACCAGAAACGGTAGGCAGGCAGGCACCCGGCACAGGCAGGGGCTCCTGAGGATCCCGAGGGTGTGGGCCCCTGGTACGGGTCAGCCTGACCTGTCCAGACCTACTCTGTGTGGCCCCTGACAGATGGTGGCCCTGCTGATGGGCAAGTTCAGCAACATCGTGGAGCGGTTTGTGATCGTGGACTGCAGATACCCTTATGAGTATGAAGGCGGGCACATCAAGGTGAGAGGGGGTGGGCTGGCCCTGTGGACCCACCGCTGTCAAGGTCTTCTCCTGCAGAGAGGGTAGATGGGTGGAGGGTGGACACACTTTCCCACGGAGGAGGGAGCCTGCTTGGGGTCCCCGTGGGGATGTGGTCGCTTGGGAGTGTAAAGGGAAGGGGTCAGGCTGTGGCCTGACGGCCAGCATCCGTGCAGACAGCTGTAAACCTCCCCCTGCAACGCGATGCCGAGACCTTCCTGCTACAGAGCCCCATCACGGCCTGCAGCCTGGACAAGAGGATCATCCTCATCTTCCACTGTGAATTCTCATCGGAGCGCGGGCCACGCATGTGAGTCCCAGCTCTGCCTGGCCTTCCCTCCCTGATCAGCCTTCTGGGTGCTGGAGCCTCTGGGATGGTCCAGACAGAGCCCAGCGGCCCTCAGCATGCCTCATCTTCAGGTCTGGGATGACCTTTGTCCCTCCATCCCACCACCTTTCCCCTCAGCCTTATTTCTGCTCTGTTCATTGCTCCCACCCCTACCGAGCCTTGCTCCAAATCACCAGCATGGTCCTTCTCAGTCCAGACACTGAGCCTGCCTGGAGGAGGGTTGTTAATACTGTGAACTGCTTCTGACCCCTTCTCGTCTCTGTCCCTGTGCATTCCTAAATGCCCTGACCTGAGCCTGCCCACCTGCCCGACTCCTGGTTCATCCCACCTGCTCCATCCCATTGCCCGTCACTCTCTGGCCCCGGCCCTCACGAGAGCAGACTATCCACACCCAGATCGCCTTACAGATGTCTAGGGCCAAGCCCTTGTTGCTGCCCTCTGCCCTCTCAGATTCCCAGCCTGTGTCCTGACCCCAGCTCTGTCAAGATAGGCTCCAGTCACTGAGGATTGATTTTGGGTATTTCCACTCCCCACTTCCTTGGCATCACCAAGGATGCCTCCTGACACTTCTCTCCATCCCTGCTGGCTCCTTCCCAGGCCACGCCCACCTCTAGCCAAGATGGCGCACTTCCTTCCTGGAATAGGAAGCCCTCGAGTCACTTCCACATCCTGTTCTACACCCAGGAGCCACACTGCACTTGGGAAAATGTTCTTTGAGTTGATATTCCGGAGCTCAGGAGCCTTCTGGGAGCTCCCCAGGGTCATCAAAGGCGTGGGCTCAGGGAGCAGCCCCCTGAGGTGTACCCAGTTGATTCTCCCTCCCCTGCCCACCCAGGTGCCGCTTCATCAGGGAACGAGACCGTGCGACTAATGACTACCCGAGTCTGCACTATCCCGAGATGTATGTCCTCAAAGGCGGCTACAAGGAGTTCTTCCCACAGCACCCGGTATTGTGGTTGGGGGTGGCGGGTGGGGGTTCAACCACAGGGAAAAGGCTCGGGCAGGCTGTGGTCTTGGCAGAAGAGCGGGTTGGGGTTCAGTCACACTAGAGCCTTCTCGACGACCCCTGTTGTCATTGCCCTAGACCTTCTGTGAACCTCAGGACTACCGGCCCATGGACCATGAAGCCTTCAAGGAGGAGCTGAAGACCTTCCGCCTCAAGACTCGCAGCTGGGCTGGGGAGCGCAGCCGGCGGGAGCTCTGTAGCCGGCTGCAGGACTGCTGAGGGTCCGTCTGCCTGAGAGCCCTCGACGGGCCCCCCTAAATCAAGGGGCTGCTGGATGCCCCAGGTGCTATCAAGGGGAGGGTGTCATGTCTTTTGTCTGTCTAGCTCTGTCCCTTTGACTCCATTTCCATGTCCTGGTGCCCTCTACCGAAGAGCCCAGCCTGCTGGGAAGGTTTGGGCCAGACCAGCCTAATGGAAGCCCTTCCTTTTCCACAAGGAGCCTTCCTGTGCTGCTTAACCCTTAGTTTTCTGTGTCCAGAAAAGCCCCCTTCTTTCTAGGGGCTTTCTAACTGGGGCTGGAGGAAAACCACTGCCCGGCTCTCCTAGAACCGGCCAGAGCTAAGCCCCTGCCTCTCCTCCTCAGGAACCAGGAGTCGTTTCTTTCCCTCTGTCCTGTCCCTCCACACACACCCCTACCGCAAGAACTTCAGCTCTTCTGTCTCCTGTTTGTGTTATCTGCCTGCTTGATTCCTCTAACTCTGTTTTTCTTTGTTTGTCAGTTTTGGCCGAGGTGTAGGCTCTCCCTAGCCAGCTGGGGTTAGGGACACATATCAATGACCCACTTAGCACCGCCTTCTGTTGCCTCTGAAAGGGATGTTAACATCCTAGGGGAGGACACCCTACCCCACCCCGAGAACCTCAGGTGGGGGTGGGTGCGGGCTAAGGCCTCAATCTTGAGCCAGCTGGAAGTCCAGCCCCCACTGCCTGGCGGGTCAGAACTTGCTGCTGTTTTGTCAGGAATGGATGGATGGATGGCTGAGTGGATAGGCGGGCGGTGTCTTGCGCTCGCATGCACACACGCCCACAAACAAGCTGGGTGGAAGCACTTAGTGGAACGTGACGGCGTGGCAGGAGAATGTGCGTGAACCCAAACCTCTACACTTGAGCGTTGCAGGTATTCCAGAGGAATACGAAAACACCTCTGGATTCTGCGTTTCAAAATGTGGGAAGGGGCTGTGCTTGAAGCCTCTGACCTGGGTGATCACTGGGGCCTTGGTTCAATAAAGCACTGACCAAGTTGAATCACTGGCCCTGTGTTCTGTGGGAGTATGGTGAGGTCCCTTGGCAAAAACACAGGAACAGGTAGGGGACAGGTCATTGGGGGCTGGAAGACTGGGCTGGTGGTCCCATGGGCTCCTCTCCCCCCTTGTCCCGAAGTTTTCTCCCATCTGTTGATTAACTCCTTGCATAGGGCTTTGACTTCAGCCCCTGCTTCCTTTCACTGACTACCCAAACACCTCTAGGCTCACCTTTCCTATACTCTGTACCAAGAAGTTCGGAGTAAACTTGCCCTAAGAACTGCCAATGGTTCCCCATGACCTGCAGTATACCTTAAGACTCCTGGCAGGGTATACACGGAATTATTTTAAAACCTGGTCCTTCCCAGCCTCCCCCACCTCTTCCTGAGTCAAATCCTCCATACCTTGCACTTAACAGAGTCACCAAAGCCCACTGCCAGGGGGCTGATGCCGACACATAATGATATCCTTCTCTTTGCTCTCCCATCCCCATCTGACATAGTAGAACTGCCCTTTTTGGTTTCCAAGGTTGTAAATCTTTACTGAAACAGAAAGCCTCATCTTTCTCTGGGGGAGGTGGATTTGAACTGCGACCTTGTGGACGACAGCCTAACATGTAACCTTCTATGCCTTCAGGGCTCAAAGAGTTGGTGGAAAACTTCCCCTGTATCTGCTGTACCATTTATAGGCACATTCTTGACCTGTCTTACTCCTTTCAAACTTGGTTTCAATGTCTCTTAGCAGAAGCACCCCTTCCCTGGTGGGAAAATGGCTTTCCTCTCAGTATCCCCAGGATCTGTCACCTGGGATGAGTGGGGTTCAGGATGGAGGGTAGAAAAGGGGCAGGACCTCATAAAGGCATCTGAGGAACTCCCCACCCCCAACCCCGAATCCCACTGCAGATGAACCTCCATGCACCGGGGCCCTGCCGTGCCCCACTCCGCCCCATAAGGTGTCAAACTAAGAGGTACAATTTGCATACAGCAGTAACAAGCCTTTTGCTCATCTGCAACTTGAAGTTGGCAGGGCAGTGATTGTTCGTCCCATTTTCTAGATGGGAAAACATGCTATTTCCTTCCAGAGCAACAGATGGGACTCTGGTTTCCCAGGCTGAGCCCACAGGACAGTCAACCAGTCCTCGGTTTCCTTCTCTCCTAACGCTGGGTCTTCACTCATACCCCAGACCTCTGCAGGGGGCAAAGGGAAGGGCAGGGGTATCAGGAAGGACTCTCATGGTCTGAAGCACTGGCCTGAGGACAGAGGGAGGCACCCTGAAACTTCCAGAAAGTTTTCCTCTGATCCCAGGAGCAAGCAGCTGACCCCTCCAAGACCAGCACTTATTTGAGTGAGGGCATTTGTCCCAGAAAAAGGAAACGAGCTGGACAGACCCATGGCATGAGGGAGCTGCCCTGAGACTGTCTACTCTACCCTGAGTGCTCAGGTGGCCTATGGAAGCCCCTGCACAGAAAGGGCCCTCCCCTGGCCTGGGCCACGCAGCAGCCCCAGGTAGAGCTGGCAGGGCTCCCCAGCCCCTCATGTCTGCCTCTCCCTGAGCAACCAGCAAGGAGACTACCTCTTGCTCCTGCCAGGAGCCACCAGACACAGTTCTGGAGACGAGGGGACCATGAGCGCTGAGTATCCAGGGCCATGTCTGTCTCCATAACTCACTACACAGTCACTGCTGCCGCTGTCGGCCACCTGTCTGCTCCTGCACTTCATATTCACTGTCTCCCCAGGCCACCAGGTAGGAGTGAGTCTTATCTGCTGGGGAAGCTGAGGGCTTGGTGGAGCCAGGACACAAGACTTATTCCCTAATTACATAAGCAAAGCACTACTATTAAAATAAGAATAAAGTAGGAGGCAGCTCACTTTCCAACTTCAAACCCTATTATTCAGCCACAGTAGTGACAACATCCTGGTACCAGTATAATGATAGACTAATGGAACAGAATAGGGAACCTGGGGAGGGGGGCGGGGAATCCACCCACTACAGACAATTTTTAACAAAAATTTATTAATTAGGAGCAACAAAGTCCCCAGAGAATATCAAAAATAGACTTTGAGGCCAGGGATGGCACCCCATCAGACTCGACTGGAAAGCACTCCTAAAAGTCAACAAACAGACCTGGAACTACTTACAGGCTTTTTTTGGGTCATTGGTTTGTTGTTGTTTTGTTTTCTTTTGTTGCTTTGTTTTGCTCTGTCTTGTTTTTTGTGATCTCTGCAGGTCTATCTAGCTAAGATAGGTGGGATAAACAACCTGGAGAAGAAAACAAAGGGACTGACAGTTCGGGTGGGGGACATGGGAGTGGGGAAGGTGGGGGAAAGGAAGTGGGTGTTAACAACCCAGGGACAAGGGAACAAGTAATCCAAAATCGATGGTGAAGAGGGTGTAGGAAGCCTGGTAGGGCTTGATCAAGGGCAATGTAACCAAGAGGAATTACTGAAACCCAAATGAAGGCTGAACGTGATAGTGGGATAAGGGGAAAGTACAAGGAAATAAAGGAAGGAGCTAGGAGGCAAAGGGCATTTATAGAGGTCTAAATACAGGCATGTACATATGTCAATATATTTATATATGACGATGGGGAAATAGATCTACGTACATATATTTATAGGTTTAGTATTAAGGTAACAAATGGACATCGGGCCTCTACTCAAGTACTCCCTCAATGCAAGAACACTTTGTTTTATTAAACTAGCATTCCATGATGCTCAACTTCCCGACATGATTGCTGAAGACAAAGTGGGTGCATAAGCCAATGCGGTGAAGAAAGCCGATGATGCCCGGCTATCAAAAGATATAGCATCTGGGGTCTTAAAGGCTTGAAGGTAAACAAGTAGCTATCTAGCTCAGAAGCAACAAAACCCACATGGAAGAAGCACACCAGCCTGTGTGATCACAGGTATCGATAAGATCAGGTATCAGGCTTCAAAGAACAAAAAAATATTGTGAATGAGGGGGAGTGCAGAGTAGAGACCCAAAGCCCATCTGTAGGCAACTGGACATCCCCTTTCAGAAAGGTTGCAGGGAAGAGACGAGCCAGTCAGGGGGCAGTGTAGCAACAATGAAACATACAATTTTCCTTTAGTTCTTTAATGCTTCCTCTCCCCTACTATCATGATCCCAATTCTACCTTACAAATCTGTCTAGACCAGAGGATGTACACTGGAACAGATCAGAGCTGGAAACACAGGGAATCCAGGACAGATAGATCCCTCAGGACCAATAATGAGAGTAGAGCTACCAGGAAGGTAAGAGGATAAGAGAGGGAGAAAGGGGGAACCAGTCACAATGATCTACATATAACCCCCTCCCTGGGGGACGACCAACAGAAAAGTGGGTGAAGGGAGACCAGACAGTGAGACATGAAAAAAATACTAATTTATAAATTATCAAGGGTTTGTGAGGGAGGGAGGATGGAAGAGGGAGGGGAAAAAAATGAGCTGATACTAAGGGCTCAAGTAGAAAGAAAATGTTTTGAGAATGATGATGGCAACAAATGTACAAATATGCTTGACCCAATGTATGGATGTATGGATTGTGATAAGAGTTGTATGAGCCCCCAATAAAATGATTTTTTAAAATTATTAATTAGGTGGATGCTTACATTTCAGGACATCAATTTTATATTCAGTAGTTTAAGCTACTTCTCAATGCCAATAGCTTGCCTTCCACTCCCTCCACCCAAACCAACCGTCTTCTTGAATTTCTCTACTCCCTCCTGTGGGATTTGGAATACTATTTTCGCCGTCACCCAAGCGAACACCTCAGACGAGTGATTTTTGATAAAGGGCCAAAAGACATCAAATAAGGAAGAACAGTCCCTTCAACAAATGGTGCTAGCAAAGTGGAATTTCCATTTGCAGAACAATTAAAGGGGCATCGACGAAGTGCACATGGAAGAAGCACACCACCCTGATACAAGGATTGTAAGTAATAAAATCCGCGTCTGAAGGAGGGAATAGTGTTGTTAGGTGCCCTTGAGGGGCTCCAACCTATGGTGACTCTACGCGCAGCAGAACAAAACACTGCCTGGTCCAGTGTCACCCTCACAATTGTTCCTGTACCTGAGCCCACAGATGCCGCCACGGTGTCAATCGATCTCATTGAGGGCCTTCCTCTTTCGCTGCCCCTCCACTTTACCAAACATCATGTCCTGCTCCAGGGGCTGGTCTCTGCTGACAATATGTCCAAAGTATGTGAGACAAAGTCTTGCCGTCCTTGCCTCTAAGGAGCACTCTGGCCTTCCTTCTTCCAAGAGAGATTGGTTTGTCCTTTTAGCAGTCCATGGTCCTTTCAACATTCTTCTCCAGCATCACAGTTCAAAGGCATCTGTTCTTCTACGATCTTCCTTAGTCAATGTCCGGCTTTCAAATGCATATGATGCAACGGAGAATACATGGCTTGGGTCAGGCCCACCTAATTCACAACAAAAGATTTTTTAAAAAACAAACAAAAGAACTCCTTTCCTAATTAGGAGATGTGGATAACTGACTTCTGGGAAGGCGTGCAGGCTTGGGCCCGTGAAACATTCAGGAGGTGGCGTGGACATCCCCCAACCTCCCTTCCCCCAGTAAGAGGACCTCTCACAAGGGATGCTTGCTCACAGGGAAGCAGATCAGGCCCAGCAAGCAAGCCATTTCAAATCCTGGGCTGCCAGCCAGTTTTAAAGGGTGTTCTGCTTGGGCCAGGATGGGGGTGGGGGTGGGGGGTGTTCCAATAGAGAAGAAGCGGATGAGAGCAAGACACGTGGTCCTGGCTCACGTGGTTAAAGGGCTGCGTGGGCCAGGGCAGAGCGCCAGGAGCCAGCCGGGCCAGGCCAGGCCTGGCCCAGCCAACTAGGATGAGTGAGGCCTGCAAAGGGGAGTGAGGGAGGAGACTTCCCCACTTGGTCTCCTCGGAAATGCTCACTGGGTAACTTTCGCAATGACAGTTTTTTAAAAACACTGCAATGTTTTCTTTTTAAACAGAGGAAGGATTGACGTTCTGCAAAGGGCACACAGCACAGGCCTAGACCTGATCATTGCCTTGGACATTTTTAGCTATCCAGGAGGTGCCAGGAGGCCTGGGGCACAGTGGCTAAAGGTGGGGCTGCCAACCTCAAGGTCAGCAGTTGGAACTCACCTGAGGCTCTTTGGGAGGGAAGAGATGAGATTTCTGCTCCTGTAAAGATTTAGTTTCCGAAACCCAAATTGGTAATTCTGACTCTGTCCTGTAGTCTTGTTCTAAGTCGAAACTGACTCCATGGCAGAGACTTTTTGAATAGGTGTGCCTCATGCTCAGGAGATACAGTGGTTATGCGTGAAGCTGCTAACTGCAAGATCAGCGTTTGAAATCACCAGGTACTCCACGGGAGAAAGGCGGGGCTTTCTACTTCTGAATAGAGAGTTACAGTCTCTGAAGCAGGGGGTCCTCAAACTTTTTAAACAGGGGGCCAGTTCACTGTCCCTCAGACCTACTGGAGGGCCAGACTAGAGTTTTAAAAAAAAAAAACTATGAACAAATTCCTATGCACACTGCACATATCTTAGATTGAAGTAAAAAACAAAACGGGGCAAAAACGCCCAGCGGGCCGGATAAATGTCCTCAGCGGGCCGCATGTGGCCCGCGGGCCGTGGTTGGAGGACGCCTACTAGAAGCATCCACTCAGTGGCAGTGGCTTGGGGCTATTTTTCTTTCTCGGCTTTCCTGCTGGGAGAAAGATGGGCCTTTCTACTCTGGTCAAGAGTTAGTCTCAAAAACCCACGGGGGGCAGTTCTACCCTGTCCTATCTGGTTCTATGAGTTGGCATCCACTTGATGGCAGTGAGCTAGGTTTGGGGTTTGATCCTCGTGCTCCTTTGCCTGCTTGAGCTTCATGCAAACGGATTCATACAGCACGTCCTTGGGTCTGGCTTTTGCCTCAGCGTGATTCGGTGATGCATCCATGTTGGCACATGTAGCAGTTGTGAACTATTTCGCTGTTGTGAAGTATTTCATTGTGTGGCTGGATCACAAAACGGAATTATTTACTCAACTCTCACTCTTCTAGTCTTTTGCTTTTTTAGGTTTAAAAAATTAAGGACTACTTTATAAGTGGTCAAATTTGCCCCATTTTAGTGTCCAGTTCTGTGAGGCTTAACAACTGTAAACATAATCAACATATGAAGCAAATTCATTCTATTCATGATGGATTCATTGGGACGGTTATGAATTGTGTTCGGAATTGCTGGGGTCTGGAGTGGGGGTGGTGCTGGCCGCAGGTATGTTTAACTTTCTTATTATCCACAAAGTCCAACAAGGTTGTTAAACCAATTTACCTTACCTTTGCTCCACATTCTGAACCAAATGGCTAAATACATTTACACTTCTCTTATGATCAGAAGTGAACCTTGGTTATGCATTGGGCTGCTAACCACAAGGTCCACAGTTTGAAACGCCCAGCCACTTTGTGGGGGAAGGATGAGGCTTTCTACTCCCATACAGAGTTACAGTCTAGGACAGCCCCCGGGGCAGTTCTACCCTGTCCTAGAGGATCGCTGTGAGTTAGTTGGTATCCACTTGCGTGCAGTGAGTTTGGGTCAGAAAACGCGCTTGCTGCACATCGCAGAGGGCTCCGTGAACGGCGGAGGGCTGCCCGTGTGCCCATGGGGCAGGACCAGGGGTTTCAGCATCCCAGGCACAGCCTGCTCTCTGACTCTCCTCCACTGAGAGATGAGGCAATGTTAGCCTGAGTTCGTCCTAAGCCAGAGTCTAGAAAAAAGTGGTGGTGGGTCGCCAGCTTGGGACCTACAATCACCTAAGGGACTTACCGCTTCCACTGGGAGAAAGACGGGGCTTCCTGCCCTCGTAAAGGGTCAGTCTCAGAAACCCACAGAGGGCGGTTCTCCCGGTTCTACCAGTCTTCACCCATGGAATGGGACGCCCACACGGCCCTCCACAGCCCTCCACCAGGAAACAATTGGTGGAGAAAGAAACGGTATTTAGACAAGGAGGCCCCCGGCCTGGCAGGATCTGGAAACAATTAGGAGGGCAGCTGAGTAATGATGAGAAGTTGTTTTGCAGCCGTGGAAACCCATGCCCTAAGAGAACGGTCGGTGACATGACATTATCCGCCGCGGATTGTTCGAAGAAGACAGTTGGTTGTGGGACAAAGGTAGGGAGGCAGTCCCACCCTGCCCACAAGGGAGAAGTCTGTATGTGTGCCAAGGAATTCAGCTCTGGCTGCCTCCGTCCGCCCCACCCAGCCTGCATGGGTACATGTACCCCTGGAGGGGGTGGGGCCCACGGCTGCCAGGCTCTGAGTCACGGGGCCTGAGGCAGCTGGAGGGAAGGGGCCTCACGTGGACAGGCCTCGTGAGGCCGCACAGGAAGTGAAGCAGGGCCATTTGAAAGGACAAATCACACAGGGTCCCTTGGCCTCTTCCTCCTGATTTCACAGGCCGACCACACCCAGAGAGGCGGCTGGAGACGGCAGGGCGCCTGGCCTGGGATTGGGAGCAGTGGGGAAGGAGGTCATCAGTCTGTGGTGCTGGGAACGGCACTCGGCATGGGGGGGACACTGCGGTTAGGGGAAGACTCGTGACCTCCCAGAGCTTGCAGGGAAGGGGCTGAGGGAAAAGAAACAAAGGCTCCTTTGGAATCCCAGCTCACCCGTGGCAGGAAACCAGCTAATTCATCTCTCCCTGCCTTTGTCTCCACGCCTGTGAAATGGGGGAGATGGAGTCCCTGCCTCACGGGGTGGCCCAGGGATCAAGTGAGTCAGTGGACGTGGACTCTCCACAGTAAGCACTCACTCTGACTGCCACGACTTAGGGCCACCATGGGGGTCAACAAGGGACCAGCGAGGTATGAAGAAAGGAAAAGGAAAGGGGCAGCCTGAGGGCCTCCTTCCGGTTCTGCGTGTGAACAAGGCGACAAGGCCTTGGGCAAAAGTCACAGTGGCCAGTGCAGCATCTAGGAGGTGGGGGCCTGCTGCAGCAGTCCAGGGCAAGGGGGTGGGGGGTGGGGGGAGAGTCAGGTAGGGACCCAGCACAGAGAGGTGTCCCAAGTTGGTGGTGGGGGTTGGGAAGAATAAAGATTGACCAACCTGGCTCCCCTTGAATCGACATCAGCCATCCGAGCTTAGCCGTCTGGATCCTCAGAAATGCTGGTCCCCTCTTCCTCTCAGCAATCTCTGCCCTCCGCTTTTGGAAAAGCCGGGTCATTCACCAACCCTACTGCACTGCAAGTTGCTTACTGTGCGTGAGCCTCGTTTGTGGGATCAAGCATTGTGAGACATATGTGAAATCGTAAGTGTAAATTACCTAGCCTGGTGCTAAATAAGCAGGCTCAAATAGGTAATTTAATAAACATAGGTACATCATCATTGAGGAGCTGGGGCTAAAAAAAAGGAAACGTCCAGGCTAAATTCTAAACATTTTAACACATTCCATTTCTTCAGTCTGTTCCTCATTTTCCTTCCCTCTCTGTTGCTCCAGGGGAAGAGAGACCGTAGACAGTCATTTCCCAGCTTCTAAGACCCTAACCACTAAGCAAAGCACCCGGAGGAGGCACAGAAGCACTAAAATGAGGCCAATTAACTGGGAATGGCCCCTGAAACACTGACCCTGCACCTCTGACCTAAGGGGCCGAAAGCCAGGAGGTGTTTGGCTGTGCGTAAGCAGTCACTCTTCTGTTGTTGCTGCGGGAAATGGCTCCCTCTCACAGCCTTCACCGAGCTGAAAAGGCTGTGCAACGCTACCTTCATCGAGGTGAGTTTTCTGGCACCATGAACTGTAGTCCATAAGCAACGAGCCTCCTTTTCTGCCTCCTGCCGGGCCCTGGCAGCCACTAATACGGTGGGGTCTCTTTAAAAGAAAGTGAAAAGAATCTGCTGCCTGCTCAGGAATCTAATTGTCCTTCCCACATCCAGGAATTGGGTGTAGGTGGCCTGAGGTGGAGTCAGTAGGGATTGTCAACGTGGGGCAGGGAACATATTTGGGACTCCTTATGTCTGATAAGGGTTTCTTCTCTAGGACATGGGAAAAACTCCTCCAGTATCAACAAGACAAGCAACTCAATGTAAAAAGGGCGGAGGCCCTAAATAGACATGGCTCCCAAAAAAGGCCCCCAAATGGGACTAAATGCATGAAAAGATGCTCATGGTCGTCAGTCAATCGGGAAATGCAAATCAAAACCACAGTGAACTATCATTTCCCCCCCACCCCCACTAGAATGGCTATTATTTGAAAAATGGAAAACAACGGTTGGCAAGGACATGGAGACATTGGAACCCTCATCGGCTATTGCTGGGATGGTAAAATGGCACAGCCGCTGTGGGAAAGGGTGTGGCAGTTCCTCGAGAAGCTAAACATAGACTTAGCACATGACCCAGCAATTCCACCCAAGAGCCTGGCAAGCAGGGATCCAAAGAGATGCTTCACACCAGTGTTCACTGTGTGGCCTCACTCACCATAGCCCAAAGGTGGAACCCAGTGTCCATCGATGCATGTAGGGACCAACACGGGTGCAAGGGGTCACTACTCAGGTGTCAAGAGAAGTCCAGATGCATGCTGCAATCTGGGTGACCATTGGATATTAGTCAGTGCAGTGGGCCAAGTATCAGACACAGAAGGTTGAGTGGTCACCAAGAGCTGGGGGAGGGGAGATGAGCAGTTACTGCCTTAAAGGTACCGGGTTTTTGTTTGACGTGATGAAAAGGTTCGAAACTAAATAGTGGTGGTGGATGTGCTTGTTCACACGTGCACACACACGCTCCACCGATCGGGCTGACCCGAGGGAGTGGGGGCCGTCCTGGGAGGTGTGCAAGCAGACACAGGGTGCGGAGTGCTGATGTCTCAGAGAAGGCACTTGTGAGGGGGATGAAGACTGGAGCAGAGCATGCCACACCTGGTTGCCTGCTGGTAATTCTGGGCCTGGCTGTGGCTCGGGTAGGTGGGCCCGTACCAGTCATGGATTGCATGTCCAAGCAGGGGGCACCAGGCAACCTCCACTGTGGGGCAGGAGCTCCTGCCCCATAGACATAGCATTGGGCAGTGGCAGTGTGGGAAGAGGACCAGGTGAGGGGTAGGGAGGGGTTGTAGGCCATCCCCCACAACTCAGAGGGCCATGAGAGGTGCAAGGCTGCAGGTTGGCGGAGGGCTTCCCTGCCCACAGCCTGAGCGGGGGGTAGGGGAGCAGGAGGGAGGGCCCTGGGCCTACCCAGGGCCACAGACCCTGCCGCCTGCTTCCGCCAAACATCTCTGGTGCTTCACATTTCTCCCTTCTGTTTATCTGTCACACAGAAACCATCCATATCCCACAACCCACATCTGCATCTACTGTGTGCTGGGGCCCTGCAAAAGCCTCCCACACTTCCCTCTACACAAGTGTTCTCTGTGGTCTTGAGGGTGGGTCTTGTAAGCCCAGGAAGTCCAGCCTGTCCATCATCGTGCCTCGGAGCTGACAGCGGGCCCAGAAGGCTTCAACTGGCCCAGCGCTAATCAAAGCCTGATGCCTACCTTATCCTGCCTCTGGACTAAGGGTTGCCAATGTGCGTTGATTTATGGAGCACCTACTATGTGCCAGGCTCCTCCGGGCCCTTCCAGAATCCCGACCTCACCACCTGGGAATCCATTCAGCTGCGTATAACAGAAACCTGTAGTAGCTTAGCCAAATAAATGTGTATTCTCTTCACTCAGCATGGAGTGTGGCTCTGTAGGGTCTCCTGGGAGCCATGCTCTCCGAATCCTGTCTGGCTTTGGCATGTGGCTTTTGACCTTAGGGGCTCAAGATGGCTAGGGGGAGCAAAAACAAGGGAATGACAGCCCATTTCTAGAAAATGATGCTTTCCTGAGTTCCTAGCTAGGAGAGACTTATCTCCAGTGCAAGACCCGACCCCTAGGGCCCAGCTGCCGAGAAGGCTTTGGGGGTATTTCTGACTAGACTTTGGTCCTCTGTACAAAGGAGGGCTGGCATTGGACCAAGTCCAGCAAGGCTGGCTCCTCCCCAGCCTTGGTGTTTGCCCGAATCTAGTCCCCATATCCAGGTACCCTTCCTGCCCGCTAATGCTGCCACACTTCTACCTCTCCAGAAAGCCCAAATCAGATGCCACCACTCCCATGCAGCCTTCCCAGATTGTTCCTCCAGGGTTTCTCTCACTCCCGAATGTGTTGGTCCCCTCTGTTCCCTGGTCTTGGCTATTGCAACTGTCTACACAGAACCTGCTGGACACTGGAGACTGGGAGCGCGCCGAGGGCAGGCCCAGCAGAATGAGCGATAAACAATGAGTGAGCGATGGTGATCTGCTCCCCTTTCTTCTACAACACGGCCACCCTCTGCAGTCCCATCCACGTGTGTTTCCAGCCTGCCTGACCTCTGCGCTGGCTTCCCTGAGGAAGAGCGCTCAGGCCCCAAGCACAGAGGTTCTCAGGACCCGCCTTCTGCACAGCACTTTGCTGTGTGACACGGTCCACCTCGGGGCACATCTCTGAGCCTGTTGAGTCATCTACCCATTGAGAGGCTGTGGCCAAAATCTCTTCCGAAGTTCAAAATCTCAACCAGGTGCAAATTCAAGACTGTGTTTGTTTTTCCACTGCAGGGCAAGGAGTCTGTCACAGCCTTAACTCACAGATTAACCCCCAACTTCCAAGTGAACGGCTGTCAGTTTAGGGAAATGTCAGCCTGTGGAAGGACTTGAAAGAGCTACCTGAAAGTGAGAGGGAGGTGGCCGGTGCTCTGTGGCCCCCTGAGCTGGCTAGTTTCCATATCTTATGGCCAGTTCTTGTTGAACTAAACCACCACACAAAAACAGTGCTGAGTCCACACCCCTCTGACCACCACCCAGCATGTAACCAGCCCCGGGCCCCCACTGTGGCCCTCCAGTGACTCCTCCCAAGGGGCACCAGCATTCTGACTTGTGACCAGGCTCGCCTGGGTTTGTACCTTTTCTACGAATGGGTGCACTTGCTCGCGTGCTTCTGTGCTGGCTTTGATGCTGCATGTCTGAGACTCACCCACACTGCGCGTGCAGTAGCCGTTCACACTTTTCCATGGATATGTGGGATTCCATCGGGCAAGTGGACCACAACTGCCGTCCCCCCACCCCCACCCCAGCTGATGGGTTTTTACAGTTTCTGGCTGGGGCGATGCAGAATCGAGCTGTTAAGAACCCTCTAGCCCAGGAGCCGGCAAACTTTTGAGACAGAAAAGCCAATCCTGTCACTAACAGCAATGTAAAAATGTCGGAGAGCCATAGATGTAATTTTAGAAACAAATAAAATCACCAGTATTTGAATAATGAAATTTCGATTTCACTTCAGAGCTACATGTGTGTACTGAAAAAGCTGCATAAGGCTCAAAAGCCATCCTTCGCCGACTGCTGCTCTGGCCCTGGTCTTTGGGTGGCCATCTGCTCAGGAATACGGGGGGTGGGGGGGGGGCGGGACTGCTGGCTCACTGGCAGCACAGCAGGGAACGGGCCAGCATGCGGAGGGTCCGCCTGGCTGGCCATTCAAAACGATGTCCGAGCCAGTGTCAATGCTTATTCAGATAGTACACAGCACATACACACTGGGGCCCCAGGGAAGCCAAGGGCCGTGGAGGAGGGTTTTCCCAGAGCAAACCCACAATCAGCCTCCCAGTCAAAGCTTCCTGCAAGATCACCACCCCACGAGGCTCAGGAAGTCCTCCTGATACCACCCTCACTGTGCCCTGGGATAGGTGATGCAGGCCTATCTCCTCCACCCACACCACACAAGGCTGGCCCCTAGGCGCCTTCATGACACGTCCCCAGATGCCACGTGGGGCTGGCGAGGCACCCTGTTCCGATCCCCAGCAACCAGAGAGCCCTCTGCCAGCTCTGTGGTATAATCAGCTGGCAGACTAGAGGCCTGGCTGAGAGAGATAGGGAAGGCGCCCAGGACCAGGAACTTATTACTCACCCCAGACATCACCCCAGACACTCCCAATCCTGTGGCCAAAGTCCTCCCGTCTCTGGGGCCACCTCACTGTGTGCAAGTCTGTGTGTATTGTACCTATGGTTAAAACACCCATATCCCCGGTCCATTCCTACCACTTCCACCCTGTTGGGTCCAGTAGCCTGAGGGGACCAAGTACACTCCCCTGCCTTCCATTTCTTGTCACCTAGGAGTGTGCTTAGATGGACTCCAGTCCTGCCCTGGGCATGGCCCCTGGGGAGTGAAGACCTGTGATAACTGGCTACACCCATGAGACAATGCTGCTGCAGGTGGACTCTCACCAGGGAGGCAGAGGACAGCGAATGCTAGTGGACAGTCCAGGAAGAACAGCTTCCCCAAAGTGTTAGCCTTGAATGCACTTTGAGAGTCAGAAATGGGAGGGCAGGGCAGGGCAGTCCAGGCAAGGGGGCAGTCTAGCCTGTGAAGACAGGAAGCTCTGAGGCACAGACCACTGGACCACACCTAGGGAGGAATGAGGCCACCGGCCACGAGGTACAGCAGGGCGGGGTTGGGGTGGGAATGGGGGTTACGCAGGGCAGGCAGCAAGGCCCAAAGGCCCAGCCCAGCCTAGCCTATCCCAGGGTCAAGCCTCCACACCTGGGTTCTGCCCTACCCCTACCCCACCACACTTTCATCAGTGGTTTAATCCTTTTCACTACAGTTCGCTCAAATTGGGATCAAGGAAAGAATTTGTTTGTTGGCAGTTAGGAGTCTAAAACTCCAAAACTCACTGCTAGTGACCCAAACTAGAACTGCTCTGTTTCTGAGGCTGTAAATCTTCTAAAAGGAGCCCTGAAGGTGGAGTGGTTACACGGTGGAAACCACCAGTCTCTCTCCTGGAGAAAGATCGGGCTTTCTAATCCCATAACGAGTGACAGCCTTGGAAACTCACACAGGCAGTCCTACCCTGCCCTACTGAGTCGCTATGAGTTGGCGCCAACTCGATGGCTTTGGGGCTATCTTTAAAGGAGCAGAAAGCCTCATCTGTCTCCCGCGAAGCGGCTGATGGGTTTGAACTGCTGACCGTGAGGTTAGCAGCCCAACCGGTAACCTAACTACGCTAACACAGCTGCTCAGACCCGGGGATGGGGAAAAAAACACAGGGCGGGGTATTAGTTCCTCCTTCTAACTCTCCGGACCTTCACTGGAGTTTAGGTAAGTCCGGTCCACTAACCTGCACGGGGCGCAATTAGTGACCGGGATGGGGCCAGAGTTCAAACATTTTGACTCCTAACCCATTGCGGGAACCCACAGCCCAGAATCTCCCAAGGAATTAATTCAATATACTGTACAGATTTTCTATTAAAATCTAATTTCCGGGGGCAAAGAGCAAAGATCCGCCTACTAGCTGGAAAACTCAGCCCCACACCCTGCCCGGGCTCGTCGTGCCCAGTGTCCACCCGCAGGCCCACAAGGCTGGGAGGCATCGCCGCCAATCCGAACCTAGCTGGCTGATGACGACACCGCCACTGGTAGGAACGTTAGCTCCGCAGAGCGCCTGCGCGGGATTGCCGTCGGGCCGCTGCGCCCCCTCGCGGCCGTCGAGAGTCGGCGACGACTTCGAGCGGGCAATCGGCGAGCCCTTTCTGCAAGTGACCAGCGCGGCCCCCACCCCACCGGGCTCGGCGCTGGGGTCTGCGACGGTGAATGCTGCCCACGGCCTATGATCAGCCGTCGTAAATAAGTTCCACGCAACCACCCGCCACCACTCGGACCGGACCGCCCCACCCACTGTGCGCCCCCAGGCCCGTGCGCGTGCCCAAAGCAGCGTGCGCAGGCGCCGAAAGGCGCGCAGCTGCCATTGCTGCGCTGCCAAGGAGAACGGCCTGTTCCTGGAAGTCCACCGTCTCCTGGGGGAAGGGTGAGTTCGACGCCTCGAGGCCAGAAGCTCAAGCCTGGACTCGGGCAGCATACTCCGGGAGCGGGGGTCCCTCTCGTTGAGCTGGCTGACTGGAATAAGAACTACAACCCCCAGAATACACTGCGCCACGGGGTTGCGCGATGCGATGACCAAAGGGGCTGTGGGCCACTATTATTTTTCTGTGGCAGAGGGCACCGACAGGCGAGGGCTGATGACGTTCCATTCCTGTGGTTGAGGGTCACGGGAAGGTTCAGGTCTTCCTGTTTAAACTGATGACGTATCGACTTGGCCTTAACGACAGATATAAACATAGGAGTCCCGGTGGTGTAGTGGTGACACGTTGGGTTGCTAACTGCAAGGTCAGTCGTTCAAAAGCAACAGTGGTTCCACGGGAAAAAGAAGAGCCTTTCTACTCCCTTGAAAGAGTTAGTTTCAGAAACTCACCGGGGCAGTTCTCCTCTGTCCTTTAGGGCTGCCTTGAAGCATTAGGATACAAATATCAACCGCTGAGCAACCAGACTCTGTGGTTATTATTTAGGAATCTTTATTTTTTAATAATTTCAAACTTGTAGAAAATTGGGAGTTTTCTTCTTTTTTTTAATCATTTTATTAGGGGCTCACACAACTCTTATCACAATCCATACATACATCAATTGTATAAAGCACATTTGTACATTCATTGCCCTCATCATTCTCAAAACATTTCCTCTCCACTTAAGACCCCGGCATTAGGTCCTCATGTTTCCCCTCCCTCCCCCCTCCCCCCTCCCTCATGAGCCCTTGATAGTTTATAAATGGGTATTTTGTCATATCTTGCCCTGTCCGACATCTCCCTTCACCTACTTTTCGGTTGTCTGTCCCCCAGGGAGGAGGTCACATATAGTTCCTTGTAATCGGTTCCCTCTTTCCAACCCATTCTCCTTCTACCCTCCCTGTATCGCCACTCACACCACTGGTCCTGTAGGGCTCATCTGCCCTGGATTCCCTGTATTTCCAGTTCCTATCTGTATCAGTGTACATCCTCTGGTCTAGCCAGGCTTGCAAGGTAGAATTCATGATAGTGGGAGCGGAGAGGAAACATTTAAGAACTAGAGAAAAGTTGTATTTTTCATCGTTGCTACATCGGGGAGTTTTCATCAATAAGATTTTGCCCCACTGGTGTTCTCCTCCCGTCCCCTCCCCCGACTGGATAATGTGAAGGAGAAAGACTGGGGCATTCCACTCCAGTAAAGAGTTACAGTCTCAAACACAGTCTCTACCTTGTCTTGCAAGGTCACTGAGTTGGCATCCACTCGAAGACAGCGAGTTTGGTTTTTGGGCTGGACAGTGTGAGAGTTTGTTGCAGATGTTATACTCTTTTACCCCTACAGAGGAGCCCTGGAAGTGTCATGATTAGTGCTAGGGCCACAGTTTGAAAGCACCAGCCCCAACTCGGGAGAAAACTGGACTTTCTTATTCATGTTCAGAGTTACGGCCCCGGAAACTCATGAGGGCAGCTTTGCCCTGTGCTATAGGATCGTTATGAGTTCTAACCACTCGGTGGCAGTGAGTTCCCGCTACTACTCAGTAAGGTTGGTGCCTTGAACCCCCTCAGAGGTACCTCCAAACACAGGCCCGATGGTCTGCTTCCTAAAGGTGAGGAAAAATCTCTGGAGAAGTTCTATCCTGCACCCATGGGGTCGCTGTGCATCGGAATCAAATTACAGCAACTCCTAACACCCATGGTCCTTACATACAGGAAGTGTGCATTTTCTAAGAACAGGGATGCCCTCTATATTCAAAATCAAGAAGTTAACACTGATCAAGACCAACCCCATCCATAGTCCACATAGTCCACATTCATATTTCCCAATGGCTTTCATGCTTGCTGTTGAAATGACCTATTTCTTGCTCCAGGAGCCCATCCAGCAAGATACCTGTATCCAGGCTGGTAGGTTTCCCTTACTCTGGAGCAGCTCCTCAGTTTTCTCTCACCCCAATGCCTTGGACTATTTTGAAGTTTCCTGGCTCTTTGTTTTATAGTACGAAGTATAGCCGTCCTGAGTCTCCTCAATATTACTCAACTCAAATCCACTGCCATCGCACTGCCCCTGTGGGGTTCTGAGACTGTAACTCTTTATGGGAGTAGAGAGCCTCATCTTTCTCCTACAGGGCAGCTGGTGGTTTCAAACTGCTGACCTTTAGGATGGCAGCCCAACTCATAACCACTATGCCACCAGGGCTATTGGGAAGAACACCAGAGGTGATGTCGACCTAATGCCATTATTCAGAGGCTGGCGAGGACCTTGGGCTGGTGAACAGGTCACACTCTCACACCCTCTGTGGGTGACCCTGGGGATGGTCATTCTCACCTCACTGAGGTCTCTGGCTTCCCTGCAGCCCTTGCCTGGGAGCCATGGTCCACGCCTTCCTCATCCACACCCTGCGGGCCCCGAATGACAAGGACGCTGGCTTCTGCCGAGTGCTCTACTCCTGTGTCTTTGGTGCGGAGAAGTCACCTGATGACCCAAGGCCAAACGGGGCCGAGAGGGACAGACTCCTCCGCAAGGAGCAGATCTTGGCCGTTGCCAGGTAACCGCCCAGCCCAGACCCAGGCTGTCCCCCAGTACTTATCTGACTGTGGTAATTTTCCGGCTACCCTGGGAAATGGAAGGAGGAAGGAACAGACATAATGTTTTAAAAGGCGTTTCCCAAAGGGTCTTCCATAGCTGTTCGTAGCACATGAGAAAGGGTTAAAGGAAGGATGGTGGATTTTCCTGGTTATGGTCATAGTGAGCCTTTGATGAGTTTGTAGTTAGGAGTCACTGCATGGTGCACACTCGGCTACTAACCAATAGAGGCCCGAGTCCACCCAGAGGCGCCTCAGAAGAAAGCCCTGGCAATCTATGTCTAAAAACCAGCCATTGAAAACTAAGGCACACAGTTCCTTTCTAGAGCCTCGATCGCATCAACAGCAGCTGCAAAGAAAAATTCCAGTAGGTGCCCAGCGAGCCCTTTTCTGAGCATCTCATGCGTGGTTACTCTAATCCTAATCTCATGCATGGTTACTTCTAATCCTGCAGCAGTCTTTTGAGGCAGGGCCCTGATGAAGCCCACCTTACTGATGTGTAAACAGATGCCAAGAGAGGGTCAGGAACTTAACCTGCCAAAGGTTGTAGAAAGCAGCAGAACTGAGATGTGAGTGTCGGCAGGCTAAACCGGTTTCGTGTGCAGGACTTCCAGAATGTCTGAAGCAGTTCGTGGTAATGCTTTCTGCCCAGAATCTCCGGGAGGCCTAGGAGCCTCAGCACAGATTGTGTGGCTGGCCTTAGCGCCTCTCCTGCTCCAGTGTCTCCTGCCCTCTCTCCTTTCTGTAAGGGGGAAGGGCAACCGGGAGGGGAGAACTTGGTTAATGTTCTTGGGGCCCCTCCTGCCACCTCCGTGTTCCTCTTGGTCTCCACTCCATTTCTGTAGCACAGCCTGCCAGGCAAGGGCCTTTAAAACCCGCCTCCTCAAGGCCCAAAGTCAAAGGCACTTCAGCAAAGGTTGGAGAGTGGCGTCTAAGGCTTCTTTCCTTTGGAGAGGGCTGCAGATGCAGATGGGAGCTACGGCTGCACAGGCAGGGCTGGTGGCAGCTGATTCCACTTCCTTGTGCCTGCTTCTTTTCATGTTGAGGCGGAGCAGGTGGGGCAGGAATTTCCACCCTGGATCCTTTCCCACCCCAGGGGCTGTTTTTAAAACCTCTTTTCTCTTGATCCCAAGAGAAAGTGGTTCAGGGCCTGAGTTGGTAGCCTGGACTCCTACCTGGTAGCATGCTTCCTGGTTGTGTGGCCCTAGGCAGGACACTTACCGTAATCTTTCTGGGCCTCAGCAGCTTTATCTGAAAAATGGGGAGTGCCAACTCCGGGCTCCAGAGGTGGCTGGGGTACTTGTCCATGTGTATGGGGCTCCTTCCGCGGCCTAATGAGGCCCCTCACTGCTGGCCTGCCCACCCACTCTCTCCCAGACAGGTGGAGTCTATGTGCCAGCTGCAGCAGCAGGCATCCGGCCGCTCATCGGTGGACCTGCAGCCTCCGTCATCCTCAGATGAACCGATGTCCCTGCATGATGCCCCACATGGGGCCTTCCGCCTGGCAGCAGGGGACCCTTTCCAGGAGCCCCGGACGGTGGTCTGGCTGGGCATGTTCTCCTTAGGCTTCGCGCTGGTCCTGGATGCCCATGAGAACCTGCTTCTGGCTGAGAGCACCCTCCGGCTGCTGGCACGCCTCCTCTCTGACCACCTCCGCCTGCTGGCCCCTGGCACCAGCCTTCTGCTACGGGCGGACCGCATCGAGGCCATCCTCACCCGCTTCCTGCCCCATGGTCAGCTGCTCTTCCTCAATGACCAGTTCGTCCAGGGCCTGGAGAAGGAGCTCAGTACTGCCTGGCCCCTCTGACCCTCTCCCTAGAGAGGGGCTGCCCGAAAGGGTGGGAGGGAGGACAGAGGCCTGGCACAGTCAGATGAAGCGCGGCCTCTGCCTCCCACTCAGCCTGCACCCACTCTGATGTGCTGCCCCACACAGGACAAATGGACGGGCCAGCGATCCAGAATCACAGCACAGCCTGGGCCCAGAGCAGGGGCGTGACTGATTCCGACCCCGTGTGGAGCCCACCCCGCTGCTCCACTCACCTCCCCTTTCTGACCTGCCAACCCGCCCCCGACAGTGGCTGGGGCCCGGGCAGCGAGGGGGTTCTGCTCTGCACACTGCCTGCATCACCTTCTCAAACCCATGGGAGCACCAGTGCGCCTGGGGGTGCTGTGCCTCCCACATGGACAGGCTCTGACTTGGCACCCCCTGTGGCAACAGCAACAGGGATGGTTGTCAGCGAGGCCAGCTCGGTGCCAGGTCCCCCCACATTTCAGAAGCATGCCTCCATGGGAGGCTTTTGTTGTTTCTTAGGTTCCGACCCATGTCTCCAGAAAATCCTGGCCTCCCCCTCCACCCCCACCCCCCACCCTCCTGCGAGGAGAGAAGGCACCAGTCGGGTGGGTGCGATCAGCCCGGCCTCTGCGTCGTCGGCGTTCTCATTTTGAATGAAAAACTCGGCCTGTGTGATCTCACCCTGTTCCCACGAGTCTAAGTGATGCAGGTCTGCCGCTGAGAGAGCGAGCGGGAGAAAGATGAGGCGGTCTTCCCGTACAGTGTCTCAGAACCTTATGTGGGGTCGCAGGGAGTCTGAATGCGCCCCTGGCATTGGGTTTGGTGTTGCTTTGTGAGTGAGCACCTCTCTGGATGGGGGTCTGAATAAACTCCTTGTTGCCTTTACCTCTCGTTCCCCGCACGTGTCTTTTAATGTGCCCCTGATTTCATTCTTTTACCTTAGCTCAGTGGTTCTCAACCTTCCTAATGTCGGGACCCTTTAATACAGTTCTTCATGTGTGGTGACCCCCAACCATAAAATTATTATCGTTGCTGCTTCCTCACTGTCATTTTGCTACTGTTATGAATCGGGTGACCCCTGTGAAAGGTTTGCCGACCCCCGAGTTGAGAACCGCTGCCTTAGCTTGGGGGTAGTAGGCTTCTTGAGCTTGAGGCAAGGATTGGGTGCGCGTGGTTGATGCGGGAGGTGACTCCAGCGAACACTGGGAGGAGCGGGAGGAGGTGAGCCAGGGAAGAGCTCAGAGCTGAGCTCCCTACCCACAGTGCTAACTGGCTGCCAGTGGGGGGAGCTCAGTTCAAGAGCTCCGAGGACCAGTGCACCTCTGGTCACATCCGACCGGGCAGCGGATGGAGCCTTTGTCCATTTATTACCACCACTGAGCCAATTCCAACTCCGAGTGACCTTTGAGGACAGAGTGGAACTGCCCCTGAGGGGTTCTGAAGCTGTAGCGCTGCATGGGAGCAGACAGCCGGTCTTTCCCCCACACAGCCGCTGGGTTAGCTCAGCGCCTCATCCACAGCGCCACCAGGACTCCTTTGGATGGGAGACGAGAGAGACTTTAACCAATAGTTGCTAGTGGTGGCTTGATTTTTTTCAGTTTAACTCAGTGCTTTCAATAAAACTCGGTCCACAGATATTTTCTCCATCTGCCTCTTTGCTGGAGGGGGCCTCTTTCTTGGTACTGGCGGGGCAAGTCTGCCCCCAGGTAGGCAGGTAGCGCCCACTGCTGCTTGTCTTTCCTTCCCGGGCTAGATTCTCCCAGGCCCCTTTGGGGGCCAGCACCAATGATGGTGGTTTTGTCCTTTCACATCTGCAGTCTAGATCTCCCTCGTCACTACCCCCTGGCACAAGGCTACTTTCTCCACCTGAAACCAAAAAGCAAACCGAATGCACGGCTATCGATTCACTTCTGACTCGAGTGGTGCTATAGCGTAGGGGTTCTGAGGCTACCTACCTGACCACACCACCGGGGCTCCTTACGTCTTCATTTTACGTGACCACACTCACCTGCTGCCTTTAGAGACCTAAAGGGGCTTGGACCATCCTAATCTTCAGAAACAGGACCTGTTCCTAATCCAGTGACACTGTAGACTGCTGCCCAGCTTGCCTTTCAAGGCTCAACACTTACCTTTTAAATATTTATTCATAGACTTTATGGTAAACACTGAACCAATCTTGTCAGATGGCATGGTGACTCCTTATGATAGGTTTGCATCAGCGTGGCTGGACCAGGATTCTCAGTAGTTTGGCAATAAGGTCTCCGCCCTGGTGAGACCTAACATAATGTAGCAAGTCATTTTAGCAAGGTTAGGGTGGAGTCCAATCCCTTACTGGATCACAGCCTGATGATACCTCCTTGGGAGGTGGCTCACTCCCTATAGGTAAATAGATGCTATTGAAAACTCCCTTCCCTTCTTCCTGTTGGCCTGGATCCCACATCTAGCTCCATGAAACTTGGGCCAGCAGCCTGCCATGTTGCTCGCCAACTTTGGACTCGAGTCAGCTGCTGTCAGTTTGTGGTCTTGCTTCTTGACTTGCTGGCCCGGCAGCTGCATGAGTCGGGAAGGGTCTCCAGTTTAGCATCTCACTCTCAGACTTGCGCTGTACTGGGCTTGCTCGCTCTGTAGCTGTGTGGGCTTCCCTCGTGATATACATTTTTTTCTTAGATAAGTGTCACTAGTTTTTTGCTTCTCTAGAGAAACCAGCCTAACATGCCTTAATCAAAGCTCTGTATATTTATTAAAGCAATGGAAGTGGTCTGGACATTTAAAATAATTTTTAAATAGTAAATTTCATTTCCAAAATAGGAAATATATTCTCATGATTCAGAAACCAAAACAAGATAAAACTTTTCACTGAAATGCTTTATTTCCGCTCACTCCACCCTGCTTCTCTGAGTTCTCTCATAGGTAACAGCTTACTGGGCTTTCACACCCAACTTTCCAGTCTCTTCTTACAAATACAAGATAGATGAGCCCTTTTTCTTATTCTGGTTTCTACTTCAGACCACTTTCTTACACCAAAAGCAGCCTACCATACATACACGGCATCCTATGTCTGCGTTTCTCACAGCATTGTTTCTTTTTATCTACCTTGTAGATACTAGTTTGACAAACCTAAAAAGTATTGTGAAATATTTCAAGCTTAAAAAGGGGTGCTTCGATTTAGTTTAGAACTATATACTGAGCATCCAAGTGCCACGGTTCAACTTAAGAAGGAAAAGCCAAAGAAACAAATAAGTAAAAACCAATGTTATACATTTCTGCTTTCATTTTTGTTATAACTTCTTACTTGCACCTCCCCCCCTTTTGTGTGAAAATATACACAGCAAAAAAACCAATTCCGTAGTTTCCACATTATGTGATTCAGTGACACTGGTTACAGTCTTCAAAGTTGTACAACCATTCCCACTGTCCTCCAAATTTCCACCACCATTAAGATAAACTCACTGCCCCCTGAACTTCTCATCTCACCTTTAATTGTCAACTTGATCACTGTGATTCTTTAAAAGAGTGCTTGGGGCAATGACTGTACAAATGTGCTTTACACAATTGATGTGTGTATGGATTGTGATAAGAGTTGTATGAGCCCCTAATAAAGTGATGAGTGCTTGTTCAAGGCAGACTCTTTATACTAATTAAGCTAAGCTATTATTTGGTTTGGAGAACATTTCAAGGGGCATTAATGACTTAAGGTTTAAAGATTACTGGAGAGCCATCGTTTCAGGGGTTTCTCTGGCCTCAGTGGCTCCAGAGAGTCAGGATCCATGAGAATTGGAAATTCTGTTCCACATATTCTACCCCTTTGGTCACGATTCTTCTATAAAATCTTTTATCAAGACATTAATAGGAGCTAGGCACCATCCAGTTGTATTCTCCTGGCAAAGGAGGCAGTAGTCATTTATGGAAGTAATTAGACATACATTCTAGTTCCTCCTCCAATTCCAGCCTCCTTTTTCTGCTGCCCCAGGCAAGCAGAGACCAACTGTGGTCTCAAGGATGGCTGCTCATAAGCTTTTAAGACTCCAGCCGCTAGGTTCTTGTTGTCAGGTGCCATCGAGTCAGCTCTGACCCATAGCGACCCTACGCACAACAGAATGAAACACTGCCCTGCCCTGCAGCACCCTCACAGTGGTTCCTGTGCCTGAGCCCATTGATGCAACCACGGTGTCAACCCATCTCCTCAAGGGCCTTCCTCTTTCACCGCCCCTCCACTTTACCAAACAGCATGTCCTTCTCCAGGGACTGGTCTCTCCTGACAGTATGTCCAAAGTATGTAAGATAAAGTCTTGCCATCCCTACCTCTAAGGACCACTCTGACCTTACTTCTTCCAAGACAGATTGGTTTGTCCTTTCAGCAGTCCAGGACACTTACAGTGCTCTTCTCCAGCACCACCGTTCAAATGCATCGACTCTTCTATGGTCTTCCTTATTCAGTGTCCAAGACACTAGGGAGACACCATCGAAACTGGGAGAGTGAGCAAAGACTTTAAAAACAATGCCATGTCCATTGACTGACTTGTCTCATAAGACTATGACTCTGGATCTTTAAATCAAGAAACCAAATGTCTGGTTCATTATAAGCTATATCAATAGCCGCTCTTAACGTTGTTGTCTGTATGTACACACACACACACACACACACATAAATAACCGTGTTTGTTAGTTCAACCTGTTGTAGGTATACAGTTTAGTGGCATTAATTACATTAATCACAACTTAATGCCAGATTTCCTATCACCATAAACAGAAGCATATTGCTTCCTTATGTTTTCCTTGATTTCTTTCCCTTTTTTTAAATTGGAGTTTTTAAAAATCATTTTATTGGGGGCTCGTACAACTCATCACAATCCATACATACATACATCCATTGTGTCAAGCACATTTGTACATTTGTTGCCATCATCATTCTGTTTGATTTCTTTTTTCTTTTTTTGCAGATTTTTTCCCCCAACAGTCTTATTGAGATATAATTCACATATCATACACTTCCATAGTTCAGTCATATTAAATAGGTCGAGAACATCCTCCCCTTTCCTGTATTCGTTATTTGTCTCCATTTCCCTCCAAACTCCGCCTTGCCCCCATCCATCTCCCGGATAAGCCATTGCACCAGTTAGGGTTTCTATACATCTGCCCATCCTGTGCTTCCTGTACTGGAAAACATACACCTCCACCACCAAAAAAGCAAATATATTATTTTTAAAAAGGAAAAGAAGAAAATACCAAGATCAATATCAAAATAAACTGGAGAAAAAAGATCTCTGTTGAGAAAAAAAGCAGGAAATATTGACAACTAGAACAAATCCACAATGGCTCGAAAGGGAGATCAGTTGACCAGTTCCACATTCTAACCTAATTACATCAGCCATATCAAGTTTACCATAGTTTCTGCCTTATAACAAGGTTATTCACATCCCTCGACTGTGCTCAGAGGGGACCTACGAGAGGCGTAATCTACGTAGGGACCCTGAAAACGGATTTTTGCTCCCACTGTCATCTCTTACCTTCTGCAAATTGGATAATTGGATGTTTACAATTTAGGCTCTCAGAGAGGACCACATGGCCAGCCCCACTATGAGAC
>NW_022109491.1:29703939-29707637 GCF_000313985.2 Echinops telfairi
ACAGGGGTGGGCCTGCTCCCTGCCTCTGGGGACAATGGACAGGCTCCTGTAGGCAGAGTTTTCACCCTACTGATAATGGTTCCTATGGAGATCCAGAGACCACCCCCTAGACCACCCCCTCATTGCTGTGTAACCTATAGTGCAGCCCCTCCCTGTACCTGTAATTAGCCTCTACCTGTAATTAGTGGGCTGGCATGCCCCCAAAAGGTACATAGGCATGGGTCAGCAATATAGAACTCTCTGACTCTCTTCCCCTCTTTGCTGCTCACTCCCTGGTCACTCCCCTCTCCCTTGTTCCCTTGCCCTCCTTCCCTTTCCCCTCTCTCCACGTGGACCACCAAGCTGGGCTTAGGTGAGCAATGCTACCATGTAATGTGTCTACCTGTATTATTGTAATATCTCTCATGCTCTCGATGACTTTAATATAATAATATATCTCAACCGTACAATTGTGCATTAATAAACCCAGAAGTAGTATTACTGAACCCACGATTAGCAGTGGGGGCTGGCCCCCCACCCCTCCTTACCAATTTAATTTAATACTACACACTCCGTTTCATATTCTGGCTCCTGGTTGGTTCTCTGTTGCTGCTCCTCTAGTATCAAAGCTGTCTTCTGGATCACGGAAGTTCAGTGTTCAGGGATCTTGGGGTACAAAGCACCCCACTCCACTCCTGGCTTCCCCTTCCCACTTCTGAGATGGCTCATTCTATACCCAGCAGGATGGCGATCATATTTAACCTTAATAATCACTTTGCACTGAATCAGACAATTCCGTCAGTATCTTCCCCCTTCTTACCCAGATCTATGAAGAAAAAGGTCATTTGGGGAAAATCCAGGGCAGATGAGTCCTACAGGACCAGTGGTGTGAGTGGCGAAACAGGGAGGGTAAAGGGAGAGTGGGTAGGAAAGAGGGAACCGATTACATGGAACTGTGTGTGACCTCCTCCCTGGGGGATGGGCAACAGAAAAGTGGGTGAAGGGAGCCATCAGACAGGGCGATATGACAAAATAACAATTTATAAACTATCAAGGGCTCATGAGGGAGGGGGAAGCTGGGAGGGAGGGGAAAAATGAGGACCTAATGCCAGGGGTTTAAGTGGAGAGAAAATGTTTTGAGAATGATGAGGGCAATGAATGTACAAATGTGCTTTACACAATTGATGTGTGTATGGATTGTGATAAGAGTTGTATGAGCCCCTAATAAAATGATTTTTAAAATTATACAAAAAAAATTTCTTTAAATATTACAAAGTTCGCCATATTAAATTGAAATACATCTTCAAGTAATTTAAAAAGAAAAAAGAAAAAGGTCATTTGGTAGGAGTAACAAATGCTCTGGCTAAAAGAGCCATATGAAATAATTCACTACACAACCATCCTGAGACCAGAAGAACTAGATCGTGCCCCGCTGCTACTACCAAGTGCTCTGCAAAGGACCACATTAGAAGGTCCTGCGTAGAATGGAAGAAAAATGTGGTCAGAACTCATAAAAATCATAAGAGACCAGAATTACTGGCTGTATAGAGACTGGTGGAACTCCCCCGGCCCTTACCCTTTAGGTCTGGAACTGAACTCAGCTCTGCGTCAGGATAATCAACCATTTAAACTGAAAAAGGCAGCATTTGTCCAAAGACAAAATTCAGTGGGTTAGAAAAGAAGGAGGAATGGAGACGGGAAATCTGGGAAGGAAGTGGGATAAGTGCCGGTATCTTGAGAGCATTGCAATGGATAAGTTGAGTCATGAAGTGTATGAATTGTTGAATGTTAAACTCGGATCTATGCTGTAAACCTTCACGAATTTATGATAAAACGTTTTCCCCAAAAATGGAGTATGGCAAGACTCCAGCTCATGTATTTTGGACATGTTATCAGAAGACCAGTCTCCAGAGAAGGATGGACATCTTGCTTGGTGAAGTAGAGGAGCAGCAAAAAAGACCCTCAGTGATAAGGATTGACACAGTGGCTGCAGCATTGCACTCCAAGATAACGTGCAGGACCAGGCAGTATTTTATCACGTTGTACAGAGGGTGGATGGAAGATTGGGAAATAATTAGAGACACTAAGTCACTAGCAGTTATCCCTGGGTAGTGGCATTATGAGCATGTTTTGTTTTTTTTTAATCTCCATCAACCCCCCCCCCACATTCTTTTGAAAATACATTGACAGAGTAGAAAAAGAAAAGAGTATAAAGAAAAGCAGTTTTAAAATATTACAAATGAACTTGTGAAGGTCAGGATTTTTTTTTAAGTCTTGGGAGAGTTCCCTGAAGGGACTCTGACATGACAGCATGTCCTTTTTCTGAGCCCTCTGGAATGATCTTTGCACCTGACCTCTGTTCTCTGGGGGGAACGTGAGCTGGTGACTGCTGAGTCATCAAACAGGACCACAGCCCTCCTTGGTACTTTGGTCGCTTGCTGGAGAGAAACACTGGGCTGGAGGTCCCGAAAGCCTTACTTAGGGGGTGGTCAAAGGCTCTGGATGCATCAAGCTCTGGACTCAGTCTGCCATGAATACACAGACAATTTTGCTTATGAAATAGGATACAAATGCAATAAAGGATAAAACCGTGAAAATGCTCTCATAGGGTCAAAACATGCCTTTTAAAAAAACTTTTCAGTTTGGAATAGTTTCAGACTCTCAGACCAAACAGTTGCAAAAATAAAACAAATGAAGGAAAAAAATGTTTGACACTGATGTGGTGGCAATTGTATGATATTGCTTGGTGTGATTGAACTATAAAGCAATATGATATCTGTATTGGCTCCCAATAAAAATGATTTGGGAAAAAAAATAAAACATGTTTCATCTCACATAAGCACAGCGCATCTATTAAAACCAGAAAATCAGCATGGATACATTGTATGTTTTTGTTGTCCCACTGATGTCCTTGTACTGTTTCGGCACCCCACATTGCATTTAGCTTGGCTGGTTTTTATCTGAAATAGTCCCTCAGCCTTTCCTTGTGTTTTATGACCTTGACATTTTTGAAGAGTTAGTCTATAGGCCAGTGCTGTCCAACAGAGCTTGTTTTAGACTGTCCAATAGAATTTGCTGAGATGATGCAAACGCTCTGTATCTGGGCTGGGCAATAGAACAGTCACTGGCTACCTGGAAATAGCATTTGAGATGTGGCTGTGGGGCTAAGGAACTGAATTTCAAACCGTACTTTATTTTCATTACAATAGCTAAATGTAACTAGGGGTTACTACACGGTGAGCCGCCAAGGGGCAGCACAGCTGTAGAATGGCCCTCATTTGAGGTCCAAATATTTCCTCCCGATTAGTTCCAGGTTATGAATCACCTCGCAAAAATACCCTCTCGTCTCCTTTACCTTAAAAAAAAAAGCTACAGATAGACGATACAAGACCACCGCCCCAAGCCCGATTTTGCCCCTTCACACTGAATCAGCTTGCTGTCTGGCTGGGCGGGGGCGTCCTTGTGAACGCTGCGTGTCCACCTGTGTGCCAGGCCCTGCGGACCCAGGAGCGAACTTCATGACGGCTGGCCCTAAGAGCATAAACGGGGTGTGGTGGGGGGCGGGGGAGGCTCCCCGAGAGCGTGTGGGCAGGGAAAGAGGCTGGTCTCTGGCCTGAGGTCGCGTCGCACTTCGGACTTTCTCGAAACGGACAAGGGGAGAATCAATACCGGCGCCCCAGCCAGGAACCGGGAGAGCCCGGTGGCCGACTCGTCCGGCC
>NW_022109491.1:29707854-29735274 GCF_000313985.2 Echinops telfairi
GGCGCCGGGTCCTGCGGACTGAGGGCGCACTGTGGTCTTCGGGGCGCGGCGGCCTCAGCGGAGTGGGCTCCCCGGGGGTGCCCACCGGCACCGGGCGCGGGGTGGGGAGAAATGGGCTTGCGGGCTAGCTGGCGGGACGGTGCCGCGGGGGGCGGGGGGACACCGTAGGGGTGGTAGAAAGGTTGGGCCCGAGGGAGCCGAGCCCCGACCGCCGGGCCCCGCTGCGGACGGCAGGCTCAGGGTGACCCCGGACGGCGGGCTCACCGAGGCGGTGGCGATGGCGGCTGCAGCGCTCGGGCGTCCAGGCCTACGGCCCTCCCCTGGGTCTTGGCACTTCTGGGCCCGGACACCTGTTGGAAGAACCCCGCCAGGCTCCGGGGCCTGGGTCCCGCCCAGGCAGCGGCCCCGGAACGCGAGCCCAGGCCGGAGGCGGAGTCTCAAAGCGCCCCTCCCCCTCCCCTAGGCTCTGGCGCCCTCCGGTCGGAGACTTTCCGGGGACGCTGGGACCGCTCCTCCGCCACTGCCTCTGACATGGAGAACAAAAGACAGAAAAACGGCGTTCTCTGTGCACATGCAGGCCAAGACTCATAAAGGCTTGCCAGGATTGTCAGCGGGGGGCCGTGGAGGTCAGGGTTAGAATGCCCCTAGCTTGTTCTGAAATACCACATTTCTCACTCAACTAGCTAAAAAAATAGATTAAGAAAGCAATCCAAAAACCTCACTGCCGCCGAGTCGATTCTGACTCGTAGTGACCATATAGGACCGGATAGAACTATCCCTGTGAGTGTCCTAGACGGTAACACGTCTTTCTCCCAGGCTGATGGTTTTGAACATAAGCAGGATGCCACCAGGGCTCCTAAATGGGGCCTCCTCCCAGATCCATTCCCCCTCATGGACAATGCACTTCACCCCAGCTAATCACAGCGGCCCCTCCTGGGCTTCGCGCCCTGTGAGTAGGCAGACCTGGTCCAAACTCTGGCCAGTCCTGCCCCTTGGTCTCACTTCCCCACTCTCGATGTTGTGAAAGACCCTTAGGAAGTGCCTGCAGACAATAAACATGACTGAAAGCAGGCTTTCTGCCCCCCTTTGGAACTATCAATCCCATCCCAGCCCCCTTTAAAAGACTGGGGCAGTAGGAATGTCTCACGGGATGCCCTCTTGGCCCCTGCCTGGGTGTCAGGCAGAGGGAGTTCTTTGCTCCACTGAAGGCTTAGAGGATACCCTGCTCCCCCCTCCCCTCCCTCTTCCTCCAGGAAGAGGAGCACTTGTCCCTCGAGGAATGAAGAACCTGGTGGTTGTTTGACAAAGCAACCTGGAGCTAGTCTGGGCTGTTGCCCTTTCTCCCACTGGGCTAGGTCCCCTCTCCTGTGTAAGATGAGAGGCCTCATGCAAGCCTGACACCTGGCCGCTCAAATGGCACTTGTTTTTACTCCAGCCAGGCCTTCTCTCCTGTGCCTCCTGCCCTTCCAGACATGCACCAGCATCACAATCTTCCTTACTCAAAACTCTCAGTGCCCTTGCTGCCCCACCTACCTGTGGTGATGCTTCTCTCTCCCTCACCCCCCACACCCAGTCAGTCCTGCCACCTCTTGCCACGTGGTTGCCATCCCGGCCATACCCATCTCTCCCCTGCGATGGGTCCTACCTTGTCTCTCTGCTTCCACTCCTGCCCCTACAGTCCAGGGTCCACACACACTGCCAGGGAGGTCCTGACAGTAAGTCAGATCCTCTCACCTTCCTCACTCACCATCCTCAATGGTTTCCCATTGCACTCCAAGTAACCCCCACCCCCCTCTCCTACAGAACCCTACGGAAGTAAGTGGACCCAGTCAGCCATCTCTGCCCCCTCTTCCATTTATTAAGCTTCGGCTGCATGACCTGTTTTCTAGCTTTCAAACAAGCCAAGCTGTTTCCACCTTTGGGCGTGTGCATTCAGCGCACCCTCAGCCTGCAACACCCATCTTCCTACAGCCAAGAAGGGCTTTGCTCAAACGTCACTTCTTCAGAGACACTTCTCTGGCCAGTCAGTTCAAGTAGCACTCTCTTCTCCAGGGTGCTAGCTCCTCCTCCTCACCCTGCTTCCTGTGTGTTACAGCTTCTATTACTACCTGGAAGTCTTAGTTACATATGTTTACAGATCTCTTCCACCCTGGTTGCGTCTAAATTGGGCCATGGCAGAGGCCCTGCCTCTCTCATTTTCTGCAGCACTCGCTGATGAGAGAGGCAGATAAAGAAAGCAACAAGCACACACATCTGAAATAACACAGCAAACAGCAGCAATTGCTTGTTTTTGAAATTTTCCCTTTGAAAATTTGAAATTTTCAAGCTTATCGGCAGGAACAATGATATTGTCAAAACAAGCTCTCTGAGCCATTTGGGGGATGAGGAGAAGCCTAGTAGCTTGGACCAGGACACAAAGTTAAGAGGCGTGGAAGTGGTCTCTTACCATAAGAACTTGTGTGTGGCGAGCTTTAATGGTGAGCCCACACTTGCGTTCTGGGAAGAACCTGCAGACTTCGGTTTTTTGCTTTTCTGCTCTTTAGGAAGTCCTCTAAATTCTTGCCGTCTCGTTTTTGGAATTAGGGCGATCTAACTATTATCATCTTGGGCTACTTCCTCCCCCTATCTCATTTCTCCATCCCCAAAGAAGCATCTCTTCTGGGGTGAGCTCTTTTGCGCTGGAAGGAAACCAATCACAGACCCAGCTGCTCGGACCTCTTGCAGGCGTCGACCTGGGGACGATGGAGGCAGCTAGAGCCCCCCTCAACCCTGACCAACCAAGCGGATAGCAGTGGAGTCTGCAGCTTCTGGATTGGATTCTTTGGGGCCATCAATTAGTTTGTCATCAGATCCGCTGGGGTCTCTGGGACCTGGGCCATAATCAAATAGGATGTGCTGCTCCCTAAAAAAAAAAGACAACAACAAACCAAACAAAGTGGAAATCCCAAACAGATGAGGGAGAAAGAATTGCCTTTTTGTCTCAACCCCACCCCCAACCCTGTTGCCATGTGTGACCTGTTTTCCTTCCAGTCTCTTTTCTTCTCTCAGTTCACCCGCCCGTCGGGAGGCAGAGCCCCTTCCCTCTTCAGAACCTAAGCAGTGATGACATTTGCCGAGGACGAGACTTACCGTTATATCCGCAACAATCACAGCCAGTTTTGCATTGTTGATGTTCTTGAGATTCTGCCTTTCTTGGCCTGCCTCACGCCAAGTGACCAGGTGAGCCAGGGAGATGGCCGTGGGACACAGGCTGGTGGCCGGGCTGTGGAATGCAGTGCTCAGCCCCATCCGAAGCCAGGGTCAGCTCCTTCCTTCTCCATTCGTGCCTCTCACGTCTTGTCCTTTATACTGTCCTACTGCTCATTTATCACAAAAACACTCACTCACTTCCATCAAGTTAATGCTAACCCGGGATCACAGATTTAGCTTTCCTTCCATTGAATGTGGTTCAGGATGGCTTCACTGAACGCCCTCTTGTGTTGGGTTCATGTAACGCTCAACAATATGGCGGCTGGCCATGTCCAGAGGCTCTGAGATGTTCTGGCCTGGTCTCCTCTCTCACTTCTACCAGAACCTTCTTTCTCTCCTCTTTTTGGCCCTTGGCCTGTTCAGTTTTGATTCTATTCTTGTCCTGGGACAACGTTCTGGCAGGGAACCCCAAGGTTCAATTGTGTGTTGTTTCTTTTTTTATCTCTGAAATAATTTTAGACTTGCAAGACTTGCGTACAAAAGTTATTTTCAGCCTTGGACCATGTGAGAGCACATTGCTGACAGCGTGCCCTATGCATTACCATACCTCCTACATACAACATACACTTAACATACATGCTACTTTACTGTCATCCTACTTCCAGACCCCATTCACGTTTCACCAGCTGCCCCCATAATGTCCTTTTGGCCTTAGGATCCATCTCAGAATTGTGTCACATTTTGTTGTGATGTCCTTTCATAAAAACAACCTCAAGCTCACTGCCACCAAGTCGTTTCCAACTCACAGCAACCCCATAGGGCGGAGTAGAACTGCCCCTGTGGGTCCCGAGGATGCAGATCGCTTTTTTTTTTTTAAATCATTTTATTAGGGGCTCATAGGACTCTTATCACAATCCATACATCCATCCATTGTGTAAAGCACATTTGTACATTCATTGCCCTGTCATTCTCAAAACATTTGCTCTCCACCTAAGCCCCTGGCATCAGCTCCTCATTTTTCCCCTCCCTCCCTGCAGATCGCTTTGGGAGCAGGAAGCCTCATCTTTCTCCCTCAGAGCAGCTGACAGAGTCAAACTGCTGACCTTGTGGGTAGCAGCTCAACACCTAGGCCGCTACACCGGGACTCCAAGGTCTCCTTAGCCTCCTTTACTCTGAAATTGTTCCTCACTCTTTCTTTGACTTTCTGACCTTCACACGTTGCAAGACTGACAACCTGTTGTTTTGTAAACTGCCCCACAATCCCCTAGGGCAGCGGTTCTCAACTTGTGGGTCGTGACCCCTTTGGATGTCAAACGATTCTTTCACAGGGGTCACCCGATTCATAACAGTAGCAAAATGAGAGTGATGAAGTAGCAATGAAATAATGTTATGGTTGGGGGTCACCACTACAGGAGGAACTGTATGAAAGGGTGGAGACATGAGGAAGGTTGAGAACCACTGCCCCCGGGCTCGGTTTTGAGACTTCACAGGAGCCAGGCTGTTCTAGCTTCTCTGGAACTCTTGCTCCCTCTGGGTCAGGTTGGCAGGCCACCCTTCCCCTGCAGTTGCTGTTGTCAGGTTGACCACTGTGTTTCCCAGGGGCACCTGCTGGCTTGTTTGGAAATCGCCCTTCTCTGAAGCCCAGTTGCTTTTCCCTGCTTCCCTGGTGGGGTGTGGCTCTTTCCTCTTGTATACTCAAGGCCAAGGGCAAACATATGCTTTGTCCCCTAACCCTGGGGTTAATGTTTCCTCTGGGTTTTTGTTTCTCTGCTTGCTTGCTCTGGTTTCCCCACTCCCCTTGTTGCTGATTGTCCGCCCTTTCTCTCTCTCTCTTTTTTTTTACAAGTATGACTAATTTTATTTTCATTTTTAAAAAAATTGTTTTATTAGGGGCTCATACAACTCTTATCACAATCCATAAATACATCAATTGTGTAAAGCACATTGGTACATACATTGCCCTCATCATTCTCAAAACATTTGCTCTCCACCTAAGCCCCTGGCATCAGCTCATTTTCCCCCTCCCTCCCCGTTCCCCCCTCCCTCATGAACCCTCGATAATTTATAACTTATTATTTTGTCATATCTTGCACTGTCCAACGACTCCCTTCACATACTTTTCTGTTGTCCATACCCCAAGGAGGAGGTTATATGTAGATCCTTGTAATCGGTTCCCCCCTTCCAACCCACCCTCCCTCCACCCTCCCAGTATCGCCACTTATACCACTGGTCCTGAAGGGCTCATCCGCCCTGGATTCCCTGTATTTCCAGTTCCTATCTGTACCCGTGTACATCCTCTGGTCTAGCCAGACTTGCAAGGTCGAATTGCCATCCTTTCTCTTTTGCCCTCTCCCACCTTCCTTTTTCCACACACTTTTCCTCCCTCTGGGGATGTATAAACTGCTGCCTTTTGTGCGTTAACTGGGCTTACACCCTCCCTTCCACTTTACTGCCTAGCTTCTGCTAACCCTCAGCTTCCTCATCGGTGAATCGGGATAAGGAGTCCTGAGACCACATGTGCGGAAGCTAAGTCAGCTGCTCACTCTGCTTCTGTAGAGATTCTATGACCCCTCACACCAATCCAAAACAAGGGAAGGCTAATAATAGTGCTAATGATACGGTTTACGCAAAGCCCTTAACAGAAAGCCTGGCGCATTGTCAGTGCCTGTCTCTTTGTGTGCGTTGCTTTCTTTTTGTTGTTACTATTTCTCTTTTCTTCCTCAGCCCCATACTTGGACTTGAACCCTGGCCTTGCCCTGGGCTCTGACCCAGGTTCAGACACTGCCCCTCTCATAGCTTCCTCCATGCCCTATCCTGCTGCTGCCCTTCCCACCTAAGGAAGGAGTTGGGCCGCCTGGGTTGAGCAGGGCAGTGGTGCTGTCTGTGTCTTCCAGGATCGGCTGCGGGCATCCTACATACGCATAGGGAACCGGGACACAGTCTGGGAACTCTTCAACAGCCTGAAGCGGCGAAGCGGCTGGGTGGCATCTCTCATCCAGGCATTGAAGGCCTGTGAACTGACTGATCTAGCTGAGATAGTGGCCAGCGTCTATCAGAGCCACCTGCCCCGTGAGTGTGCTGCCTCGGCCCCCTCCTCCTGAATCCCTGCCTCCCCTGCCGTCCCCCCCCTCGCCCCTATGCCTCCTGCCTTTGTGTCACCCTGCCTGCCTTCACTCCTGGGTGATGGACAAACCTCTGTATGGATCTAGCTGGGTCCCTTCGCCAAATCTCTTAGCTTCCCTGGGCCTCAGGGTCCCCACCTGTAGGATGGGGCTCTTAGCAGTAGGCTGTAGTAGATCCCATGAGACCATGGCATGTTGAGTGCTGAGCTGCGGTCTGGCACCTACAATGTGCGTTGCGAATGGGGTTTCATCTACATGTGCCTCCCACCCTTTCTCATCCCTTCCTTGTCCCACCCCCACCCCCCCGGCCCTCTACGCATCTCATTTCATTCCCCCCTCCTTTCTTGCCCTCCTTCATGGGTTTCTTCCATCTTCTGTCCCCTTTTCTCCTCAGCCCTCTCGTTTCCGCCAGTTCTGCCCTCCAGGAACGCCCAGCTACCCCTTGGTTCCTTTCCAGTGTCCACTTCTGGTCCAAGTGCCGGGGACGGGGCAGTGGGGGGATCAGTGACGTGCTGAGGTGGGGTCTACGGGGTGAGACTGGGAGAAAATAGCTACGCTTCAGGAGTGTTCGAGCCAGCGGAAGACAAGTCCTCCCAGGCAACCCCTGAGAGAGACCCTGGGCAGGTTTATGGCCCTGAGACATCTCATCTTTGCCTGCCTGCCTCCCCCACTTGTTTTTTTTTTCCTTCTTTCTTCTCTCCCCCCCTTCCCCCTTCCACCCTCCCCTGTCCTCTTTTCTCCTTCCTTCTTTCCTTCCCTGGAAACTAACGGGGCGCTCTCCCAATGTCAGCCTGTGGGGGGACAATGGTGGGGTGCTCAGGGGCAGCACTCAGGGTGGGGTCAGTTATTGGTGGCAGCCATGAGGAGGAGGAGGGGAAGGCCTGAGAGAGAGGAGTGACTGACTGCTGACCCATCTGGGAGGGGCAGCGGGTGTGTGTGTGTGTGTGTGTGTGTGTGTGTGTGTCAGAAGCCTGAGGTGTTCCTGCTTCCTCCTCTCTTCTTGCCCCTCCCCCCAATTCCTCTTTCCCCCTCTCTCCTGGCTTCACTCTTCCCTCCCCTCCCCTCCTCTCTTACCCCCCAGGGATGCTTGTCCACATCAGGACAGCTTCTGGAGCTGTGAGAGGCAGATACCGCAGACTTGGGGTGGGGTGGGGGGCCCCTCTGAGAACACCCAAACCTCTCCTGTTACTGGACATGGTCCCCCCTACCCCCTGCTTCCTAAAGTGCTTCCTTCTTTGTTTTTCAGGGAATCAGATTTGCCCCCCAGCCCCAATGGAGCCAAGGTCAGTCCCCACTGAGATTCCAGGACCCACAGCAGCCCCCAGCGCCTCCCTCAATGGCTACAGAGAGGACCAGCCAAGCTACCCAACTCCTGTCCAGGACACTCAGCCGACAGAGACCCTGGGGGAGGTGTGTCATCACCATCTGCTTCGGGCCTCCTGGTTTTTATCTGCCCACTCCCACTGACCCAGCCTTCCAGAAACTCTCTTAACCCACACACCAGGCCTACACTCTGCTCAGAAGTCTCAGGCCTCCCTCTGTGGAGCTGCCAGGCCCCTGGCCGGGCCTTTACCCTACAACTACCTCAGCCAGCTGCTGTGCGGCCCAAGTGTGGAGGTCGTTGCAAAGGTCCCTGTGAGATGTTGAACTGGGTTAAAGAGACCTGGACAGTGACCAGATGGGGAGGGTGTGGAGCAGGAGGTAAGAGGGCCTGTTCCTGTGGCCAACAAAGTTAAATTGGGGATGGGGGTCGGGCAGTTCAAGAAACCCTGAACTGTGGGCCTGCGTCCCAGAAACAGGATCTGAGCTACAGAGAGGGAGGCCTTATTGTAGGCAAGACAGATGGACATGGAGTCCCCATGGATGACGGTGTATTTTCTGAAGTGGGTGCCAGAGCACCTGTGGACAGGGTCTGACACCGACAGGGCTGCGGTGAGGGGTCGCTGGGCCCCTGGCTGCGAGGCATGGGTGGGGGTTCGAGGGGCCTGACCTGTGAGCTTAAGGCCCTCTTCTGGTTCCTGGGAGAGGAACGCATTTTCTCTCTTTTACAGAGATCGGAACAAAACCCGCTGGCCCCCAGCTCTGGGGCCGTCCCAAGGAGGCCAGAGGGTCCCCTGGAGCCCTCCTCTGCTCTGACGGCGGCCGTCAGCCCCCTGACCTCTATCAGGTGTCAGGAGCAGGACACGGGACAGGGCAGTGCCCCCACAGCAGGTACGCATGCATGGAGCCAGGAGTTGAGGGCCTTGCTGTGCCACAAACCAGCCCCGGATGTAGTAGCTCCCAATGCCCACGAGTCTGTGTGTCAGGAATTGGGGGCTGACTCAGCAGGGTGGTTGAGTCTCTTCTCAGTGATCAGTGAGGTGGCTCTGTTCCTGGGGATACCTGTGGCTCTTCCATGTGGTCAATCGTCCTTCAGCCATCAAGCCCATCTCCTGGCAGCTGGGCTGGATTCAGAGAGGGCGGGGGAGGAAGAGTTCCTGAAGCACATACTCAGAACAGGCCACGCACCACGCCCGACCCATCCCATGGGCTAAGGCAACTTACAGGCCCCGCAGATTCAGGGGTGGAGGAACTGATAGTCACATGGCAAGGGTGTGGGTGCAGGGAAGGGTGGAGAATTAGGGCCATTTATACACTCCCCCAGAGAGACCTGTCAGAGCCTAGAGGGCAGAGACCTGGAGAACAGGACTGGACCAGCTATGGACAGAAGAGCTCTTTAGTCCCTGCCCCCCTTCAAAGAGGTCTCCAGCTCCCAGGGAGTCACCAATCCTTCTCATCAGGTTTAAGAATATACAGTTGTCCATCATAACCTCCCTCACAGGCTGACATCTCTCTCGGTGCCCCACCAGCCTCAGGGCACAGGAGGAGTTAAAAGCTCACAGTGCCCCACCTTCCCATCTCCCCACACGTTTCCACAAGGAGGCAATGGACACTTTGATTTTATCTTATCTGATTTTGGTGTGTCAGCAAGCTAAATTTAGTCTACAAACAGGATTCCATGTAAGTTTTTAAAATAGCACTTTTTTTTCTATTCAAGCTTTTAAAAGGTATGCATTATGGAACACTGAAAACAAAACTGCAAAAGGGAACTAAAATCATTTTGGTGATTTGATAGTTAGAGTTTGATGTATCTTTCTGTAGCGTCAATCTAAAAACCAAACTCACTGCCATCAAGTCAAGGCTGGCTTACAAGGATCCCTGTGAGTTTTCGAGACTGTAACTGTTTACAGGAGTAAAAAGCCCTGTCTTTCTTCCTCAGAGCTACTGGTGGTTTCAAACTGCTGACCATTTGGATTGCAGCCCAACGAATAACCACACCACCACCAGGGCTCGTGTTCTGATGTATAAAGATTATACTGGACACTTAGATTAAAATGTTCTGGAAGGCAGGCTCCCTGAGCATCTGGGGTGGGGGATTTGGGGTTCATGTCCCAATCAAGAGTCCAGGGGCAATCTCAGTGTGGCTGTCTATATGAACTATCACTGTCTGCTGCCCTCTCCCTGCCCCTCCCCACCCCTCAGACCTTAGGCCTCCTGGAAATTTGTACCCACTGCCCCACACCCCAGGAGCAGTGTGAACTGGTCTGCTTGAGCCTCCTTTGCCCCTCTGCCTGATCCAGGATTGCTCCTGCTGTTGGTGGTCTCGGAGGCACCACCAGGATTCTATTGCTGCCTGCAAAGGGTCTGGGGATAGCCTGTCACCATATAGCCCCAAACAGAAACCAGCTTGATTCGAGAAATCCTCGGTTTATTCCTGCAAGCCCTTATAGAAGGAAACAGCCAGGTTTCTGCTTCCGAGCAGTTTTAAAGATCCAGATATAATCAAACAGGTTGCATACCTCAAACTGAGTGGGCAAGTTGCATGGGGGAAATAGTTAACATGTTTTACAATGATCAGAGAACTTTCCAGCAATGGGACCAAAGGGAGCACGGTTTGTAGGAAACAGTTTTTACTTACTCAAGGGATTACCAGGCCATCAATTCATATGTTCATGACTCCACAGACTTCAGAGCAGTGCCCCCAGACCCTGCTTCCTCTTCCTGGCACCCTGAATAATTAACAATTTAAAAAATTGTTTGGTAGGCGTATACTTCATACATCATACAGTTTAAGCATTTAGTCACATTAAGATTTGTGCAATCGTCACCACACCCAATTTCAGAATATTTTCTTCTCATATTGTTAGCTCCCCATCTCCCCCATTGTCTCCTGACATGCCCCTATCCAGTCACTGTGTCACGATAGAGCTACCTATCCTGGATTTCATATACAGTGAACCCTCATTTATCGCGGTTAATTGGTTCTAGACCCTACCGTGATAAATGAAATTCCGCGAAGTAGGATTCCTTATTTGTAAATCAAATATTTTCGTAGTTAGAGCATAGAGGACATGAAAAAACACCCTTTAGTCACCATTACACTCGTATTACCCAATTTATTAAACGAAAAAGGGAAAATACAGTAAAACATTTTGGACGTTACAATTATCATTTATTATTTATTATATTATGAAGTACAACGGATGGAGCGAACGGAAGACTCATTCAAGTCGAAATGGCGTGCAACCTCCACGATTTTCTTGCCATCTTTGATCATATCCAAAAGTTTTACCTTTTCCTGGATGGTGAGCATCTTCCTCTGGCGCTTATTTTTATTGTCAGAAGGCTTAGAAGAAGCAGCTCATTTAGGAGCCATCATAGGGCTTAGATAAAATTTCTTAAAAATCACAAACAATTACAGTACACTGTACAAAAGCAAAAATGCATCTGATATGTAGCTCCGATACGTAGCGATGCAGACAGAAGCGTGTACAGTATGAGCCAATCAGTGGCAGTAATGACAGAGCATGCGCTGTTACCCAAAAACCGCGATAGAGTGAAGCTGCGGAAGTCGAAGCGCGAAGTGGTGAGGGTTCACTGTACAACAAAAACAACAACAAAGCAAAGAAAACCCAACAATAATGACGAGATAAAACATACAAAGACCTCAAAGAGAAAGCAGAAAATTAAAAAACTGGATCAACTTAAAACATGTCAAAAAGGAGATCAAATGATAGGGGATGATGTTTTCAACCTGGCTGCATCCACCCCAGTCGACTTCACACTGCTCTCTGTCTGACAGCAGGGCTGCTCACACCCTGGACTTTGGTCACAGGGATTCACCGGGGCTTCATCTCTGTGGGGATCCTGCAAATGGATTTTGGGCTTCTCAGGTCATCCATAGCGTTCTGCAAACGAGGCGTTCACAGTTTAAGCTCTGTCCTCCTTCGGATTTGGGTTTTGTTATTTACAGTCCTTAGCGCTCACACAGGCTGGTATGCTTCCTTCATGTGGACTTAGTCTGTACCTCATGTAGATGGCTGTTTGTTTAGAGACAAGCCTTTACAACCCCAGGTACTATTTTTTTCTGATAGCGGAGTACAATCTGATTCCTTCACCATGCTTTGCTACAGCACCCATACCTTCAGTGACTGCTTCATGAAGGTGAGCATCAAGCAGGGCCATGTCTTAAGACTGCTACCCCAAGGTTATGGAGTTGGCAGTTGTTGGATCTCTTGTTTTGAGGGTGCCCAGTGAATGGGAGCCCTGGGCTACCACAATGTATCATTATAATGCCCTCCTTTCTTTCTTACGGCATGTGATAATCTTGTAGTAATACTTGTGGACGAGTATTACTGAAAGTTTTGCCCTATCACCAACCCCTATTCTGTGTGTAAATAGAGTCTAGGCACTTAAAAGTTTAATCTGTACAAGTCAATAATTCATGAATTCCAGTCTGAAGCCAGCCTGTACTTAAATGATTTCCTTTTCTCAACAGTGTTTTCAGTTCTATTCCATGGGCTAAATGAAAGACATATCAATAGAATAGTTTTTGCCCAGGGGGGTGATATATAATGTTCTGGATCATGCTGTCTCTCAAGTGAACCAGAGCTATTTATAAACCAGAGATAAATGAATGGATTTGAGGCTCCCAGTCTGAGAACAAAAGCCAACAAGTTTTCAACACACTCAGGCTTTGAATAATCAATGGGTTTTAAAGGAATTGACTCTAAAGGAGGGGCTGTTACATCCTGAGTTCCTTTTAACAAATGACATCTCAACAGGCCGGAGCCCAAACTGTTACCTATCCAGGATTGATGAACAACAGGCTAACCCTTGCACTTCCCTGGACCTGTGCCACCTGGCTTAGGAAAAAGTGGGAGAGGGAAGAGGAGGGAGGAGGGCCCAGGCAGAAGGAAAGGCAGGGAGAACAATTAGTGATGATCTTCCTGCTCCTAGGGGCCATAAAGGGGATGGACCATGTCACTCTGATGGGATGGCTACAGGTCTAGGAGTGAGGGTAGATCCAGCCCAAGGAGGTGCCTGCAGGCCTGAGAGTAGTGACCAGAAGGACCTCAGAGATGGAGAGGGCTGGATGTCATCAGGCCCATGTGACTGGTGGCAGCAGGACCCTTGTCCAGCTCTCTGGTCCCAGGGTGACCATGATTTTAGGGTTACAGTCCTATATTTCCACTTTTGTTTTGCCACCTACAGGCATGGTCTCCAGCCCCACCTCACCCCGTGGGCCTGTGTCTCCGTCTGTCTCCTTCCAACCCCTGAGCCGCACCACCCCCAGGGCAAGCCGCTTGCCTGGACCCCCAGTGTCAGCTCCATCCACTGGCACCTCCTCCAAGGTGGCTGGCTTGGGTCCTGCAGGAAGTGCTGGTGACCAGGCTGAGGCCACCATCTACTCCAGTAAGACAGGAGTACCTGCAGCCTCTGTGACCACCAGCACAGTACTCACCAAAGTGCCCACGATGCCTGGAAGCGCTCTGCCCTCCAAAGGGCCCACCAGCCCGGCATCCACCAGCCTGGCACCCTCCAAGTTACCCACGATGCCTGGAAACGCACTGCCCTCCAAAGGGCCCACCAGCCCGGCCCCCTCCAAGTTACCCACGATGCCTGCAAACACAGTGGCTTCCAAAGGACCCACCAGCCCAGCACCCTCTAAGTTGCCCACCCTGAAGCCCCCTGCTGTGATGACCTCTACCATACCTCCATCCAAACTGCCCACCAACTCCATGCGTGCCGGCTCAGTGCCCAGAAGCAGGAGGCCAGAGGTGAGTGCTTGCCTCTCCTAGCAGGGACCCAGGCCCTGTTCCTGCTTACTTTCCTGACCCTGCCTTCGAACCCTTTCCCAGGCCCCTTCTGTGTTCAGCCCTAGGGCCTTTTTGGAGGGTGTAAAGCAGTGGTTCTCAACCTTCCTAATGCCATGACCCTTTAATACAATTCCTCATGTGGTGGTGACCCCCAACCATAAGATCATTTTCATTGCTGTCATTTTGCTACCGTTATGAATTGAGTGACCCCTGTGAAAGGGTCATTTGACCCCCAAAGGGTCTCAACCCAGAGGTTGAGAACCACTGATGTAAAGCCAACTGAGCACCAGCCTCATGATCCTCAGAATTCACTAGAACTCCTAAGTGCGGATACCTCAAGGGGGTCCAGCTTGTTTAAGCAACCCCCGCCCACCACACTTTTAGGGAGGAGCCTGGTGGCCTCCTGGTTCTCACAAACCGCCAGCCACTCCTCAGCAGCGAGATGGGGCTTTCTCCAGTGAGACTGACAGGCTCAGAAACCCACCGAGTCCTGTCCGGTCGCCGTGAGTCAGCGTTAACTCAATGGCTGTGAGTTTGAGAGAGGTGTTGTGTGTGTGTGTGTGTAAGCTCTCTATGAAGCTTAGCAACCCCATTTTGTAGATGAGGAAGTGAAGGGAGAGGAGCCAGTGAGAGGGAGGGGCATGGTCTGCCTGCCTGATGCTTTGAACCACCAGGATGTCTGGCTTACCCCTTCAAGACCCTGACTCAGCTCTCCCTTCTCAGCCCCACCCCCCTAGCCTCACTGCTGCTGTCTGCCTGGAGAAACTAGATCCAGGGGACCCTGCAGGCAGGTGGCCATGCCTCTGAGCCCGCAGAATGTTGACACAGGAGGGGGCCACCTCACCCAGGATTGCCATCGGACCGCTATATCTCCCTCCCGTCTGTCTTGTCACACCAGTGGGTTGGGTTCCCAAGAACTAGTGGCCACCGGACATTAGGGCCAGAGAGAGGGCTTACAGTACTAGTTCCTGCCTTGCCCTGGGAACGGGGCTGCCTAGTCTGCTTGTGTCTGGGCCACCCCCGACCTCTTTCTAGTTCCTTCCTGTCTTTTGCAGGAAACCCCAGTGGCTCCAGCACCTGCAGGCCCCTGTGGAGGCAACTCTCCCAGGCCAGAGGGCACGTTGAGCTCAGAGGTGGAGCTGAGCAAGCCAGAGGAGCTGGTGTCCCGGCTGGACAGCCAGCCATTCTCAGGCACCTCCCAGGACCTGGCCATCAGCTACAGCGACTCCCTAGATTCAGAGTCGAGCAACTTCCCGGAGGAGAACGAGTATGTGTCCCAGACCGTGGGCTCCTTTGCAATCCACCTGACCGAGAGCCCCAGTGCTGACCTCCTGGGGGCCAACTCCGGATTGCAAGCCGCCCTGAAGTCCCCGATGCACGAGAAGCCTAAGGTGGAGGCGCCCGGCACCACGCCTGGCTCCTGGGCTGCATGGCTTGGGATGGCTGCGGCGGGGGCGCTCCTGGCCACGGTCCTGGCAGTGCTGTACCGGCGGCGCCTACACCAGTGAAGGGTGGAGGCCTTTGGGCGTGCCTCCCCTGCGTCTGTCTGCTCCCTCTCCAGAGCCGGGCTGCCTGACGCCCCTGGTCCCTTTTCTCAGGACTGGTGAGGGTGGAGTCTGGGGAAAGAGGCGGGGTCTGAGGGAAAGGGGGAGGGGTCTTGGGCTGGAGGCAAGCATTTCCATCCCTGCTGGTGTTTCCTGTGCCCTGGACTGCCCCTTGCACTCCAGACCGGCCCACCTCCCAGTCAGGTCTCATCCGGGTCAGGAGATTCAGCCATCCCCACCCCCAACTCACCCATGTTCCCAGCGAAGGGCCGGCAGACGTGCAGGGTGGGGCCTGAGACTGTGTCCTGAGGGGCGGAAGGGACAGAAGGGCACGTCTCTAGCGACTGGGCTGCTTGGAGCCGCTGGGCCGTCCGGTCCCAACGAGGCCACCAGGGGAAGGGAAGGTTCCCAGGAGCCAGCGTGACCGCTGCCAACCCTGCAGATCATCTCCCCGAGTCTGTCTGGAGACCTTACATCCTTTTCCTGTCCCGCACCCCCACCCCAACCCGAGCCCCTCCTTCTTCTCTGCCTCCTGGTCTCCATGTTCTCTTCGGCTTCTTACACGGGTGGGGAGGGAGTGCCTGGCGAGGCAGAGGGTTGAGCTTTCCATTCTGCCCCCGGCTGGGCGGTGTGGCCCTGGCGGGTTATCTGACTTCTCAGGTTGTCTCTCCGGAATGTGCCTTCTCCTTCCCTGGGTGCTTCTGAGACAGCAGGGCCTGGTCCGGAGGGGGTGGCCCCTCTCCCTGCCAGCCGGTGGAGTGCGGGGCCTGTGCTGCAGGGGCACGGAGGAAGAGGGGTGTCACTGGCGGTGCAGGGCAGCCTCGGCCTCACCCTGCTCCTTCCTGCACTGGCTGGGATCTTAGTTAGTTAAAGCGGTTAACCTTTCTGTGCCTCAGTTTCTCACCTGTAAAATGGGGTGAATAGTACTGTGCCTATAGATATATATATATATTGAGATGTGCCTACTGCAGAGTGTTGTGTGGATTAAAGGCATTTTTTTCTGTATAAAGCTTAGTCCTGGGCCTGGCTACTATTTCAGTTGTCACCCATGTGTGGAGGGGCAACCCTGCACTGTCCCACGGGTGTGTGTGGGGGGGGAGGCATGTCCACAGGGTGTGCATTGGGGCGTTCTCCCCATTCCCTGCCTCCTACAGGCAAGTGGGGCGCCTCTCTGCTATGCCAGCTCGTTCACATTAGCTGCCTCCCACCAGAAACACAGTGGGGTGGGCAGAGGCACCCCCAGGGCCTCTTTCAGGCCTCCATCACTGGGAAAGGTGGTGGGGGGCAGCCTTAGGTATCCCTCCCTTCCTGGGCTCTGGCAGGGCTAGGGGTGCCCCAGAGTGTCGCCCCTACTGGAGCTGCTCTGGCCTCCCACAGCACTTCCTTCAGGACCTCTGTGTCCTGTCCCCATGACCTCAACCTCTGGACTTCTCTTGACCTATGACTGACCTGCAAGAGGGAGTGATCCCCACCCAAGCTGCCTGCCACCCCCCTCGCTCTTCACCAGCCTTGTCCTCACTGCCCTTCCCCACCCCACCCACCCACCCCCGGCCTCCAAGTACCCATGGGATGCAACTCGGGGAACCATTCAATGTGTTTCTTCGCAGGGCCACTTTGAAAACCCCGTATCTCAGGAATGCAGGGTGGGCCCTGAGACTGGTGCTGCCATGCCTCTAATTGTGTGGTTTCAGCACAATTAGGCCTTGACAGAAGTCAGGGCCTCTGGGTCGCAGGCATTGGCAGGGGGTGGGGGTGGGGGTAGGGGAGCTTCCTGGCTGCCCGGCAGCCCTGACTGGGCCGGCATTTCACAGCATTTGTTTCTGTTGTGGAGGTCCCTGAGGTGCCCCCAATGCCGGCTGTAAGCAGGGCTGTGACCAGGAGCCTTGGTGACCCTGTTGGGTGAGCATTGGCCTGCTGACTGCAACGTCCGGGGTTCCAAACCGTAGCCGCTCCCTGGAGGAAGATGATGCTTTCTGTTCCCATAAAGTGTCCCAGTCCAGGAAACCCATAGGGGCAGATCTACCCTGTCCTACAGGGTCACCAGGCATCAGAATGAGTTCCCTCTGCTTTGTTGTTTGGGGCTGCTCCCATAAAGGTAAAGGTTGACAGCCCGGGGAAACTGTGGCGTCCCTCTGAGTGGGAATCGACTAGCTGGCAGTGGGTTTGGTGGCCAGGAATGGGCTTGGCAGGGCTGTCAAGTGCAGAGTCCTGAGTGTAGAGTGTAGCTCTCAGCTGCCAAAGCTGGGTGGGGGCAGGCCCAGTTCTGGTCTGGATGATGGTGGAGGCCAGAGTCTAAGGAAGAAGAGGAGGACTGGTATACCCCAAGTGGTGGGCCTCGCCCCCCATATCAGGGACTTGGGATCACAAAGGTTGTGGTGATGAGCGGTCCTCAACTCACACAACACCATGCACAGGGGGACACCCCGCGCTCCTCCTGTGCCACAGCAATCTGCTTCTCCCCGGAAACACCAGCGGAGCCTGCGGCACCACTTGGTGGGGCCAGGCCAGTGGCACAGCTCACCTTGTTCCCTCGCTGGATGCTCTCAGACTGAGGGGACTTGGCGCCAAGGTCAGGAAGGTGTCGTTAACCACACCAGGCCTCAGATTATGAATAGCCTTTTAGAAAGAAAACAAACCATTGAGTATGGGAACATTTCCAACCCCCAAAGGAGACTAGGATTGAACCCTTATTCTTCACCCCCCCAACCTCCAATAGTTCTTTCATCGCCACCTGCTTCCCGGTTTCCTGAGACTGAAGAGTGTGGAAGGCCAAGGGCAGACGTGGGTGGAGAGGATATCGTGGCAAAGGCCCTCTGTTTCCCCAAGGCCATCTTCGGAAGGCCATCTTCGGTAGTAACCTGCGGTTTCGCCATGAGCTGTGCTCCTCCCTTCCAACTGGTCAGATGTGAGTGGGACTGGAGCCCTGTCTTAGGAGGTGAGAACCAAAGGAGAGTCCTCTTTGGCCCAGCCTTTTAGGGACAACTGGTAGGGTGCTGTCCAGTGAAGGCTTGCTCAGTTGCACCAGGGTCTTCTCTAGGTGTTACAGCCCTTCCAGGGTGCTGGAGGACTTTCAAACTACGAGACAGCTCACCCTATACCTGCCCAGTGTGTCAAGATCTGCCACCTGCTATAAGCGGTCATAGCATGCAGTACACGACTAATGTACTCTCAGGAATGTGTCATAGTATAAGGAGCCCTGTTGAGTGAGCATTGGACTGGGCAGAGAGTCAAAACCACCCCCTGGTCTGTGAGAGAAAAATGAGCTATCTGCCCCAGTAAAGATTTACCGCCTGGGAAATGCCAGTGTGGCGTGGCTATGAGTCAGAGTCGACTCGGTGGCAGTGGTTTGGGTCTCTGATGTACACAGATGATTGTAATCATTGTGTATACGCCCAGCGTAAGGCCCTGAAGCTGGGTGTGGTGGGGCAGAGGGCACCATCCTAAAATCTCTGGTCTCAAACGGCCAGTTTAGCTTAGTAGACATTTCAGTCTTTTGTTTTTTTTGTTTTTTTTAAAAATCTCTTTCTTTCTTTTTTTTCCCCTTTTTTAACATTTTATTAGGGGCTCATACAACTGTTATCCCAATCCATACACACATCAATTTTGTAAAGCGCATTTGTACATCGTTTCTCAAAACATTTTCTCTCCATTTAAACCCCCGACATTAGGTCCTCATTTTTTCCCTCCCTCCCTGTTCCCCCCTCCCGCATGAGCCCTTGAAAGTTTATAAATGGGTATTTTGTCATATCTTGCCCTGTCCGACTTCTCCCTTCATCCACTTTTCGGTTGTCTGTCCCCCAGGGAGGAGGTCACACACAGTTCCATGTAATCGGTTCCCTCTTTCCTACCCATTCTCCCTTTACCCTCCTTGTGTACCCGTGTACCTTTGTATTTAAACTTCTACACAAGCTTTATTTATTATTTTTTAAAGCAAATTGGGTGAGGGTTTTTTGGGGGTGTGTGTGTGAATGAAGGTTTATAGAGCAAATCACTTTTATGTTCAATAATTCACACACATGTTGTCTCATGTCATTGCTTGCAGTCCTCAAATGTAACTTCACTCATCCCACCTCCTCTCCGTGTTTCCTGTTTCCCTTCCACCCTCCTGACCTTTTTGAACTGTGTCCTTGGGCAAAGGCGGGCACACCTCTTGATCCCAGATGGTTGCTTCTTCTCAGGTGTGTGTGTGTGTGTGTCTAGCGGCACCCTTCTCCTTACAGACTCATCTGCTGTCTGGCTGGAAACTGAGTAGCGGGAGGGGGTAAGCTGAGCTTCACACCTAAAGGGTCACTAAGGGCCATAGTCTTGGGAGTTCCCCCCTTTTTGTGGTTTTGAGTTTTGTTCCATTTTCCTCTCACTCTACCCAGGACTCTCTATTGTGATCTTTTGCTGAGCACTGGCAGCGGGGAACCATCTAGTTCTTCTGGTCTCAGGGTGGTGCAGACACTATCTGTTCAAGGATTTCCCTGTACTTGGTGACAAAAGGTGGGTTGGGATGGGCAGGGAGAGATGAGGGGGAAGTGCCTCTTAGCTTCCAAAACCAAACTCCTCCCCACCCCTGCCCCCCCAAACTCAATGTCATCAAGTCGATTTAACTCATATTGATCCTATAAAATAGAGTAGAACTGCCTTGTGTGTTTCCAAGATTGTAAATGTTTACAGGAATAGAAAGCATTGTCTTTCTCTTGAGGAGCCCCTGGTCATTTAGAACTGCTGACCTTGCAGTTATTGGCCCACTGTGCCACTGGGCCTCTTACCCTCCAGGACCTGTAAGCTGTAAGGGTTAGGCCAGGTGATGTCAAATCCTTCTACCCCCTTCTCCCCACTGCTCAGTCCTGGCAGTCCTTGAGTGTCCTTGGTCCAGCGCACCAGCTTCCTCCACTTTCTTGCCCCCTCTCCCCAGGTGCCCCTGCTAAGCCATCCCAATCCATCTGAATTGCTGATTTCCTAGCAATCAGGCCCTGTCTTCTGCCTTCTGCGTAATCAATTTGCTTGTACTTAATGTAAGATGAAAAAGAACCCTTCATTCTTCTCTGCAGCTGGAAACTGGCTTGTCTAAAGGAATTGGGAAAGAGAGAAACTCTGGTAATTACTGTAAAAATTGCCTTAGTTTCATTCCCCCCACCCCAACCCCCTTCTTCTACTTGCTGCCACGTCCATGTCCTTAAGATAGTGAGCCCGCAAATGCTTGTCTGCAGTGCAGCAGGCCTTGGTACTGCTTCTAGAGCTTGGGCCCTGTGGTTCTTCCTGCCCGACCTGCAGCTAAGAGAGCCCACTGTGGCCAGACATCAATAGGGGCCTGGGGGCCCTCTCCAGCTTCTCCCAGATGCCTTTTCTACTCAGAGACAAGCTCCCTGGCTGGCAGAGGCCAGGGCTGACTGTCACCCATGCCCCAAGCCGGCTCTGCCCACTCACCCAACCCTGCAGTTCAGGGACGTCAATCTCTACTCTGCTGCCCTTCTTTAGAATCAGGTCTGTTTTAAGCATCCCCCCCAGTGACAGAGGTAATACATGAAAACATGCTTGGTGCAGAGGAACATTAAAAACCCCAAACTACGCAGAGTAATCGAGACTAGAGCTGCTGAAATCTCAGCATACACACAGCTCCGTGGAGGATCCTGCCTGGAGTGAATCAATCCTGGAGTGTGACCTGAGACTCTTCATTTCTAAGGTTCTCTTTTCTCAGAACCAAGAGCCGCAGAGAAAGTGCCCCCAGCAGTGGTGTCTGTGGGCATCGCACCTGCTTTTCTCTGTCTGCTCCTGTGCCGTTTTATAACACCACCAATACCAAACTCATGGCTGCCAACTTGATTCTCATCTTTGTTGCAGCCCTGCTCCATAGGGGCTTCTGGATGCAGTCTTTATAAAAGCAGAGCACCAGGCCTTTCTTCCATGGCACCACAGAGTTCAAAGTGCCAAACTAGCGGTTGTGCATAAGCCATGTGCACCACCCCGGGACCTTGTGTCATGTTAGGAATGAATCCCGTCCTTAAGCTTGGGGCCCAAGGCCCTATCCATAGCAATGAGTGTAGAGCCTTCTCCCTACAGTTTCTAGCACACAGTATTGTTGCCAAGCCTCCTGGGTCTGTGTTGGATTGAGTTTAGTTCAGATAACAGCCCTTTTGGTTGTCATGGTATTCCAGTTGGCTGCAGACTGCTGGTTCCAGATTTTTGTGGATGGGTCATCCAAATCACTGCAGAAATGGAGACCGTGCAAGAGCTGGAGTTCACATAGTGCTGCTCAAGGCAGATTCTTGACCCTTAATTTCCATCCTCCCTATAGCCATCCAACAGTTGAAAGCAAACCCTGATGGAGGCTGTTATCCGTTGCATGATAAACGATGCCAAAATGTAGTAGCGTCAGACAATACGTTAGTATCTCACAGTTGCTTGTGGATCAGGATTTCCAGTTGAGGTTAGCTTAGTCTTCTGGCTGCAGTCTGGCATGTATTTGTTATAAACACACGTGTTTGGCAGACAGGGGATGACAGGAGGCTGAGAGGGTACTATACACAGCTGGGATAGGCTTGGCGGCTGGACACCACGCCACACGAGGAGAAAGAGAAAAACGGGTAGTCTGCCCACCCAGCAGGGCAGACCAGGCTGGTAACATTTGGTTGCTGAGCAAAGAGCCCACAGAGGGTCTCACACAAGGCTGCAATCAAGGTGTCATCGGAGCAAGGTCATCAGTTTGGAAAGGGTTAATTCCAAGCTCATTCACCTAACTCTTGGCGGGATTCTGTTTGAGCCTCGTTTTCCTTCATAACTGCTGGCCAGAAGCCACTAACAGTCCCTTGCCCTGTGGATTTCCCCATAGGACAGTACGCAATTGTGTTAGTCCAGGTTGACTAGAGAAACAAGTCCAGAGACACTCGTGTATAAGAAAGATGTAAAAAAAAAAAAGATGTTTATATAAAAAAGCAATTTGTGTATTGAGAAAACATCCCATCCCAGTCCAAATCAAGTCCATAAGTCCAATATTAGTCCATATGTCTGAGACCAGTCTATAAATTCCTCTTCAGGATCATGCACCACATGCAATGACGCTGAATGCAGGAAGATCACAGGCCAGTGGATGAAAAGTCTTGTGGATCCAGTGGCGGTAGAAGATTCTCAGCACTGGCAAGGGTCTCCATGTGGCTCCTCCAGCTCCAGGGCTCTGGTTCCATCAGCATAGCTCCATTTGTCTTGTCAGCAGGAAGACAAAGCAGAGAGAGTATGTACGTATCCCATCTCCAGGGAGGAAGACAGGGGTTCCCAGAATCCTCAAGAGAAGGCCGTGCCCACACAGAGGCCTCGTTGGCTGTGACCTGATTGACAAGCTAGACGCCACCCCTTCACCAGTTGATGGATTATATGACTGCCACAACAATATAGTAGCTTGCTTTATCAGAGTGAATAACAGTCCCAGTCTCCTCACAGTGACATCACATGATATGGCTTGCCCTCAAGGAGCAATTTCCCAGGAAACAGGGATCACTGTTATAGCCAATATAGCTTACCACAAGAGAAGAATTAGGCACTGTCCTGTAAAATGACATACATTTATTCTTGGACTCAACAAATCACATTTTCAGAACAATAAGCCATAGATATATTGGCAAATTTTTTTAAATATTGGAATGAAGTTAATCATTACAGCATGCTTTGTAGCTAGCAGAAGACCAGGTGTCCATCAGGAAGACGCTGACTCCGTAAACTAGGGCATGCTTGGGCACTGGAGTACTACTCAGCCGCAAACAGAAATGAGGCACTCTAGATGCTATGGCATGAGCTCCAAGATATTTTCCCAAGTGTAAAACAAGAAAAAAAAATGCATAGAGGATAGAATCTTTCACTTAAGAAAAAAATGTATGGGAGGGTTAACCAAAAACAAATTAGAAAATGGTTACCTATAGAGGGACAGGAAGACACCTGGTGGCGCAGTGGTTCAGCACTTGGCTGCTAACCAAAAGGTCTGGTGTTCGAACACACCAGTCGCCCAGTGGGAGAAAGATGTGGCAGTCTGCTTCTATAAAGATTTACCTTTTGGAAACCCTATAGGGCAGTTCTGTATACATGGGGCTGCCATGAGTTAGATAGCAACTCACAGTGGAAGACTCTTGGAGCCATGTTTAAAAGACTCGAGACATCTGAAGAGGTTTCCATTGCTCAAATGTGGTACAATTTGAACATCAAAAAGAACAGTGACTGACAAATGTATAGAGAGCAAAGTTTATGAATGGGTACTAGGGGCGGGAAGGAAAGGCAAACATGCAGGGGGTGGGGATAAGGAATGACCGCCTATGGGGTACTGAGTTTTAGTTTACAGTGATGAAAAAGTTGCCTTAAGAGTAGAGTTGTCAATTACTGTAAATGCTGTCAATAAGTTACACAACTGTAAAAATGACGAAAACAAAATCCCCCAAAATAGCTGCTGAGGCTGGTTCTGAACAAGAGGAAGTGAGTGAGCCACAGGAGGAGGAAATGGAATGTGTGGCTAATTACTTCTCTGAACAACTGCTTTCTTTGCCAGGAGACCAGAAGAGCTGAATAGGGTCTGGCTACCATTACTAACCATTTTGATCCAAGATGGTATAGAAGAATCCTGATTAAAAGGGGGAGAATGCAGACCAGAATTTCAACTTCACATGAACTCCAGACTTCCTGGTGTCACAGAGGCTACATGAACTTCTCAAACACGTACCCTGAGATAACCTTTAAACTTTATGCCAAAAATATTCCCTTAAGTCTTTTTAAACCTCAAGAGCAGTGTAGCTCAATTAGCTAAGAATGTCTTCCTTGAGCACTATGCTCTTTTACAAACTATATGGAAACTATATGGGATAAAAGGGAGCCCTGGTGACAGTGATTTATGCTTTGGGCTGCTAACCACAAGGTCATCAGTTCTAACTCATCAGGTGCTTCTCAAGGGAAAGGGGAGGCTTTCTGCTCCAGGGAAAGATTTACAGCCTTGGAAACTCTTGGTCACTGAGTTGGAACTCACTCTATGGCAGTGAGCTTGGTTTTTTATATGGAATGAAAAAGATCACCACCACAACTTGAATGATTAGATAGAAATCTTTTCTTATTAAGAAGAAATCTTAGTAGAATGAATAGATAGAAAATGATTAGACAGTGAAATTTGGTAATGGGGCAGAAGCAACTTGGAAAAGGAGGGTGAGAATGATTGCACTGTTTAAAGAATGTAATGCCTCTGAATTGTACACCCGCAAACTTGAATCGGTGCATGTATTGCTGTGTATATTCTCAACAACAATAACAACAGGATAATGACTTCAATGGATTAAAATTCAATATGCTTTCAAAGTATTTGGGTTCATATTAATGCTAAAAAGAATATAACTTATGGTCACTTCTGGAAGGTGTTAGGAAACCAACCCCTTCTGAAAACTGGTCCATAAGGGGAAGATATCAACATCACTCTGTTTTTTCTGTCTGACTTGAACCTCTGGATATCAAAGAGTTGATGAAGGACACTTTCTCTTCATAAACCAATTTCAATTAAGTGCAGAGAAACAATAGAATTAGAATATCATTTATTTGCACCCTGTATTAAAATAATGGATTTAGGTAATGACAACTGTGACAGTTAGATAATCTGTCAACTTGCGAAGGGGTGGAGTGTGGCCTGTCAAACAGGCCATAGCCAAATGAGACCTCCATGTGGGCATGGCTTTCTCCTGAGGATTCTGGGAACTCCTGTCTTCTTCCCTGGAGGCCGGAGACACACTCTGCTTCGTCTTCCTGCTGACAAGCCACATGGACCTACACTGATGGAGCCAGAGCCCTGGAACTGGAGGAGCCAGGTGGAGATCCACACTAGTGCTGAGATGCTTCCACCACCACTGGATCCACAAGACTTTTCACCCACTGGCATGTGATCTTCCTGCATTCAGCATCATTGCATGGCTGTGTGAGTCTAAAGAGGAACTTATGGATAGTATTGACATATGGGCTTGAGCTAGTCTGGGTAGACTAGAGAAACAAAATTCATAGACACTCATATTTTATAAGAGAGAGTTTTATATAAAGGGCAAGTGTATATTAAGAAAGCATCCCAACCCAATGCTGTCTAAGCCCATAAGTCCGATATTAGCCCATATGTCCAACACCAAGCTATAAAATTCTCCTTAATCTCACAAACACATGCAATGATGCCAACTTCAGGAGGAAAGCCAAATCAGTGAGCATGTAAGCATCTCAGCGCTGGCAGGGTCTCCATGCGGCTTCTCCAGCACCCAGGGCTGCATGGGGGTAGGTCCATGTGGCTTCTCCTCAGTGATGTCTCGCAGGAAGTGAGCCTTGCCAGCTGAAGCTGGGAACTCGTTAAGGCAGCCGCACCCTGGTCTGATCATCAGAGAACAAGAGACAAGAAAGGGGAGGCTCACTGAGCCATTTATCTCTCCGCCCTTCTATTAATTCTACCAGTGTTCATTGGCCAGGTTGGCACAATAAACCTTAACTATCACAGGGCTAATATCAAACTTATGGACTTGGTCTGGACTGGGCTGGGATGTTTCCTAAATGTATAATTGCTCTTTGATATAAAGTTTTCTCTTACACACATTTGCGTGTCTCTGGATTGGTTTCTCTAGTCAACCCGGACGAACACAACAACCAGTGCTGCCAACATCAGTAGGTTAAAATGATGAAGGTTCGGGCTTCCCCAAAAGTTAAACAGAAGTGTTACCATGTGATCTAGAAATTCAATTCCTAGTCCTATACTCTGAATAATTAAAAACAGGTATTCAAACACATATGGGTACATGAATAATCCTAGTAGCACTATGCAAAATAGCTAAAGGGTGAAAACAACCTAAATGTCCACTCAACAGATCATTGGATAGACCCAGTGTGGTATATACCAACCAAGAAAAAAAACAAAACAAACCCTCACTGCCATCAAGTAGACTCTGACTCATAGGGACCCTATAGGACCGAGAAAAACTGCTCCTGTGGGTTTCCGAAGCTGTAGAACTTTACAGTAGCAGACGGCCTCACGCATTCTCCTAGGCAACAGCGAATTGTTTCCAACTGCTGACCTTGTGGTTACCAGCCTAATGCATAACCCACTAAGCCACTAGAGCTCTTACACATTGGAATATTATTCAGCCATAAAAAGGTGAATGAGTCTGAAAAACATGCTAAGTGCAAGAAACACAAAGATCACGTATTGTATGACTCCATTTATATAAAAATATGAAGAAGAAGTAAATCCATAGAGGCAGAAAACAGATTAGGGAATGCCAGGGCTGAGGGTGGGGTTTGAAGTGGGGAGTGCCTATTTAATAGGTATGGGATGATGAAAATGTTTTGAAACTAGATAGAGGTTATAGTTGAACAACACTATGAATTATTAAATGCCACCAAAATGTACACTTTACAATGCTTTTATGTTATGTGAATTTTACCTCGCTGACAATAATAAAGCACACCTAAAGCTGATTGGGACTTGGCTATGGTTACACCTGTTATACCACCCCCAAAATAACTGACCAATCAACATCTTAAAAAGTGATGGTAAAGCAAATAAATGGTGGTGGTTAAGTCCTTAGATCTTCTTGTCCTGATGAGATAAATAGGAAGTAAAAACCATCTCTGGAGACTTCTTTAAAAGAAACTAAACCTGAATCCAATCAAGATTTATAGAGCCAACTATCAGTTCACAAGACATGCAGAGGACAGACTAACAGATGAAGTTACAGGTATGCTGTCAAGGAATCCTGAATGTGGGAAAACTTTTAAGACAAACACCTTGGTTTCTTCAACAACTTGCAAGGGGGCGGGGTTAAGGATGGGTAAACTTGCAGAGCAAAAAAAAAAATTCAGAGACAAGTAATCAATCATAATATATTGACACTGTTTGGAATCGAATTTGAACAAAATAATTGTGAAAAAAAAGATACCGGTGATCAGTTTCCAACTCACACTGACCCTATGTACAACAGAATAAAAGCCTGTCGGGGCCTGTGCTAGCCCCATAATTGTTGCCTTGTATAAGCCCATGGTTGAAGTCACTCAGTCCATCTATCTCATTGAGGGCCGTTTCTGTTGACCCTCTACTAAGCATGATCCTTCCCCAGGGACTGGCCCCTCTTGATAACTTGACCAAAGTCATGAGATAAAATCACAACATACTCACTTCTAAGGAGCTTGCTGGCTGTATTTTCAAGATAGATTAAAAAAATCATTTTATTGAGGGCGCTTACAGATCTTATAACAATCCATACACCAATTGTATCAATCACATTTGTACACATGTTCCCATCATCATTTTCTTTCTACCTGAGCCCTTGGTATCAGCTCCTTTATCCCCCCTCCCTCCTCAACCTTTCCACCTTCATGAACCCTTGATAAATTATAAATAATTGTTATTTTCCTATCTTACACAGTCCGCTGTCTCCCATCACCCACATTTCTGTT
>NW_022109491.1:29735501-29741617 GCF_000313985.2 Echinops telfairi
TCATCATTCTCAAAACATTTGCTTTCTACTGTGCCCTTGGTATCAGCTCCTCATTTTCCCCCCTCCCTCTACACTCCCTCCCCCTCAATTACTGTTCTTGAGGGATTTATCTGTCCTGGATTCTGTGTGTCCAGAGCTCTTATTGGTGCCAATGTACATGTTCAGGTCTATTTGGGTTTGTAAGGTAGGACTGGGGTCATGATAGTGGGGGGAGGAAGCATCAAAGAACTAGAGAGTGTTGTGTGTTTTGTTGGTGCTATGCTGCACCCTGGCTGACTTTTTGCTTCCTTGTGACCCTTCTGTGAGGGGATGTACAATTGTCTACAGATGGGTCTTGGGTCTTGGGTTAGTCCAGGTAGATTAGAGATACAAATCCATAGAAATGCATATGTGTATAAGAAAGAGGTTTATATACAAGAACAGTTGAATATTGAGGAAACATCCCAGCCCAGTCCAAATCAAGTCCATAAGTGCAATATTAGCCCATATGTCCGATACCAATCTATGAAGTCCTCTTCAGACTTACGCAACACATGCAATGATGCTGAATGCAGGAAGATCACAGGCCAGTGGGTGCAAAGTCAGAGGCGGTAGAAGCATCTCAGCACTCGCAGGGGTCTCCAGGTGGTTCCTCCAGTTCAAGGGCTGCATCAGGGTAGGTCCATGTGGCATCTCCAGCTCCCAGGGCGTAGCGCCGCATGTCTTGTCAGAAGAGTGTCTCCCTGGGAGTGAGTAGAGAGAGAGAAGTATCTCCCGTCTCGCCTCCAAGGAGGAATTATAGGAGTTCCCAGAATTCTAATGAGAAGGCCATACCCACACAGAGGCCTCATTGGTTATATCTTGATTGACAGGCTATACTCCACCCCTTGACTCTTTAATCCTCAAACGGTCAAGTAATTATATAACTACCACACGTCTCCACTGCAACCCTCATTCACATCACTGTGATTGTTTGTTTTGGGTCTTCTGATGCCTGATACCTGATCCAGTCAACATGACACCTCGTGATCACACAGGCTGGTGTGCTTCTTTCTTTCATTTTTCTTTTTGGTTATTTTTAAAAAAAATCATTTTATTGGTGCCTCATACAACTCCTTTTTAAAAAAAATCATTTTATTAGGGGCTCATACAACTCTTATCACAATCCATACATACATCAATTGTGTAAAGCGCATTTGTACATTCATTGCCCTCATCATTCTCAAAACATTTCCTCTCCACTCAAGCCCCCAGCATCAGGTCCTCATTTTTCCCCTCCCTCCCCGCTCCTGCTTCCCCCATGAGCCCTTGATAATTTAAAAATTGCCATTTTGTCATATCTTGCCCTGTCCGATGTCTCCCCTCACCCACCTTTCGGTTGCCCGTCCCCTAGGGAGAAGGTCACAATAGTTCCTTGCAATCGGTTCCCTCCTTCCTACCCACTCTCCCTCTACCCTCTCAGTATCGCCACTCACACCCCTGGTCCTATAGGGATCATCCTCCCTGGATTCCTGTGTTTCCAGTTCCTATCTGTATCAGTGTACATCCCCCGGTCCAGCCAGATTTGCAAGGTAGAATTTGTGTCATGCTAGTGGGAGCGGGGAGGAAACATTTAGGAACTAGAGAAAAGTTGTATTTTTCATCATTGCTACATCGCACCCTGACTGGCTCGTCTCCTCCCCGAGACCCCTCTGCAAGGGGATCTCCAGTGGCCAACTCATGGGCTTTGAGTCTCCACTCCACACTCACCCCATCATTCACCATGGTAAGATTTTTTGTTCTGATGATGCCTTACACCTGATCCCTTTGACACCTCGTGGTTGCATAGGCTGGTGTGCTTCTTCCATGTGGGCGGTGTGCTTCTTTCATGTGAGCTTTGTTGCTTCCCTGCTAGATGACCGCTTGTTTAATTTGATTTTTTTGTTCTTTCTGGAAGTTCATGGTATTCAATATTCTTTGCCAACTCCTTCATTTAAATGCATCCATTCTTCTGTGGTTGTCCTTATCCGCTGTCCAGCTTCCACATGTATATGAGGCTAATGAAAAGACTGTGGCTTGGATCAGATGCACCATAGTCCTTAGAGCACCAAACTGATATTTGTTCTTTAAAACTTTACAGAGGTTTTTTACAGCAGATTTGCCTAATGCCATAGATCTTTTGACTTCTTGACTGATGTTTACATGGGTGTTGACAGATTAGGGACCCATGTAAAATGGTATGTGAATGTTCGCGGTACTTTTGTGCTGTTTTGAAATTTTCTAGAATAAAACGAAGTCTGTTTTTCTTATTGTGTCCACAGAGCACGAGGCTTTTCTAGATGCCTTGCTGAATCACCATATCATTTCAGTGATCGACCAGGTGGTTGCTGCAAAGCAAAGGAATAACAATAGCTGGTATTTGTGAAGTACTTACAATGTGCCAGACACAATGCCTACTGCTCTGCACATTTTATTTCATTTGTTTAATAAGATATTTACTTAACACGATAGTCAATCTCCCCTCAAGCCTGTTTTTTATGTAAATTATAATGATCATTCTGTAGTCTGCAAAAAGAAAAAAATACCCTAAATTCTTTTTAATGGCTGTATAGCATTCCACTGTGTGGGCCTTGGCATAGTTTGTTCATATAAGGTTTTAGCTAGGTTAGCAGTTTGATAAAAAAAAAAAGTCACTCAATGAGTGTAGCTATGATTAAAACCAAGGTTTGACTAACTCCACGGCTTGTATGTAGTCTTAACCAATGCGTCAAAACTTTAGCGCATGTATGAATCACTTGGGGCTCAAGTTAAAAATGCTGATAAGGTGATCTGGAGGGGGAGGGGGTTGAGACTGCATTTCTTTACACACTAATACTTGATGGTTAGCGCAGAACAAGCTGTCAACCTTGACTGCACATCAGAATCACCTGGGAAGTCTTTTCTTTTTTTAAAAATCATTTTATTCGGGGTTTGTACAGCTCATATCACAACCCATCCATCCATTGTATCATGAACATTTTTACATTTGTTGTCATCATTTTCAAAACATTTTCTTTCCACTCGAGCCCTTGGTGTCAGCTCATTTTTTCCCATCCTCCCTTCCTCATGAATCCTTGATAATTTATAAATTATTTTTTCATGTCTTACACTGATCAATGTCTCCCTTCACCCACTTTTTTGTTGTCCGTCCCCCTGGGAGGAGGTTATATGTAGATCATTGTGATCTGTGATCAGTTCCCCCTTTCTCCCCCCACCTTCCCTTACCCTCCTGGTATCACTGTTCACATTATTGGTCCTGAGGGGTTTATCTGTCCTGGATTCCCTGTGTTTCCAGCTCTTTTAAAAAAAATAATTTTATTAGGGGCTCATACAATTCTTAACACAATCCCTACATCCATCCATTGTGTCAAGCACATAGGTCCATTTGTTGCCATCATCATTCTCAGTGTTTCCAGTTTCTTATCTGCACCAGTGTCCATCCTCTGGTCTAGTTGGATTTGTAAGGTAGAATTGGGATCATGATAGTAGGAAGCGGGAAGCGTTAAAGAACTAGAGGAAAGTTGTATGTTTTGTCAGTGCTATACTGCACCTGTCAGGCTCATCCCTTCCTGTGACCCTTCTGTAAGGGGATGTCCAATTGTCTACAGATGGATTTTGGGTCTCCCACCTGGGAAGTTTTCAAACGAAACAAAACCAACAAAAATATTGATGGGTGAATCCAATCCCTAGAGATTCTGATTTAATTGGAATGGGATGTAGCCTGGGTCTCTCTCTTTTTTTACTCACAAAGTTCCCCCTGTTGATTCCCATATGTAGCCTGGTCTGAGAACTACTATCCCAGATGCCTTCTTACTCTGAAGAATTCTTCCATAATCACTAATCAGGTCCTATCAAGCTGGCCCTTGCACAGAAGTTGATTGGCATCAGGTGACTTCTAACTTAAGAGTAGCCTGGTGCCAAATTACAGCCCTGATCCAATTACTGTCTCTGGAGTTCGTTCTACTTTGACATTTGAAACCCCACTATGTGCCAACTATTATGTCTACTGGGCCAGTGGAGACTGTACAAATATAAAGTCAAAGCTTCTTCTCTCAGGGTTCTTTCAATCCCCCTGTTTTTCTCCTGAGACAAGCCCAGAAGTAGGAAGAAGAAAAAGCATGTTGGGTTCCTTGAAGGGAACTAACTATGAAGAGTAAATAAGAATGACTGCATGATACGAATCCCTGGAAATGACAAATATAACTGACAGAGACATACTGTAAATCCCATCAGTGGTTGCTTGAGAATGACTGGGAAGGAGTGGGTGCAGGGAAACTTTTGGGGTGCTAGGAAAGTTTTGATTGTGGTGGCTCCATGTTGTATATATTTGTCACACTGTATGCAACTGCATACATAAAATAGATGAGCTTTATTATATAGAATAAATTCTGTCCCCATAGTTGATTCAGAATGCAACTGGAATGGTGGTGGTTGGTTGTGGTGGTGTTAGCGCCCACTCGTAGGGACCCTGTGGACAGAACAAAATGCTATCTGGTCTCGCACCATCTTGGTGATCAACAAATTCTGAATTAGGTATAAGTGGAATCGTACAGTATATGTTCTTTTGCTCAATCTGTATTTTTCAGGTTTACTAATATCATGCTTAGTTGCCACTAGTATATGCATAATCATTTCTTTTATATGAACTTTAATGACTTAACACATTTTTATGCCTAGTGAAGACATGCATGTATGGATACTGGAGATGAAATGTCCTTGCAGAAGTTCACTGAAATTTCATTTAGTCTGTATCTTCTTTTGACTATCACAAGACAGAGAGTAGCTGAAATTTTGTGTCCATCTTGCTGTGAGAATGAAGTGAGATGTTGAGAGACCCTGAAAACGATAAAAACTTTCCACCTATTTCAGATGTTGTGTGGATGTTGGAGTTCATCTTGGCAGCTAAGGTGTGAAAAAGGATTCTTTGGTTCTTTAGAATGACTTATCAGAGCTCACAGACATGGATGGCAACTGTCTCAGGTTACAGACCACATTTTGGGGGAGGGAAGAGGAAGATGTAGAAAGATATGTAATGTCCAGCACTGTGATTCGTTCCAGGTTAGGGTAGTCTCTGGTTGAGAAGGGATTTTTGGAACAACAGTTTTTTAGTGGTCGGCTTTTTGTAGGGCCGGAGGTATCCATTTCCTCTCTCCCAAAGAGAAGGAAGCAGGATGTTTCAACATAAACCCCCACGCTCCAAGGCCAAGACCGCAAACAAATCCTATGTGGCCGGGTGCACACAGTGAAAGGGGGTCTGGACTCTGCTTCAGGAAGCCAGCGCTGCTTCCCGGGCTTCCACGCCCCCTCCTTCACCACAGGAGGGTGGCGAAGGATTTCTAACCCACCTTTCTTCCAGTTGCTATGGAGACCAACCCCAGTCCTTTCATTCCTTCTGGTACCAGGAACATTTAAATCTCCAACGCAGGTGGTATGGGGGGGTGGGGAACACACTTAGCCCAAAGGGAGAAGGGTGTTACCGCCGAGGGCCTAACGGCCTATCCGGCCGCTACAGACCCAGGCCGAGGGACAAAGACTAAGGTCAGCTGCGGTTGTTCAAGCCCGTCCGTTTGCCAACCTCTGGCGGCCATATAGGTTGCCGGCCCCCTCTGGGCTGGAGGAGGGAGCGGGCCGGGAGAGGACCGGCTCGAGCAGGCGGGGAGGGAGGGACTTGGGGGCGCGCGGCGGCGTCCCGGGAGAGTTCTTGGGTCCTGGGGCGCCAACCAGTCCACCGGCCAGGGCGAAAGGGAGGGGGCGCGGGCCCCTACACCCACGTGTCCATTGGGCGGTGCCGCCATCACTCTCCCCTCAGTAACCCCACCCCTCTTCTCCCCCGACCTCGGCTCCCCTCCCCGTCCTCTCGCCCAGCCGTGGGAGCTTCCCATTGGACGGCGGCACGGTCGCTCGGTCTGGAGTCACGGACTCGATTGGACGTGTGCTTGTCAGCCCGCCCCCACTCTTCTCTGATTGGCCTGCAGCACGTTGGCGCAACGGAAGAGGCGGCCGACGGAGGGTGTGCCTCTGCTCCGGCTGGGTTACCGCGGAGGAGACGACGAGGAGTTCGGCGCTGGGGGGCTGGCTCGGGCGGCAGCATAGGCTGCTGCGGATGGGAGCGGGCCGGC
>NW_022109491.1:29741769-29789434 GCF_000313985.2 Echinops telfairi
GCAGCGTGTCCGGGCCCTCGGAGGGGGCCTCGGCGGAGGGCGTCAGGCGCGACCGGCATGGCTCCTACAGTGGCCCCACCTCGGTTTCCCGGCAGCGCGTCGAAAGCGTAAAGAAGAACCGGCCGCGTAAGTGCCCCACGGGGCGCCCTCGAGGCTTGGCCGCCGTTTTTTCCCGCGCGCTCGCGCCGGAACACTGCCCCCGCACGGTGGTCCCACGTCGGTGCGTGGGCTGAACGCCCCGCTGGAGGCCGCGGCCTCCCCTCCCCCAATGTAGAGGCCGGGGCTCCTTGCCCGCTTCCTCCGCCCAGTTCTCGCTCCTATTGGCCAGCGCTTCCCGTTTGTCGGCGTGGAGGGCCCCTCTCCTGGACCCTCCCCCCCTTTCTTAACTCCTCGGGCTTTCGCTTCCCGAGCCACGTGATTTCATCCTTGGGAGGGATTCTTTTGACTCGTTTCCCCTCCCCCTCCCCTCTTCCACCTTTTAATCCCCAATGTCTGCTTGCTGTGGGTTTCCTAGGAATTTCCCAGACATTCAACTGTCTGTCTTGAAGATTTCGGGCTTAATGGGAAATATGTAATTGCTCCTTGCGTTGCACCGGGCCCCCAACTGGATTCCGCGTGTGCGGGCTTCTAAAAGCTTTAACCGTTTTTCCTCTCCCGAGAATTTGGGACATCTCTCCTCCTCTCTTTTCCTTCCATCTCTTTCCAGATGTTTTCGATCCAGGAGTACTGTAGCTTTCTGGGTATTGAGGCTTTTTCTTTGGAGGGCAGAAGCCTCCTCTTCATCCCGCTAGGGGTGTTGTACACATTCTTCCCAGAATCCTTTTTATCCGTTTGCTGTCGGATTTCTTGTACCACTTGGGCATCCAGCCCAGTATTCTCTCCCCTTTAATTCAAATCTCTTTTTTGGGGCAGCCATTGTTCCTGTTGAAAGTATTGCCTGTCTTGAAAGCCGATTGTAGACTTTACAATATAGTGACATTTATACCTGTTTCAACTTGTTAAAAATTTGTATGTCGCAAATTTCTAGTGCATGGAGTCAATCATTTGCAGTAAATAATGGTGTGAGGTCTTTATTCTGTCCCTTAGCAAATGACCCAGTTTCTTTGATGTGATTTGGAGACGTAAATGTAACCGTATTTTGCTGTGAAAGATTTGGGAGTTTTTTAATTCTGCCTTTGCTCATGAAAGATTGGGAAAATTCCACTCTCAACCTGCGATTTTTTTTTGTCACCTGGTTTTTATTTTGTTGGAATACATCTGATTTTTAAGTGATAAAAAAGATTTCTTTAATGGTTTTGCCCTTTAGAATAATATCAGAGATGTGTAAATTCCTCACAATTTAGCAATTCAGAACCACTGCCACATAACGCCTTATTTGTGGCCCACGGTCACAAAGATTTTCATAGGTATTTTACTTTGCTTATATAAGTACCAATTCTTTAAAGCCCTGATAACTCATTAGCCCTCAGAGTTTTGAGATTTTATCCCACTTTACAGGTAGGAAAACGTGGGCTCCGTTTGCCCAGTGGCAAGTGGCTACTAAGTGGTGGAACTGAAATGTAAACTCATCGCAAGATTGAGACTACTGTGCTGCTAAGTGCTATGTTCTTCTTGCTCTTCCTGCCTGCCATGTTCTGTTGCAGCCCAGGGATGCTAGGTCTCACACATAATGGGGGGAAAAGTGAAAGTCTACCTTCAGAAGCTTCTCTTAACCACTGTGTTAACCAAATTGTTTTGTTTTGTTTAGCTATTTCTTCATTGTGCTTAAGACCAAGAACAAGCACGGCCTTTTGTGTTTAAGACTATTATTTGAGGTGAAGATTTCTAGCTAGCTCGAAGTTCTTCCAAATTTTGAGCATAAAAATGAACCAGGGAGTTAAATTGCAAATAATTCATATGAGTCTGAAAAGTACTACTATATGGGTAACTCAAAGGTCACTGTGAAGAACACAGGCTAAGACTGAATATTAATGGTTTTGGAACCTTTTTAAAAGGAAATAACTAGACATTTTTGTTGTGTATTCCCTTCATTGTTCTCTGATTGATAAATCATGGAAAGCCATTTGTCAGGTAATGAGACTTGCTGATGAAATAAGTGAGATGGTCTCCCCCCCACATTAGGGAGGCAGCATGTTGAGAGCTGAGCTGCCGACTGCTTTGAGCCTAAGTTTGAGAGAACCAATAAAGCCTAATAAAAATTTTCTGGGTGTTCAGAGGATTGGGCATGAGATGGTGTGCACTTTTCTTTTGGGGTTAGAAAATCTTATTACACTACTAACTATGCAGCTATTTCAGAATTCTGTGGGCACCTGGTTTTAGCCCTTTTTTGTCACTCACCCCTACCCCCACCCTGGGGAAGTATGGTTTCCAAACCTGTCTTTACTTCCCACTTAACTGCATCAGAATCATTAGGGATGAGGCTAGGCCTGTGAATGTGTAAGATGTTCATCAAAAGCTTTAGATGTCGGACAGGGCAAGATATGACAAAATAATAATTTATAAATTATCAAGGACTTGTGAGGGAGGGAGGAGCAGGGAGGGAGGGGAAATAAAGAGGACCTGGTGCCAGGGGCTTAAGTGGAGAGCAAATGTTTTGAGAATGATGAGGGCAATGAATGTACAAATATGCTTTACACAATTGATGTATGTATGGGTTGTGATAGGAGTTGTATGAGCCCTTAATAAAACTATTAAATTAAAAAAAGCTTTAGATAGGCTATGCCTCATAGGACTGAAAAATGTATAATGCAAGATTGATTTAAGATGCTGGAAAATGAATTTGGTAGTGCCATTTTCTGAGTGCTGCTTGGTGTCAGATGCCATGCTGCATATTATATGACCATTTGATTTAAGGAAATAGCTGTTTTACTTTGGCTTTTTGGGGAGCAATGGTATTGGCAAAATAGGAGCTGATGCTGGAGCCCTGTGAGACTTTGCTGCCGGTGTAGACTTCATGTACCCCCTCCTGTTTTTTGCCCAACCTTTTAAAATCAAAATAGGGTGGCTGCTCACTGGGGAAGTCTCTGGTTGGCACCAGTAAGTTCTTGGCTCCTAACTAAAAGGGTAGGTATTCGAACCTGCCCGGGGTGCTTTGGAAGAAAAGTCGGGATTAATCTGAAGTCATAGCCATGAACACCCTAGGGAGCACAGTTCTTAGTCAGCACCCATCGGGCCCCCAAGAGTTGAAGTCTACTCAACTGACTTGGTTGTTTGTTTTTTTACCCCTGAGGAGCTGTACTTGGGGTGGGGGGAGGGACTGAGGGGGCATTAGATCTATTGCTTTGAAGCCTATTGAGAATGGAAGAGGATGTTTTTAAAAATCCCATTGTTTTGTCAAATTTAAATGAAAACAAAGTAAACATGGCTTCTCACGTATGTATAACAAATGTAAAGTAGGGTCTAAAAATAGTCCAATTATGCAGCATTGTAAAACAGTACAGTGTGTTATTTTAGGGGCCTCAGTGGGCTGTATGTGTGAATCATGCATTTGGATAAGATGGTGGTTCAGTGTTGGTGCCCTGCCTTGTGTTTATTTAGGGAAATTGCAAGCAAAAAGATGTTACTAAAAATATTTTGCTTAAACATTAAAAAGGAGATAGAAGGAACAAGATAACAGATTGCAGGCTGTAGGAAGAGGACTTTTTTAGGCAATGTAAAGAATGGTATTAAACCCAGGGACAAGGGAACAATAAGTGATTCAAAATCAGTGGTGAGGAGGGTGTAAGGCCTGGTAGGGCTTGATCAAGGGCAATATAACAGAGGAATTACTGAAACCCAAGTGAAGGCTGAACATGATAGTGGGACAAGAGGAAAGTACAAGGAAATAGAGGAAAGAAGTAGGATGCAAAGGGCATTTATAGAGGTCTAAATACAGGCATGTACATATGTAAATATATTTACATATGACGATGGGGAAATAAATCTATGTGCATATATTTATAGGTTTAGTATTAAGGTAGCAGTTGGACATTGGGCTTCCACTAAAGTACTCCCTCAGTGCAAGAACACTTTGTTCTATTAAACACATTCCATGATGCTCACCTTCCCGACATGATTGCTGAAGACAAGTGGGTGCATAAACAAATGTGGTGAAGAAAGCTGATGGTGCCTGGCTATCAAAAGATACAGGTCTGGGGTCTTAAAGGCTTGAAGGTAAACAAGCAGCCATCTAGCTCAGAAGCAACAAAGCCCAAATGGAAGCACACCAGCCTGTGTGATCAGGAGGTGTTGAAGTGGGGATCAGGTATCAGGCATCAAAGAACAAAAAAATCATCATTGTGAATGAGGAGTGCGGACCCAAAGCCCATCTGTAGGCAACTGGACATCCCCTACAGAAGGTTTGCGGGGAGGAGACGGGCTAGTCAGGGTGCAGTGTAGCAGTGATGAAACATGCAACTTTCCTCTAGCTCTTAAATGCTTCCTTGCCCCCACTATTATCCCAGTTCTACCGTACAAATCTGGCTAGACCAGAGGATGTACTCTGGTACAGATAGGAACTGGAAACTCAGGGAATCCAGGACAGATGAACCCTTCAGGATCAGTGGTGAGAGTGGCGATACTGAGAGGGTGAAGGGAAGGTGGGGAAGAAAGGCAAACATTACAAGGATCTACATATAACCCACTGGTTATATGGGTGATGGGATACATCGGACAATGTAAGACATGACAAAATAATTCATAAATTGTCAAGGTTTCATGAGGTGGGGTTGGAGAGGGAGGGGAAAAATGAGCTGATACCAAGGGCTTAAGTAGAAAGCAAATGTTTTGAGAATGATTAGGGCAGCAAATATACAAGTGTGCTTGACACAGTGGATGTGTGTGGATTGTGATGAGTTGTACAAATCCCCAGTAAAATGATTTTAAAAATGGTTATTCTGATTAGCAATTTAAAAAACAATGTTTTACCAAAAATTTTTTGATATATAAATATTACTCATTTTATTGGGACCTCTTACAGATACAACAATTTGTAATTCAGTTAGATCAAGCATAATTTTATAATTGCTACCATCAGTTTCTCAAACGTTTTCTTGAACTTTTTTATATCGGTGGCTTCCCTTGATCCCCTCCCTCCATCCTATCCCCCCAGGAACCCTTATTATTATATATTATTATTTGCCATATCTTACACCAGCCAATGTATCCATTCACCTGCAATTGTTATTCGTTCCCCTGGAGTGGGGTTAAACAGTTATTACTGCTTCCCATACCCTCAGGAATCATTGCTCCCATTCCTGTTTCTGAAAGGTTATCTGTCTTGGTTTTCATGCATTGAACGCTCTTAATTATACAAATGAATATACACAGTTCTAAGAAGTTTACTAAGGTAAAACAAAGACCGTAATAGTAAGGGCAGGAAATATTAAAGAACTAGATGATAGTTATGTGTTTCATCAGTGCTATACTGCTCTGTAGATTCATCCCTTCTGTATGGCCCTTCTGTGAGGGACTGTTCAATTATCTTACAGGTGGGTTTGGGGTCTCTACTTTGTCTATGTTCCTTCACGTCAATATGATTGCTTTTTTTTGAACTTTTGATACCAAATTATCCCTTTTGATACCTCATGATCATACAGGCTGGTGTGCTTCTTCTAGGTGGTGGGCTCTGTTGCTTCCCTGCTAGATGGCCGCTTGTTTAGCTTCAAGCCTTTATGACCCTAGACTCTATATCTTTTAATAGCCGGGCACTATCAGCTTTCTTCACCACACTTGCTTATGCACCCATTTTGTCTTCTGCGATTGTTGGGAAGGTGAGTATCATGCATTGCCATGTTATTAGAACAAATCATTCTTATACTGAGGTAAGATTTAAGTAGAGGCCCAAAGTCCATTTGCTTCCTTGTTGTATTTATATACGCACACTTAAACAAATAGACCTATCTTTATAGCTTTATGTATGTACATATATACATATCTATACCCATATATTTAATTTTTACTTCTTTCCTTTTTTTTCTATCCTCCTGCCCCACTATCATGTTTACCCAGTTTTCTTCTTTTTTTTTTGTTTTAAAGAAATAGTTTTATTGACATATAATTCACATATCATACACTTTAATCACTCATTCATATTAAGAAGAGTTGTGCAGTCTTCACCACAATAAATATCAGAGCATTTTCTTCTCATTCTCACTGTCGTTAGCTCCCGTTTTCCCCAGCCTCCCCTGACACACCCCTAGGTAATTTTTTTTTTTAAAACATTTTATTAGGGGCTCATACAACTGTTATCGCAATCCATACACACATCAATTGTGTAAAGCGCATTTGTACATCCTCAAAACATTTTCTCTCCACTTAAACCCCCATATTAGGTCCTCATTTTTCCCCTCCCTCCCCGCTCCCCCCTCCCTCGTGAGCCCTTGATAGTTTATAAATTGGTATTTTGTCATATCTTGCCCTGTCCAACGTCTCCCTTCACCCACTTTTCGGTTGTCTGTCCCCAGGGAGGAGGTCACATATAGTTCCTTGTAATCGGTTCCCTATCATGTTTACCCATTTTTCACCTCTCAGTAATGACAAGGAAAGCTACACTCTGGTTACCATCAATTTTAGAATCTTTGCTATTTCTGTTCCTGTTGTTATTGGCTCACTGCCCCCGCCCCCAGTCCCTTTGCTGTCTCCTGCCTATTGCTTATCTTGCCTATCTTATATAGATACCCAAATTAAAAAAAAAAAGACCATACAAATAGTTCCAAGCATGTTATCTTGACCCAGAGTAGATGGGTATCTCTCTGTTAAATAGCGAGCAGGACCTTTTATAATCCATCACTAATCCCCCTTTTTTCAGGGTTCCATATCCCAGGACTGCTTACCTAGTAGCACTTAAACCCTTTTATTCCTTAGCATTTGTGACCAAGAGGTGTGTCTCCTACAAGTCCCAGTTGCAGCCTTGGATGGAGGGGTCTAATACCTACCACCCCTTTAATGCCTTTACACTTTTAATGTGGCCCCCTTGTGAGTAAACCCCAACCAATTCAGATGAGGTGCCTACAATTGGGATTCCTCAGGGACTTCATGGCTTTGCTCTCCCATTGCTGGTCTGTTGCACTCCCCTCTTGGTTTGTCCTGTATTTGTTCTTTTTTGTATGTGTTTTGTTCTCTCTGAAAATCTAAAGTTTTATTTATTTTGTTGTTGAGAATATACACAGGAAAATGCCAATTCAACAGTTTCCATACAAACCATTTAGTGACATCGATTACATTCTTTAAGTTACATACATTCTTACCCTCCTTTTCTGAGTTGTTCCTCCCTCTTTAACAAACTCACTGCCCCTAAAGTTCCTGTCTACAGGCATTTATGCATGATGTGTTAGGTTGGATTTGTTCTTAAGTTAGAACAGTTAGGTATGGTTCATATCTAAGGCCAGTTAATCAGATATTTGTCTTAATATAGAGTGAAGTCTGGAGTCTGAGGGTTTGAAATTCTGTTTTGTGCTTAAGCTCCTTTTGATTCTTCCATGGCATCTTTGATCCAAAGGTTCAATCATAGTAGCCAGCCAGAAACCACCTAGGTCTTTCTGGTCTCCTGGCAAAGGAGGAGGCAGTTGTTCTTGGAGTCAGCCAGCTCTTCTCTGCGCCTTCCTTTGTCACTCCCAAGTAAGTAGAGACCAATTGCTTCTTGATTAACCACTTGCTTTTAAAACTCCAAGCACTAAACTTCACATTTGGAGGTAGAACAGAGGTACTAGGCATATTATTAGCAGACCAGTGACTGGAGTTCTCATGAAAACATGACCCTAAACCCCCAAACCAAGAGACCAAATCCCGTGAAGTGCTGGTTGTACAGAAGCAGAGCCTCAGCAGCTACCCTTTTTATCCCCATTTATCATTGTTGTAAGTAGCACTCTTATACCAATTTTGCCAATTCAACTTTTTATAGGTGTCCAACTTAATGACAGCACTTAACAGTAGTTTGCTCTGCAATTCTACGCTTAAGCCTTCCTGCCCCTTGTTAGCACTCATAAACTTGTTTCTCTAGCCTTTGACTTTTCTTGTCTTTTTATTTAAGTGAGGTCATACAGCATTTGACCTATTTCACTCATCATCATGTCTCCCACCACTGTGCACGTTGCAGCAGACATCGAGACGTTTTAGGTTTGACTGGCTGAGTAGTTCTTTATATCTATGTATCACATTTTGTTTTCTCAGTTATCTGATGATGCCCATTAAGGTTTCCAGTTTTTGGCTCTCATCAATAGTACTGTGGTAAACATCTATGTACAAGTGTCTGTTTATAGAGTATCTGTTTCCAAGAATTTTGTGTATATAACTAGGAGTGGAATTGTTGGGTCATATGATAGTTTTTTTGAATTTTGAATTTTTCAATGTACCATTTTGAATGCCTACCAGTATTGGACAAAAGGTTTCCCCACAGCCTCTTTAACCTTTATTTTCAAGTCTTTTTTTTATTTTTTATTTTAATCTTAGGCATACTAATTCATTGCCACCAAGTCATTTCTGACTCATAATGACCCTGTAGGATAGAGTGGAACTTCCTCAGAGGATTTCTAATTCCAAGGAGTGATCTTGGAAGCTGACTGTTGGTATCTTTCTTCCACTGAGTGGCTGGTGGGTTCAAACCAACAGTAGTTTAACGACCGGGTCACCAAAAAGTCATGCTATTGAGTGGATTTGACTCATAGTAACCCTGTAAGGCAGAGTAGAAACTGCCCTTTAGGTTTCCTCCGCCTGGTAGTGTTTTAATTTTGTGTTAGGGTTTTATGGTCATTAATTTTCAAGTTTATTTCCTTCCTGCAGAACTAAACTATAAAGAGATATGAGCAAGACATTTAATCTCACTTGTTTTGTGCTGCTGTGGGATCCTCCTCCTAACTTGGTTTGATCCACCTATTGCTAGAGGTGGGAAGTGTTTCTTAGGTAGCACCTTCTTGAGGGTGGAAGAATCAAGGAGGACAGGCTCTCATGTTTACCTGGGACCAGGGTTGGCAGAAGACGCCAGGTCATAGGCTTCAGAACCTGATACCTCTGGGCTGAAGGGTAACAGTTAAGAATCATTTCTGGAGTTGGGGTGAGGAGATGAGACTGCAAGTCGTTACTTGAGCAGTCTTATTTGTGGAGTGGCTGGTGGGTGTGACTCATTAACCCTGCTGGTAGCAGCTCAGTGCTTAACCCGTAATGTCACCAGAAGAGCAGGAAGTGGTATCTCAATGTGATACTGGTTTGTATTTCTAAAGGTTAATGAAGCCAAGCAGCTTTTTGTGGGTTTGGTGGCCATTTTAATGTTCTTTGGTGAAATGTCTATTTAAGTCTTTAGTTCATATTTTGGCTATTAGATTCTTGTCAGATACATAATTTCTGAAGATAGTCTCCTAGTTGATTGCCTGCCTTGTTTGGAAGCCTTTTGATGAACGAACAAGTTTTTAATTTTTCTGAGGGGCCATTTTGTAATTTTCTTTTTGTATGTTTGTTATTGTATTAGATAACCCTAACCCATTGTTAAAAGCTCTGCCCCTGCTTTTCTAAAAATTTTCTTGCTTTACTTTGCTTCATCCATTTTGAATTTGTTTTTGTTTCTAACATAAGCCCATGGATCCTGTTTGATTTTTTTGGCATGTAGAAATCCAACTTTTCCAGCACCATTTATTGAAGAGATTCCTCTTTCTCCATTGAATGGACTTTGCACCGTGGCCCAAAATCAATTGACCACAGATGCGTGGTTTTGTTTCTGGACTCTCAATTTGATTTTGTTGGCCTATATCCTTATTGTTATACCAATTCCAGGCTGTTTGGATTTCTGTGACTATGTAATATATGTTTGAAAATTGGGAAGTGTGAGTCATCTTACTTTGTTTTCTTTCAAAATTGCTTTTGCTTTTGCTATTTGGGGCCTCTTGCCATTTCATATAAACTCACCAACTAAATCCACTGCCTTTGAGTCAATTTTGACTCAGAGCAGCCCTATAGGACAGGTAGAACTGCCTCTTTGGTGTCTGAGACTATAAATCTTTACTGGAGCAGACAGCCTTGTCGGTTGTCTGGTAGGTCCACTGGCCTTGCAGTTGGCTCAGAGCATAACCCACTACTCTTATCAGGTATCCTTCCAGTCTAGAAAAGGAGGATGAAATGATTATACAACTTTAAGAATGTAATCAATGTCACTGACTTGTACATGCAGCAGCTAATGTGTTGGTGTGTGTTTTGCTGTGTGTGTGTGTATTAATGGTCTATTCTTAGTTATTTTTAAAAAAGATTTTATTGGGGGCTCTTACCGCTCTTATAACAATCCATACATTAATCTTAGCAAGCACATTTGTACAAATGTTACCATCATTTTTAAAAAATCATTTTATTGGGGGCTCATACAGCTCATCACAATTCATACATATCTCCATTGTGTCAATCACATTTGTACATTCGTTGCCATCATCATTTTCAAAACATTTTCTTTCTACTTGAGCCCTTGGAATGGCTCCTCTTTTTCCTCACCTTCCCCCACCTGCCCACCCTTGTGGGTTGTATGTATTTTTTAAAAAGCAAAGAAAACCTCCCCTAATTCTGCTCTGACATACATGGAGTCGTCATTAGTCATAGTTGGCAGGTTTGGTTTTCCTCAAAAAGCTCTGGGCTTAAGTTTGCAACTTAATGAGCATTTCTCAAGTTCATACCCTTGTCTTCAGGCACTGCCTTTTCTTGATTTGTTTCAGTGAGACATATGTATACATACATATGTGCATATTTTGCGGTAACAATTAGGATATGGAAACTCCTTTTCTAAAGGATTGTTGAAAGATTGCACAAAAAAAAGAAAGATTCTAAAAGTGAAAGACATCTTGCAGTCTTTTTTTCAGTAGTCTGTTAGGCTTTGTGTTCATATTTCTCAAACATAGCACTGAACTTGACTCTTGCTGTTAAAAAGTGTAATGTTATATAAGTATCTAGTCCCTGAATAAGACTAATTCCTGTAATGTGAGGTCAGGATGTTGCTGCCTAGAACAATCCAATGGTTTGGGTTTGCAGTGTTTTGACCACATGAAGTCTACATATGCAATTCAAAATGTTGGAAAATTGAGCACATTTATAAACATGGATTTCCCTTTCGAAAAAAATTCATTTGTGTCATGATGTTTATGAGCTGTTAACAGTTACATAATTGCTTTGGGGGAGAGTTTAGCTTCATTTTAGGAATTTGTCCTAAGTGAAATCTAGATTGTCTACCAGCCGTTCTCAACCTGTGGGGCACAACCCCTTTGGGGGGGGGGGGTTGAACGACTCTTTCACATGGGTCACCTGATTTCATAACAGTAGCAATATTGCAGTTAAGAAGTAGCAGTGAAATTAATTTTACAGTTGGGGGGTCACCACAACGTGTGGAATTAACTGTGTGGAGGGTCACGGCACTAGGAGGTGGAGAACCCTTGGTCTAGACTAACTATCTTTGAGGTCTTAATTTGAATTATGAAATATGTGAGCCAGACTGAAGTGCTTGTGCACATTAGTGGAAGGGTTCACTAGTTAAAAGTGATAAATAGGTATTCTAGACACGAGAAAAGGAGTGTGATGGCGTAGTAAGAATTATATTTTCCATCATTTTTTCTATAGTGTTTCAAATAAAAATTAGAATGATTAGTCTAGCGTTTATAGTATTAACAGTATTTTGCACTCTCATAGTCAGTGACAGTAATCTGTGTCCCTTAGGACAAGCTAACTATAAAGAAATGACAGCATTTTGTGGCCCGAAACAATTGCCACTGCTGTCTGCGAACAGGTGGACTGCCCATGTTTCCCAGTTCATGGATTCTTAAACCATATGAAGAAATCATTAAAATATTAAGAAATGAGCAACTCTAGGTAAAGCTCTATTTTTTGTATTGTTGAACCTCTTCACTGATTTAAAGTACATACGTGACTTTCACTCAACTACTTTTAAATTTAATTTTTTATCAGTGAAGAGCATGTGTTCTGTACTTTTAGTATTGTTTAGATAATTGTTAAAAGTGCTTTGGAGTCGTTGACATATTTAGATTTAGCCTGACTTTTACCTTTTTAAAAAAAACTGATCTTGGGCAGGTTATTTAAACTCTGCTCTGGAGTTTACTAATCTGTAAAGTGGGTGGATTATAGTACTTAACCTTGAAAGTTTGTCATAAGATTAAATAAATTCATGCAGTAAAGGGTCTAATTATGAGAGAACTTCAAAAAGTTTGTGGAAAAATGGTATTAAAAGATAATGGCTTTTTTCCATAACCCTTTGAAGCTCTTATAAGTGATGATTTAAAACAGAATAGCCATTTAATAGTGTTTCAGATATTTTTTAAGCCAAGAAAACTGAGAAAGGCTTAATTTGCACTAAATTATAAAATATTTCATTGGTCTTAGCTGTGTCCAAACTTAGAGTCTAGGCTTCTTGATGTGTTAAGTTTTGTTTGTAGAGTGAAAACTACTCTTGTAAAAAAAAAAAAAGAAAGAAAAGAAAACTATACTTGTGTATTGCAAATATAAAAAAAAATCTTACAAATAAGAACAGGTACTAAAATTAGATAGCTTTCTTCTTTTTTAAATTCAGAAGATATGAAAGTGACGAAATATTTACAAGTATGTCTCAGGTTAAAAATACCAAAGGCAGTTTTTCAAACTCTAAAAAACTTACATATAATAATGCATGCTTCATTGAAATTTCAAATAATCACATTAACAGACGCCCAGAGGCAAACCAAATAACTAGTTGCCTAGCCAAACCCCTGTGTGTTAGAGCTGAACTGGACTCTACAAGGCTTTCAGTGGCTTTTTTCCAAGATCTGTGAGGACCCGAACCTGCTACCTTTGGTTATTAGCTGAATTTCATTATCTGTTTGAATTTTGTCTCTGCATCTTTGCTCTCTTCAAGGTTGGCATCATCCTAAAATTAGTGGTTAAAGAATGGCTGCTAATAGGAAAATGGAAATTGAATCTTCTTGCTTCCTTATTTAGGCTCAGGTTTCTGCAGCAGAACAGCATTTTTTCTTCTGGATGACTATGGAGAGGAGATTCTCGGGTTTTAGTGGTCAGATTGGGTGGGGCGCAGCCATTAATTTTTCTCTTGGTATAAAATTGGGAATAAGGAACAGTTGCCTGCTTTGTCTAGAATAGCATTACCGTTGTTAGACTTAATTTAGGAAGGTTTGACTTTCTAATAGTATTTAATTTTCTATCTGGAACAAATAAGTACATCTTCCCTCTGTTCATTACATTAGTACAGTTTCTTCTTAGAGATCTTAAAAATGTAATATTAGATGTACTTTAATATAATATTATTATACTAGATAATATAACTGACATTTTATTGTGTAATTTTCTAGTTGACGTTGCTTATGTTGGAAATGCTTTTGGCGTGTTGGCGTTTATTTTCTATGTTCGAATACCTTAAATTTTTTTTCTCTCAGCTGTTTGTTTCAGTTGATACTATTGTATATTACTTTTTAAGCGCGATTGAAATGATGACATGGCTTTTCTCTTCCAATTTACAAATGTGGTCTCAATTAATCTTGCAGTTCTGAGAATAATCCCTATTACCGCACAGTTGGATTCCACCATGTATTAATTTGATGGTTTTGCATTTGCTAGGATCTGATGAGATACTGCTTGTCTCTAGTTGATAGGAAGTTATGGTAGATTGACATGAAGTTTTCTAGATTGTGTTCTTTGCCACAGAAATAGTTTACAGAAGATGAAGGAATATTTGTTCCTTCAAGGTTTACCTAGAAACTACTAGGACCTGAAGGGGACAGTGGTATGATTTCTTTTAAAAAAACTTTCAGTGCTTTGGATTTCTGTTTTAATCTCATTTTGAACTATTTTTTTTGTACTCCTTCCCCTCCCCCTTTAACTGCTTTGTTAGGTGTGTATACTATTGGGTTATTTAAATTTCTCTGGTTGTGTACTCTTTCATAGTTTTTTTTAAAGAAAAGCTATATCATCTCTCTTGATTATATTAATCACAAACATATATTTAACTTACATATTTTAATAGCTTTTTGAATGGACTAGATATTACTTTTGGAGAAACTACTGTGGCTTTTTAATACTGTTTTTGGTTTGGTTTATTTTTCTAACATTTTCATATGGTATATTGTTGCTTTTGATATGTAATGAGTTCATTGTCAGTCATTTAGAATATTTTGTTTGATTTCTTATGTTTATTTATTTCTTTAAAAAATTATTTTATTGGGGCTCGTACAGCTCTTATCACAATCCATGTATACATCCATTGTGTCAAGCACATTTGTACATTTGTTGCCATCATTATTCTCAAAACATTTTCTTTGTACTTGAGCCCTTGGTGTCAGCTCTTTTTTCCTTCCCTCCCTCATGAACTCTTGATAATTTATAAATTATTATTACTTTTTTCATGTGTTTCACTGACCAATGTCTCCTTTCACCCACTTTTCTATTGTCCGTCAACCTGGGAAGGGGTTACATACAGATTATTGTGATCGATTTCCCCTTTCTCCCCCATCTCCCCCTTAACCCTCCTGGTTTCATTGGGGTTTGGTCCTGAGGGGTTTATCTGTCCTGGATTCCCTGTGTTTCCAGCTGTACATGCTCAGGTCTAGCGGATTTGTAAGTAGAATTGGGGTTATGATTGTGGGGGAGGAAGTGTTAAAGAACTAGAGGAAAGTGGTATGTTTCATCAGTGCTATAGTACACCCTGGTTGGCTCTACTCTTCTTTGTGACCCTCCTGTAAGGTGATATCCAATTGTCTACAGATGGGCTTTGGGTCTCCATTCCACCCCTCCCCCTCATTCACAATGATATGATTTTTTGTTCTTTGATGCCTGATAACTGATCCCTTTGGCACCTCGTGATCACATAGGCTGGTGTGCTTCTTCCATGTGGACTTTGTTGCTTTTCAGCTGGAGGCCGCATGTTTATCTTCAAACTTTTACGACCCCAGACACTATATCTTTGATAGCCTGGCACCGTCAGCTTTCTTCACCACATTTGCTTATGCACCCATTTTGTCTTCAGCAATCGTGTAGGGAAGCTGAGCATCACGGAATGCCAGATTATTAGAACGAAGTGTTTTTTCGTTGAGGGAGTACTTGAATAGAGGTCCAAGTGTCCATCTGCTACCTTAATACTTAACATATAAATATGTGTACATAGATCTATTTCCTTATTGTTATATAACATATGTTTACATATGTACATGCCTGTATTTAGACCTCTGTAAATGCCCTGTGGCTCCTCATTGTTTCCTCTATTTCCTTTTTCCTCTTGTCCCACTATAATGTTCGGCCTTCAGTTAGGTATCAGTAATACCTCTTGGTTACATTGCCCTTGATCAAGCCCTACCAAGCATCCTATGCCCTCCTTGCCATGGATTTTTAGATCACTCTCCGTTGTTCCTGGGTTTGTTAACACCCACTTCCTTTCCTTTCGCCTCCCCCTCTCCGGTTTCTCCCCAACCATCAATTCTGTTGTTTAATCCTCTGGATTGTTTATCCCACCAGATAGGTTTATTTCTTTGGGGTATCTTGGTAAGTGAATGTAATTAGTTTTCTTCTTTGATATTCTTTAAGGAAGTTCACTTCAGTTTCCTCCATGGTTTATGAATATTTGAACAAAAAGTGTATTTGTTTTTTGAATTCTATTTGTGTTTAACATCCATCGTAGCTTTATGTGTATGTAATTGATGAGACTGTCCATTCTTACACTGATTTGTAAATTATTGTTGCTGTGAAGATTTTTTTGAACTGTGTCTTAGGACATATAAAATCATGACTAAATTTATCAGATACACCATTTTTGTGCAAGTGACACACTTTTTGTCTCCTTTTTGAAAGAAATTTTGTTTTGTCTGCTACTAATTGCATTTGCTTTCTCAGCATTACTTGTTTCAGCATACATTGCTTTGGCCTATGCAAATTCAAATATAGAGAAGTGTGGCAAATGAGTTCAATAAATGGGTGTCAGTTATCTCACCTACTACTTTAGTGAATATGGAGAAGACTTAAGAAGTTCATGGAAACATTATCTTTTAATTCCATTATTTCCACAAACTTTGAAGCCTCATAATTTGTGATTGAGAGACGAGATGAGAGATGTGTGTCTTTTTTCCTCTGTAGATCTCTATATGGAGAGGTGTCTTGATCTTGAAACATAGGTGTGCCTTTATCCATGACTTCTAAATGTAAGCTAAGTATTCTGTCTGCTGTGTTTGTTTTTGTAAGGTCCTGATCAGAGTAATTCTGATTGTCATTTTCGTTGTAAACAAACCAAGTGACTGCATTGTGGATGCTTTATCATTTATCTACCCTTAATTTGCTTGTATATTCAGTGATTTTTTATAGCACTATCTGCATGTAGTTGACTTTCCCTGTTTGTTTTGGAAGAGAAATTTAGTAGTCTACCTCTGCTTACTGATAACGACTATATGGCAGTGAGTTTGGTTTTGGTTTGGTTTACTGATAAGTTTCTGTATTCATTGAGAGGTAAACCGAGGCACTGGACGAGTGATGGGTAAACCGAGGCACAGGGAGACAAAGATAACTGAAAGGACAAAGGGAGAGCAGAAACAGAAAGAGCTTTATTATTAGTGGGGAGTTCCCGGGGCGAAGTGCCGGGGTCTGGCGTTTATAAAGGAAAGCGGGGAGAGGGGGGTCCGGGCTGTAGCAGCAAGGTTTATGGCCCAGGATGTAGTTTATCAGCTCTGGCAGGCAGACTGACTTTTCTCAGGGAGTCAGGCATTCTAGGCATTGTCTCCTCATTTCAGGGGGCAGCTGCTGACCTCCTGGGATGTGCAAGGAAGCAGGAAAGCGGGGCCCTGACCTGTTTCAGCTCAGCCCAATCATTCATTACTATGATTTTTTGTTTGTATTTACTAATTTTGTTTTCCCCGCCTCTGTTCTCAAACTAATTGATCCCACCCAGTGGTTTGAAAGACCTGTTCTCTATTTGTTTTTCATCTATAAATTTATAACACACTTAAATGGCCATTTTATTTTATTTAGGATTAATCAGAATCTGTATTTTCCTTTCCCTGAACAAGACAGAGCTTCCGTTCACTTTCTTTTCCGTCCCTCTTCAACTTCATTTGTTGAAATAATTTAAAGTTGCAAGTTCCAAATGGCTGCTTATCATTGTTGTGTATAGCGCATATCTTCATAGATTATTTTTAAATTACATTGTCGTGCAACTGCTGTTTATTTTTTTTTACTGCTGTTTATTTTTGAGAAGGTTTTTGAGTAGCAGTTGTTGAGCTCTTTCTTGTGAAAAAATTTATTTTGCACTTGCACTTGAAAGCTGCTTTGCCTGGATATAAATTTCTAAATCGTTATCCTTATAACTTGAAGCTAGTCTTCTAGCGTGTGTCACTGGGGAGCAGTCTAAACTTGCTTTCATGTGATTTATGTGTCGTACGAATTTTGTTTTTCGCTTTGGAAATAAAGATTTCCTGATACATGTGTTAAGCTTTATCTGTTTAAAGTGTACAATACATGCGTTTTGACAGAGATGAGACTAAATAAAAAAGTATTACAACTCAGATTCCAGAGCATACATGTACTGCTTTATCGCAAACAAAATATGTTTTAAAAAGTCTCTGTGTAAAAGTGGATGGCTGTAGACAGCTTCTCTCAGCAACACGCTTGTTGCAGTCTTGGTAGGGTGCCTTTCAACAACAAAAAATTCCATTAAAACTATTCTGATGGGTGTTCTGCCTGGTCAGTTAAGTTTAAGGCAGGAGGCTTAAATTAAACCAGAAGCTTATGGTAGTCATTGTCTTAGATTCAGATTTCTCAAAGGACACAGGACCATTCAGGGAGCCTGTTGAGATATTTTAAGAACATTGAGAATGGTATTGGTGAGCAAAAAGCCCCGAAAGTTAGGTTGAGGAATTTCCCCCATCACAATAGTGCACCTGTTCACCCTTTAAGGGTAGCAAGGGCTGACCTATGAGAATTTTGTTGGAAAACTTCACCCCATCTACCTTTCAGCCCTGATCTTGCCCCTTCAGACTTGTTTTTGTTTCCCCAACCCAAAGAACATTTAAAAGCAACATGGTTTGAGCCCCTTGAGGTTGTCCAAACTGTAAATCGAGGAATGTAACATTCAAGGAAAAGTTAAGAGAGATGGGAACATTGCTTTTAGAAATGAGTAAAAAAATAGCTTCATCAAAAAAAAAAAACCCTTCAAATTTTGATTTTTTTTTGGCCAATTAAAGGTTTTATGATTTTGTAGCAGTATTTGACTTACCCTTGTACAAGTCCCATGAAACCTCTCCATTCTACTTAACTCTCCCCATCAAGATTTGAGTTCTCTGAAAGTTTTCTCCTGACCTGTGCAGTCCGCTCCTCCCTATGACCCAGTCCCTGAGCAGCTGTCTAGCAGAGGCAGAAATAATTGGCTTATCATTTTTGGAGTTTCTTTTTAAAAATTTTATTTTATTGGGGGCTCATATAACTCTTGTCACATACATCCATGTGTCAAGCACATTGGCACATTTGTTGCCGCCATCATTCTCAAAACATTTGCTTTCTACTTGAACCCTTGGTATCAGCTCCTCATTTTTCCCCTCCCTCCCCACTCCCTCATGAACCCTTGATAATTTATAAATGATTATTATTTTGTCATATCTTACACTGTCTGACGTCTCCCGTCACCCACTTTTCATTTATCCATTCTCCAGGTAGGAGGTTATATGTAGATCCTTGTAATTGGTTCCCCCTTTCCATCCCATCCTCCCTCCACCCTCCCTGTCTGGAGTTTCTTATCAACGATATCATGTAGTGTGTAGTGTTCGGTGCAAGACTTCATTCACTCAGCGGGTTATTAGGAGTGTAGTTGTAGTTTTCCATTTTAAAAGTTCCGCTTGTTCCCGCCACCTTTTCCTCAAGCGTTTGGATCCTTGTTTTCAGGGCGTTGCCTTCTTTTTACATGCTTGTAGGAGGGATTTGGATTGTATGGGACATAGGAGCTTTTCATTCTTTCTGGGTAATAACAGCCACCCTGGGTGGATGCATTCTGATTCAAATGTGTGAGGTTAATAAGAGTTTGTTTTTATGGGGGCGTGAGGGTGGGTGGTGAATCAGTAGATGGTAGTGGCTGTCATGGCACGTTGTGTCAAATATAATTCCCAGTAGATCACACATGATTGCCCCAGGTCTGCTCCTGTTTTCTCATGGCAGTCATCCCTAGCTACAGCTTGGATGGAGCTTGTCCATTGCCTATCTCTATTCCAGAGCTGCTCTCAATTTCTGCAGTCTCTCTCCTCTGAGGGGTCTGACTAGTTACTGTGGGTCAGCTTGACCTTTATAAAGGGTTGGCTCTGGGTCAGAAGGCTCTAGGCAACGGGTTTGGTTGTTTGGATCTGTGTGGGTCAGGGAAGTGGTTGGATTGGACAGTTAATAGTTAATGCTTCTATCAGTCTAATTCTGCTGAGTCACATTTTTTGTCTCAGAATTATTTTAGAGAATATATCAGATCCCTATCTAATCATTTCTAGAATTTAGAGTGGGAAGGGATCTACGCAGCCCATCTTGATGTAAACTGAAGCAACTTTTTGAGAACAAATGCCAATGCTAATTGAAAGAAACCTTTTATCTCTAGGATATCAGGTTTTGAGAAACAAATTAATCATTGGAAATATGTAGAGTTGGGGATTTCCATGCAGAGATCATCGTATAGTATTGGCTAGTTTAATTTGTGTCCATGAGCATTGAAAATTCTTAATACTCCTTTAGTTCAGTGGGAAGGCTGGTGTTTTTTGTTTTCAGCTCCCGTTCCCCCCTCCCCCGTTATTTCCCAGTCTTAGTTATTTTGCATATTTTGTACTGCAAGGTAGGTTTTGTCTGTAATACTAATTTGAATCAGTATTCTGATGTTCTTCTTTTCAATCTTTGTCCTGTTTATTTATTTTTTGCCCAGGATTTTTAAATTGGAAAATAAAATAAGATAAAATTTGAAGATATGTTTGCAAACTGGATAACATATTTCTTTTCCCATAACTCTTATTGTTTGTGATTATATCCTTTGAAAACCACAGACTCTGAAATGTTACAACACTAGTAACTGCAGTTTTTAGGAAAAAACCATTCTGACTTTTTTTTCCCCTTCCCCATTTAGTTTTTCCGTGGTTTGGCTTGGATATTGGTGGGACCTTGGTCAAGCTGGTTTATTTTGAACCCAAAGACATCACCGCTGAAGAAGAGGAGGAAGAAGTAGAAAGTCTGAAAAGCATTCGAAAGTACCTGACCTCCCATGTGGCTTACGGGTCCACGGGCATCCGGGACGTGCACCTCGAGCTGAAGGATCTGACTCTGTGTGGACGCAAAGGCAATCTGCACTTTATACGCTTTCCCACTCATGACATGCCTGCTTTTATTCAAATGGGCAGAGATAAAAACTTCTCAAGTCTCCACACTGTCTTTTGTGCCACTGGAGGTGGAGCTTACAAATTTGAGCAGGATTTTCTCACAGTATGCATTTTTTAGCTTATATACAATTTATGGTAATCTGATTGTTAAAAATAATACCAAGAGCAAGATTTCCATCTCTATCAGAACTTGAATTTTCTCATATTGAATTATGATAAAGATATAAATTGGTGATAATCAGGAGTGAATCATGTAGAGATTGGTGTATGGTTTATTTTTGGCCCATGTCCTATAATGATGAGAATCAGAACTACTGGAAAAGACCATGTGGGTCTTCTAGTATTAAAATTAGAAGCGAGTCTGATGGAATAAGAAACAACAGAGTTAAGAAACAACAAACACCATTAAATCTTGGACATTGAGATTGAAAATTAAATTTTAAAAGTCATGCTATTTCCTTGCCATAAAATCACTTCCAAGAGCTTGTCTACCATTAATTGCTCTTGACCTTTTGAGTTATTTCCTGGCAAGTTTGCTATTAAAAACAAAAACAGAAGGCTGGCCTTCTGGTCAGACCCCAGGGCCAGTTTGAGAGCCCGCTTTTCCAGAGTGCCTTCTGAAGTGCTCTGTGCTGCCGACTAGGTAGTGGTGAGTGTAGAGCCGGCCTGGCCCCCGAGGGGGACTGTCAGCCAACACTGATGGTGCTCTCTCGTTCAGTGGACACCTGAACCGGACACTGGCGAGGTGGTTTGGGAGTAGATACAAGGGTGGCGTAGGGAGGGTTGACAAGTGAACTGGACAAGACTTTGGCTTTTAGGCTGCCATATACATTTATACTTGAAATCGACTGATTGTTTTTTCCTTGTTATTCAACATGTTCTTTGTTTTATTTTGTGTGTCATTGTATGGTTTGTGACTTCATTCTTTTCCTGTCTTCTATTCCTTTTCTTTCTTTTTTTAAAAAGTCATTTTATTGGGGGCTCATACAACTCTTATCACAATCCATACATATATGTCAATTGTGTAAAGCACACTTGTACATTCGTTGCCTTCATTCTCAAAACATTTGCTTTCCTCTATTCCTTTTCTTTCATAAACAAGCAAGCAGAATAAACCCCCACTGCCATTAAGTTGATTTTGACTTATGGAAGCCTTGTAGGACAGAGTGGAATTGTCCTGTAGCGTTTCCAAGGCGATAGATAATCTGTAGGGAAGCTGACTGCCTAGTCTTTCTCCCGTGGAGGTGCTAGTAACCTTTTGATTGGCAGCTGAACGCTCAACCCCTGTGCCACCAGAGTGGCTGGTCTCTCACCTAGCTGGCCGATAGTAATCATAGAATTGAAACGTATTCTCTCGCAAGGTTTTTATGTTCTTTACGGGAGTTTTTTTGGTTGTTGGTTTTCAGCGATTTCCTTTTCACTTGTGAGTAAAGGGTGAGGGGGTGTTAAGGGTGGAAGAGGAAGGTTTTCCTCCTTTGTGGCAGCCTGGAGTTCATGCACCTTGGAGCGTATCTGGCAGGTATGGGAGGAAACCACTCCATTTTCAGAACCTGTAGGGGTGCCTTCAGGAACATATCTGAAAGCCATTCTGGCTGCTAGCAGAGGTTGTGTGTGGGGCCCTCTGAGGAGAGAAGGGTACAAAGTAGATTCTTAGACCTTTAGGAGTAGGTTCTTAAGCCGCTGGAATATCTCATTTTATGTACCAGCTCTGTGTGGGAAAGGAGTCTGTGTGTGTGCTAAAGTCGTTATGCCCTCAGCTGCTAACCACCCAGAGGTGTTTTGGGGAAAAAAAGGCCTGCTGATCTGCTTCCTAGATACATTCTTGGAACATTGTGGAGCACATTTCTATGCCGACACACACATGGTCAACAGGAGTCAGAACTGACCGGACAGTAGTCGCCACCATCACCCTCTGCGTGTGTATGAAACTTAAATGCCTATCAGATGCTTCTCATGCATCAGGAGTGACTGATGTTTACATTGTATTGAGTTTGCTTGTTGATACATTTACTTTATGAGTAACATGGGAAATTGGAATATATAGGAATACAGTCACTTAGAAATAGGGAGTCATTAGGAACACAGCAGGCCATGTGAGGATAACAAAAACTATGGGCAGGGTTAAAGGAGACTCAGTTTTCTGACACACAATGGCAAAATGACTCAGATTTCAACAGACCACAAGTGGAAAATGATTTGGCTCAGAAATTGAATTGGAATGCTGCCAGCTTGAGATTGAAAAAGTCAACATTGATTTATCCTGGCATTGAAGGCCAGACCCAGTGAAGGCATAACTCCCAGGGAGCCTTTCTGCTCTCATAAAAAATGTACATCCTGGGAAACCTTATGTCCTGTATGGTCACTGTGAGTTGGTATTGACCCCAGGGCATTGAGCTGGGGCCGGGCGGAATTTGTAATGAGAACGAGATTGAACTAGACATACGGAGCCCAATCAGGGTTAAACTTGGCAGTAAACAACAGGTGCTGTAGGGTTTGATGTATCTATGAACTTATCACATGTTGAAGTCCCTGAGTTACAAACGTCTGACTTAGGTCAACTCTGTGGTGCCCTTTAAATAGGGCTTCAAACAGACTTAAATGGGTTCTCTTATGGTTGACAAAGCAAAATAGGAACAGACTTGACTTTTTAAAAATTTGATGATTCATCACAGTAACTCAGAATAGGATAAATCGTGGGTGTAGCTCTGTAAAGTGGGATACTGGGAAGAGGCCAAGTGAGCCCTTTCTGGAGCCTGATGGGTGAGATTGGAGAGCCTCACAAACTCCAGCAGCACGGTTGGTCACCATCTTTAAGAGGGGTGCTGCCATCTTTGATCAGGGCAGTGCTATTTGGTGCTAGGGTTAAAAATGCATTTTGTATTTATGTAAATTTGCTCTCTCTGTGAATTAGTTCAGTCAACCCCTAACAGATTTCTATGTCACTGTCGCCTTCACTGGCTGGGTGTACAGCTATCCGTAGTCACCACTGTTGGATTTATGTGCCCCTGAATACCTTTCTACACATAGCTCTGATACATATGTATGATATACATACCAAGCGGATATTCATTTTAACAATTTTATTGACATATCATTAATGTATCCCACAATTCAATGGGTTAGATATGTTGAAGAGAGTTGTGCATTCATCACCACAATCAATTTTAGGACATTTTTCTTCAATCTTGTGTCCTTTGTTAACTCCCCAACCTCCTGGGTCGTATGTAACTCTAAGCAACTATTGATGTAGTTGCTGCCTCTAGATTTACCCAAAAGTGGATATTTTAGATATTTTGTGACTAACATATCTTAGAGTTCTTCCCACTTTCGTACAAAGATTTTTTTTTATACCGTTGTGTGAAAGTTTACACTGCAAATTTGGTGTCCCATTCACCAGTTCACACACAGATTGTTCTGAGGACGTAGATTGCTGCCCTCCGATGTGTCAGCACTCTTCCCGTTTTCTACCCTGCTTTCCATTGTATCTGCCCTTCCTTACTTTGGGGCAAACGTTGCCCCTTCAGTCGTGCATAGTTGATTGTTGTAAGGAGCACATTTCTCTTGTGTTACTGTTTATTTTACAGGCTAGTCTTTTATTTGGCTGAAAGGTAACCTGGGTGGGATGGGGGGTGGGATCCAGTTTCGGCTAAAAAGGTGGTAGTTTCATAGTTGCCCCAGTCTTTCACTCCAGTTAAGTCTGACCTTTTTTACGAATTTGAGTTTTGTTCTACATTTTTATCTCATTTTACCTGGGACCTTTGATTGTGTCTCTGGTCGGACCAGTCAATGGGCACCATCTGGCTTTAGTTTCAGGTTTGAGGAGACTGCTTCCTGTGGGTCATTAGTATTTTGGACTAATTACATCCTGGAGTCTTGGCTTTCTGCATTCTTCATTGTTTCTGTCAGGAGCGGCAGCTGGCAAGCTTTTAAGACCCCTGACGTTATCCACTAAGGAGAATGTAGGTATATTCTCTTTACGAACTGTGCAGGCTAGTAAGACTAGTGTTCCTTTAGCCTTTCCAGCCCAGGGACTCAGTCACACAGGTGTTTGCACATGACTAAGAGGTTTCTATAATGGTACCCTTGTGTGCTTTATTATGTGAAGGGATTTCAAGAAAACAATGGAAGTAAATAATGGTGTTTTCCCCACATACTTTTTGAAGCTCCTAGTATATATGAATTTTGCACATGGGCCGTACAAATAAATACACACACGCACACACGCCCACAACGGTACCTACATGTACCATGTACTTATTGGATGCTCTCCCACACCTGTAGACCATACTTAATCTACTGATGTAACCACTCAACCATTTTGGGTCATTTCCATTATTGCAGAATTGTGTATATTACAGCACTGACTATAGTGTCCTTTGTTCTTCCGCACCCCTCGTTGTCTTCGTGTACCATGGTCATGTGCTGACTTCCCTCCCTTCGCTAGAATGTGTCTGCTGTCTAGTAAGTGATTTGCCCTGCCTCCCCTTCCCATCCCTGGTAAGCATCAAAAATGTTTTCTCCATGTACTCCTTCCTGTTCATAACTTTTAAAATAAAATGGTATCATACAGTATGAAAGGGTTTCCAAAAAATGGAAAAAAAACTAAAACAAGAACCAATTTTATTATCTTTGAATTCAATTATTCCATGAAATTTTGGAAGCTCCCTTGTATTTGTCCTTTTGTGGTTGATTATTTCACTTAGCATAATGTCCTCCGGATCCATCCACATTGTAAGATTGTATTTTCTGGACCAATCATTAGTCCAGATACTTGTGGAATCTTCCATTATATGGATGTACTACGATTTGTTTATTTAGTTGTTGATGGGCACTTAGGTTGTGTCCACTGGGTTGCAAATGTAAGTGGTCTGTGATGAACATAGATATGCATGTCTGTTTATGTCACTGCTTCATATATCTCTTGGATATGTACCTGGGGGGTGGGATTGTTGAATCATAAGATTTTTGTTTATAGCTTTATAAAGAAGCACCACACCATTTTTCATATTGGTTGTTACTTAATACAACCAGTAGTGTAAATAAGAGTTCCAATCACCCCACAACTGAACATTTTTTATGGCAATTTTTGCAAGAGTGAGGATCCTTTTATTTCTACACTATTTTAATCATTTTTATTTAACTTAAATAGAATTCTATTGATAAAAATGGCTTAAATTTTGATACTGCTAAAATATCTTTCCCCAAGAGACACTAATCCGTTTTAGATAGCAAGTAGATTCTATCTTCTAATTGGGCACTTTTCCTTTGACTTCAAGTTCTTAAGTGCTAATGTATGCGGCCTATTTTGATACAGCTCCTGGAAGATGGGCTTTTGGAATGCAACCAGAGTCCTTGTGACTCGCACTCTGGGTTACCATGTGGCCACTGGCACTTGGATTTTTTGAAGTTGCTTTCTGATGGGGATGAGACTTTAGCAGTCTGTGGGACTAGAAGTCTGTCTTAGAAGCCTGTCCTATGGCTTTTGTCCCCAAATCTGTTCTATAAAATATGCACAAATAATATATACCCAGAAGTGCTTTCAGGGTCAGTTGATTGTAGAGGGGGATGTTTTGTTAATGGAATTTTCCATTTGTTAAAAAGTCTGAATATATCCTTATTTCCTTACAGATAGGTGATCTTCAGCTTCACAAACTTGATGAACTAGATTGCTTAATAAAAGGAATTTTATATATTGACTCAGTTGGATTCAATGGACGATCACAGTGCTATTACTTTGAAAATCCTGCTGATTCTGAGAAATGTCAGAAGTTACCATTTGATTTGAAAAATCCATACCCTCTGCTTCTGGTGAACATTGGCTCTGGGGTTAGCATCCTAGCAGTGTATTCCAAAGATAATTATAAGCGGGTTACAGGTACCAGGTAAGTCTTTTATAAGAATGCCAGTGTTTGTTCTTCTTGTCATAATAGGTTAAAACTGAGTGTTCAGATATTGCATATGACTTCTTATATGCTCAAGGCCTGTTAAATGCATGTGGAAGGTTCAATCCCCCACCCCCCCACCCCCCAGGATTATGCAAACAGCATCTCTCTTTGACAATTCTTATGATCTACGTTAACCTCTACTGCTCATGTTTCATTATTGTAGTTGTTTCATGGGAGAAAGGAGGGGCTTTCTACTCCCATAAAGAGGCAGTCTGGGGAAGTGGGGCAGTTCTCCCCTGTGCTGTAGGTACTATGAGTCAGCATTAACTCCATAGCAGTGAGTTGAGGTGAATTGTTTCATGAAATATCTCACTTAGTAAACTCATTGTGCTTTATAAAAGTGTGTAGTTCTTGCTGGGAGTTTGTGGTAAGGTGAATAGAAGATAACTATAGCTACTAGGTAGTATCTATGAGGAAAAGTCAAGGCAAAGTCCCAACTTTGAAATGTGTATGAATTTTATATGTGTAAACACACATGACCAAGAGATCAAGTAAGATCTAGAAATGATCATTATGATAAATATCAAAAAAAGGAAGGGTAGTCTGTGGGGTGGGGTGGGGGTCAGGGTCAAGCAGAAGGAGGGAAGGAATCTGCTTTGGTTCAGGACTCTGAGGTCAATTGAGGAAAATCGTGCTGGGAAATGGGATAAACACCCAAAACAGGTTATAAAATGAGAGGAGTAATTTCTGGGGAGAGAAAACAGTAATTGAGGGGTATGTTGGGGTGATGAACAGAGAAGGTCCTTGGGTGAGGAGAGTGACTGGGGCATGAGCAGGGAGGAGGAGGAAGGGAGTAGGTGACAGCATGAGCCCAGTGGAACGGCTGATCTATCTATACCAGCAAACTCGGCAGATACCTACACAGCACAAGGGGACAAAGGAGTCCAGCCCTGCGTTTTGCCACTTTGCTTATTGGCTCTCATATTTATTTGTTTTTGATGCACTCTGTTATCTTTCTACAGACTTCCTACTGGTAACAACTATATGATTTGGTTGGGGCAATACTGGGTTGATACATAGGGTGTGGGTTCATAAGTATTCCCTTCTTATTTTACTCTTTTATTTTTTAAGTGTTTCATTGTGAACTAGGTGGAGATTTACATATCAGAGCTTTGATTTTGCATTCAACAACACAAACAACTTTTCAGACCTCCCAATATCTTGCCCAATCCCCGCCCCCCCCACATCCTTTTGAAGCACATTTTCTGTGATTGGCTTTTAAAAAGGTTATAATACTGCCTTTTATTTTAATCACAGTCTTGGAGGAGGAACCTTCTTTGGTCTCTGCTGTCTTCTTACTGGTTGTACCACTTTTGAAGAAGCTCTTGAAATGGCATCTCGTGGAGATAGCACCAAGGTGGATAAACTGGTGCGAGACATTTATGGAGGGGACTATGAGAGATTTGGACTACCAGGCTGGGCTGTGGCTTCAAGGTAAGGGAGTGAGTGTGTGTTGTAGAATTGATAGGAATGTATGCTTTTAATTTTAAGCTGCTTTATTGAGATGCTCACATACTGTAAAGGTACTTAAAGTGTATAATTTAGTGTTTTTCACTATATTTATGAAGAAGATTGAGATAGATAGATGGCAACTTTGCTTGATAAAAGTGAGGAGGACTTGAAGCGCTTGCTGATGAAGATCAAGGACTGCAGCCTCTAGTGTGGATTACAACTCAGTGTAAGGAAGACTAAAATCCTCACAATTGGACCAATAGACGACAACATGATAAATAGAAAAGATAAAAATTATCAAGGGTTTCATCTTGATTGCTGTTACTATGAGTACTAGTTGTGGATCCAGTCAAGAAATCAAATGGCACATTGTGTTGGGCAAATCAGCTGCACAAGACCTCTTTTAATGTCTAAAGAGCAAGGATGCTGCTTTGAGAGGACTAAGATGTGCCTAACCCAAACCATGATACATATTTTCAGTCTCGTGTGTAAAAGTTGAACATTGAATAAGGAAGAGAGCAGAAAAATTGATGGGTTTGAATTATGGTGCAGGTGAAGAATATTGAAAGTACCATGGTCTGCCAAAACAAGCAAATCTGTCTTGAAAGAAGTACAGCTCTTTAGAAGCAAGGATGGTAAAACGTAGTTTCATGTACTTTGGACATTATCAGGAGTGACCAGTTCCTGGCAAAGGACCCATCATGCTTGGTAAAGTGGAGGGTCAATGAGAAAGAGGAAGGTCATCATGCAGCAGATGACTGACACAGTGGCTGCAACAGTGGGTTCGAACATGATTGTGAGGATGCCGCAGGACCGGACGAGACTTCATTTTGTTGTGCCTAGAGTAGCTATGAATCAGAATCGACTTCATGGCACCTAACAGTATCGTCATAGAGTTCCTGGGAGAGAAGTCCGGGTGGTGTATTGGTTACATTACACCAATACTTAAGGTCTGCAGTTTGAAACCACCAGGGGCTCTGAGGGAGAAAGACAGGGCTTTCTACTCCCATGAGCAGTTGTTAACCCCCGGAAACTCAACAGCGGCAATTCTACTCTGTTCTATAGGGTCACTGTGAGTTGGCATCGACTCAATGGCAGTGAGTTTGTTAGGGTGCTGTGTTAGACAGGGCTCTCTAGAGAGATAAAACCAAATTGCTGATAATTATATTTATTTATAAAGATAATTAGATATATAACAAGAAATGGACTGTTAAATCATATACAGATAAATATATATAATACAGGAAATGAATAGTTAAATTATAAAGCACTACAAAGGGCTCAGTGCAATTCACTCCCGTGAGAGAGAGTTGTGTGAGACTAGCAGTCCTTCAAGTCTCGTCTGCTGCCAGATCTCCCTCTATTTATAGAGTGAGGCTATCTCAACACAGCAGCCAATCACAAGGCAGATCACCAACTGTCAACTAACCACCAGTCCCAACTGCCAGTCCCCAGCTCCAGAGATGTCTTAAAGGGACCTCAACTTACAACGACACAGTCCACAGGCTAGGCATCCCACAGATAGTGTAGCCTATAAGTTGAGGCACAGAACAAGCAAGGCACAGAACAAGCAAGCACATTGGTCCGATGATTAAAGAGTAAGAGACAAGAAAGGCGAGGTTCACCGAGCCATTATCTCTCCACCCTTCAGTTAATCCTACTTGTATTTATCGGCCAGGCTGGCACAATAAACTATCTCAGGTTCCCTCAGAAAAAAAAGCCTGGTGATCTGTGTCTGAAAAAACAGCCATTTTGAAAACCCAGGAGGGACAGTTTTCTACTCCCAAACACGTAGAATTGGAATTGACTCTATGGTGACTATTTGTGTAGTTTTCACATCGTGTAACCATCAACATAGTCCAGTTTCAGAGCATTTTCATTATTCCAGAAAGAAGCTCTGTACCCGTTAGCTACCCTTACTCCCTGACAAACATTAATATCAATGAGTTCTTTCTGTACCTACTTAGTGTCATCTTTTCAAAATTCATTCATGTCTGTAGCATGAAACATGGTACTTTATTCCTTTTAATTAGGGAAAAATCTTGTGTTGGATGGATGTACCACATTTACCAGTTTGTCAGTTGGTAGACAATATGGATGTTTACTACTTTTTCCTACTTGTTATGAATATTATGAGTTTTCATGTACAGCTCTTTGTTTTTGTTTTTCCTTAATATATGTCTAGGATTGGAATTACTTACTAGGTGATACGGTAACTCAAGTTGGTCTGAAGGCTGCGAGTTAAAACTGTTCAGTAGTGCTTCCCACCCACACCCACACTTCAGTAGCTTTGCCTCATGCGCTGGTGGAGTTGTGGGATACGCTTTGGGTTTCTATTTATAAGGTCAGTGGTTCCAGCCTACTGGTCGCCACTCTGTGGGAGAAAATGAGGCTGCCTGCTTCCATAAAATGTACTGCTGTGCTAACCTCTGGAGCAGTTTTACTCCACCCTACAGTGGCTGGGAGTCAGAATGCACTGGTTTGCTGTTCTTCCCTCTATTTGAGGGACTGTTTTCATGGTGACTGCTTCACTATTTGAGAGACTGCCATTTTGTTTTCCAAAGTGGCCGTACCATTTTTATTCCTCCTCTTCAATGCCTTTTTTCATTTCTTTTTTTTTTTTTTAATTTTTTTTTAATTAATCAATTTATTGGGGCTCATACAATTCATCACAATACATAGATCAATTGTGTAAAGCAGATCTATACATTTGTTGCCCTCATCATTCCCAAAATTCTCTTGCCTCTTGGGTTCCCGGAATCCGCTCATTTTCCCCCCCCCCCCCCTTCCCTTCCTCCTCCCCTTTCCCCCATGCACCCTTAATAATTTATAAATTATTTTTGTATCTTACATTACACTGTCCGGCGCCTCCCCTCACCCACCCCGCTGTGCCCGTCCCCCAGAGAGGAGGCCATACGCGGCTCCCTGTGATCCATTCCCCCTTGCTACCTCCCCCTTCCCTCCTGGTATCGCCACCGTCGCCCCCGGTCCCGAGAGGCTCCTCCGTCCTAGATTCCCTGTGCTTCCAACTCCCATCCGCACCGCTGTGCATCATCTGGTCTAACCAGGTCTGCAAGGCGAAACTGGGGTCCTGGTGCCTTTTTTCATTTCTATACTTCCCTGTCAATACTTGTTATTGTTGGTCTTCTTGGTTTTAAAGCTCTTAATGGGCATGAAGTGATAAAACAGGTTGATTTTTGAGTTGCGCTTTCTTAATGACTAACAGAAGTAGCCCTAGTGGTTTCGTGGTTAGTGTTCAACTGCTAACTCAAAAGACCAGCCGCTGTTCAGCCCCTTAGCTACTTGGGAGGAGAAAGCTGTAGCAGTCTGCTCCCATGAAGAGTATAGCCGTGGAAACCCAAGGGCTAGGGTCACTTGAGTTGGAATTGATTTGATGGCACATAACAGAAACTAAATGCTGTTTAATCTTTATTTTGTGCCTTTTATTTGTAATCATTTATTTTGATTGATTGAACATGAGTTTCTTTCTTGGTTTAATCAATTCTGCTGGTAAACATGGGGGCACAATGTGAAAAAGTACATGAAAACTATGAGTGGCATTTTCCCATGAATGTTTTGAAACCCCTTTGTACCTTGAAATATTTTATCTTCTGTGGAATTCTGAAACTCTTTAAGTAGCAAGTAGCTCCCTCTGCGACTCACCTGTGGATTTACCAGCTGTGCATGTCACCCCCGGCGTGGAACAACTGGGCAGTAGATGGGGATGAATTCAAGGAGCAGTGGTGAGATCCCTTCTGAGATGGGAGAGTCTGCTACCCAAAGCCAGGCTTTAATAGCAACCAAGGGAATGGGGAAGCCACCTGCTTATTCAGAACACTAGAGGGCGCCATTTGATGCTGCAGTTCTCTGAGCAGATGCTCTGTTGTGTTGTCCTAAAAGGTTTGCAAATGTGAACAGTGTTGCCTAGAAGTCAGTTTTGTCTTAGTAAAGCAAGAGCTGCAGGGCTCCGTTGCTTCTGCGTTAGCAGTGAGAACTCTTGTTTTCACCACAGCTTTGGAAACATGATGAGCAAGGAGAAGCGGGAGGCCGTCAGTAAGGAGGACCTCGCCAGAGCAACTCTGATCACCATCACCAACAACATTGGCTCCATAGCAAGAATGTGTGCCCTTAATGAAGTAAGGGGGCCAGGCTTTCTCCCACTGCTCTGAGGAGAATGTGGAACTGAATTGTGGGTCCCTGCTTAGAGTAGTGCCTAGTAGTGTGAGGTAGCTTGTATCAGTGCAAAGTTAACCTTAATGGCTTTCACCCCCCTTCCTCACCGAAGATGAGCCTGCAACTTAACTAGAAGTAAATTCTATACTTTTGCAGAAAAAGTAGAGAAAGGTAGCCAGGATCCGTGATGATGGGGTGGGGGTGGGGAGCTGTTGGATGGTGCTGTTGGGTAACTACACTGTGGCTATCATTGAACTCTAGGGTCTCTGGGAAGGAATCCCCAGGGTCCTTGAAGCTGGGAGAAGAACGAGCGGGCAGAGGAGTGCCCATCCTGGCTCCCACCTCCAGCTATGCAAAGCTGCTTCTTCGTGCTTTCAGCTTCTTTACAGTGCTGCCTTGTAGCATTCAGGTCAAGCAGCATTGTACAGGGCTATGAAAGAACTAAGAATGGGCTGCCCGTGGGGAAGGAGGACCAGTTGGTGCAGTTTTATGGCTTACTCTCTTTATAAATTCTTAATTAAATAGATAACATAGGCTTGTGGCTTTAAGAAAGAAAAAACAAAAACCCCAAAGCCCTAATTATAATGAAAGTGTTGCGTTTTCAATTGAAAAGAATTGTGTCACCATCAGACAGAAACATGTTTTCATTCAGGTATCCTAGTACTACTTTTACCTGTATTGCAGGTTTCCTGTGTATTTTAAGGTATTTTTGTTGGTTTGCCTACCAGTTAATATTTTTACGTAGTTTAACAAACTTCGTGGCTGTATTTCTTGATGGGGTTCTTTTTATATCAAGTCATTTCACCGAGTACTAGGCATTTGCTTGCCCATTGATAACTCTGCAGTAATCAGTTTTCACGAAGCTATTTTTTTTGGTGGGCGTTTTGTCTGACCATGCTTATGTAGTGCCTGGATGCTTTGCTGAAGGGCTGCCCTGGTCTTAGATCATCGATAGCAGGGGATGAATGGATCTCTTTTTATGAAGGTTGAGTATAGAATCTGCCTTAAAAGTTGGCTTTCTTTGATCACTAATGAGGTTGATGTGCCTTTTGTACTGATAATGCTTCTTACACAATTTGCCTACTTATGCCACTTAACCCCTTTTGAATAGGGGTTTCCCAGTTTTTCTAAGCAGTATAAAACTGTAGTTGTTATCTGCCATATTTAATAGATATTTTTCCTGCTCTGTTTTCTCCTGTGACATTATCTGGCATGCTTTCAAATGAGGCCAGAGTTATCTGGGGATGTGTAATGCACATGAGATTCTGTTTGAGGGGAGCTTTTATGAGAGCAGAACTCAGGTGAAAACTAACTGCCTTTTTTTGATGTGCCCAGAACATTAACCAGGTGGTATTTGTTGGAAATTTCTTGAGGATTAATACGATCGCCATGCGACTTTTGGCATATGCTTTGGATTACTGGTCCAAGGGGCAGTTGAAAGCCCTTTTTTCAGAACACGAGGTAAGCTGCCTATTTCTTGTAATAGAATACGTACACGAAGGGCATGCAGCTCATGTTCTAATGCAGCAGAGATGACGTGGGCGGTTGTACCTCAGTTTTATCTTTCTAATTGTACAAGATGGGGCATAACTTTTTGTTTTAAACGTTTAATTGTGGTTTGGGTGAGTTTACAGTTTCCCATTCAACAACTTTCAGCCTGTTGTTTCGTGACAACCCCCTCAGTGTGACGGCACCCATACCACTTCCTCCCTGGGTTCCCTATTTCCATCTGCCTGTCTGGCCCCTTCTTGCCCCCTGAACTGGGCTGTAGGGCAGATGCTGCCCTTTTGCTCTCAGATGGTTGATTGTTCGGAGGGGGATGCTCCTCACGCCTGTTAGGCTCACTGTTATTTAGATTGGTGAGCCTTGTCCATTTTATAATTTTGTTTGATATTTTTCTCCTACTCCGTCCAAGATCTTTTAATGTGGTCTTAACCAATTTTGAAGGGGAAAACTGTTAGATTTACCTATATATTTTTGATGCCATTGTTCATTTCTAACCTTTGTATATTTTCTGCATTAACACTTAACTCTTTGGTTTTTGATTTTGCTTCACCTGTATTGATTGAGTTCACATGCCAGTTATTTTAGTTGTGTATTTTAAAATAAGTAAGTGAAAAAATAGTTCCAGGAATTAGAACCACACTACATGGGGACTGAGCATGAAGACTGGTGAGAAATAATACATGGAAAAAAGTCATTGAATTGCTCGACTTGATTTTCTTTTTTAGAGCAGGGCCCAAGCATTCTCTCTCATGTCCCCTTGCGTTCCCCGACTGCTGGGCAGTTCACATATTGGAGGATTTTAGATAGTATTAGATAGATTTTAGATAGTATTGTCACGAATCTTTTTCAGAATTGCATGTGCTGCATATGTGAGGGGTTTTCTCAAAGTTGAAGGGAAAATTCCATTATATTTTCAATTCTGTTTTGCCGTGCATTTTCTGAAGTCCCTATTCAGTACTAAATTAGGCTTCTTTAGCAGCAGCGTCTTTTTTTGGTAAGTAAAAAGGTTCAGAAACTACATAGCAGAACATAACACACCACTTCAACAGTGTTCTCATGTATCCATCAGTGACGTTGATGACACTCTTCAAGTTGTGCAACCATTCTCCCCTCCTCCTCTGAAATGGTTCCCTCGTTAGCATTAACCTACTGTCCCAGAAGCATTCTTTCACATAGCTGTTGCCAGTTTGCAGGGTACAAACACGTGATATAGTACACCTTGCCTTTTTTGGGGCAATCTTTGCCCTATTGTTGTGCTTTTTATAGAATGAAAAAGAAACCCTATTTGATCTTATTTTGAATATAATTGTTAGTAATTTAATGTAACTGTCTTGCTTAATTTCTACCGCTAGTCAAGCCATTTCTTAGTGGAAATTAAATTTACAGATTAATTTCTTAGGCTTACTCCCTTTCTTTTAACCGGTAACTTCCTGACAGCTATTAACCCTTTATGAAATTCTGTGTTTACACTTTCCCACTTGGAGTCTTTTAGGCTCTCTGAGTCTTGGTATTTTTTCCTGCCGTCACACTAAAGGCGCTTCACCGTTGTTGTGAAAACTTTATGTATAGGTTTTTCTCAGGCTTTTCTCTACCATCTTCTCAAAACCTCTCTTCCATCTCAGCACTTTAGAGCTTATAACAACCTGTCTTTATCTTTTACTTCAGTAAGTTCTAAGTCTTCAGTGGAATTCAGTATAATGGTTAACTTTTTTGCTTATTTTGTTTGAAAAGATAAAATGTATACAACAAAATGTAAAATGAACAGCCTTGACCTGTATGCTCTATCTATGATTGGGCAGGCCGAGCTTTGCTGTGTCTTGCTCAGTTGTGTTACTCACACTTGTAGTTTCTAGTCTTTTGTCACAAAACAAAGTGGCCACAAAATAGTGGCATTCAGGGGAGCTTTTCGCCTCTAGTGTTTGGCATCATGTTTATTGGTAAGCTTTTCTGGAAAGAGGAACTATATCTGAGTTACTTATATTGGAGAGACCAACAAGAAGTCTCTCCCGGTCTTCCTCAGTCCATTCTCAGTCCTCTTCTACCTGATCTCATACTTTGGAATTCTTCTCTGATTCCTGCTGGCATTCTCACCTTTCCTTGCCTGCTGGCTGGCCTTTTGGTGGAGGTGTGCTTGCGCTTGCTTGGTTGTGTTGACCTCAATGAAGTAACTTCTAGTTACTTGGTGTGTCATTTCTTCTCCAGCTGCTGCTTCTCTGTCTCACGCTTGAGTAGCTCCTGTGGTTCCTCAGACTTATTTGTTCATTTGTTCTGTGCGTCCTCTGTCCCAACACATTATCCCCCCCTCAACTACCTGTCCTGACCCTCACACCTGCTCTAGAGTCAGACAGCCAGTTCCCATTAGGTACAGCTGACTCTTGGGTACCCTAAACCTTCTACATCCTGTGTGGGAAAAAGTCTCCATCTTTGCATCTCTTGCTCCAGTGTCTCTGTTCTCTGGTGGTGACACTCTCTAAACCCCCTACTCATTGTCATCTCCCTCTTGAAGTGAGTCTTGAATCAACTACACCTCCAGGCCCTTCACCCTCTGCAACCTGTCCCTGCTGGCTTCTTGCTTCGCTGGGCTTCAGGAGCAATCTCACTTTGATTCTATAGTAATCTGGAAATGTTCCAGGTCTCTGTTGGGTCCCATGTCCTCATTCTCCAGGACACAGTCCAGGCAGCAGCTCTTCCCAGAGGTAGCGGGGCGGCCTCCAGACTCTAGTTTGCCTTGCTCAGTGTGTTGTGCATCCAAGTCCCTAGCCCAGCCTGGGTGCTCCCGGTTTCCTTGCCAGCTTCTAGGAATCACGTACAATGTTAGCTTTCACACTACTAATCATATAGTTCACTTACGTCTACAGAAAGTGGCTCTTATTTTTGGTGTGTGTCTATTTTTTTCCTCAGGGTTACTTTGGAGCAGTTGGAGCACTCCTTGAGCTGTTGAAGATCCCCTGATCATTACCTGGAGAGAGCCATCTGGAACCTTCCACACTGGGATCTGTGGACTTAAGTTTTCTAAGAGACATTCATTTTTATGACTGTACACTAACTGAATCAGATCAAGAAGGACAAGTGTATTTTTCTAAGTCATCAAGATAATTCAGTCTAAACTAGTCACCACTAAGGATGTATTAAAAAAAAGAAAGGACAGATGATGATCCATGTCCATTGCAGTGAGGACTGGCTGACTTGGGTCTTTCTAAAGAATATCCCCCCAGACGTGCTGGGTGGTTTCCACATCTCAGCAGAATGCACTGGAGACACCAGGCCAGAGCTGGTCTGGGTTCCTTCAGCTGCCTGTGGGGGTGGGGGTAGGGGTGGTGGGGGATCCCTCTGTTTGAACTGGCTACAAGCACAACAGGCTTCCAGGTGTTTTAATCTAATTACAGTTGTGTCATGCTGACCTTGGAGGTCAGTACTTGTGTCAAAGTATTGAAAAAAGTGTTTCATTCCAAATTTCTGCTAAGTTCATTGACCAGGGTAATTGTCTACCTGAAGCTTTATACAATGAAGCAACTTTTGGAAGGACAGTTGGTTCCAGGTTGTCCTGGGAAAGGCCTGTTTGCAAAGACCAGGCTTCCCAGGGCAGAACTGGGCAGGGGACAGGGCAGGGCTGCCCGCCTCATGCATGAAAACCACCAGTAGGAAAAATATTCTGGGACATGTGACTAAAGACAAGAAGGGCTGTCTGTACAGGGAACTGTGGAGAGGCTAGACACGTGGACTTAAGCTATCTTGTTTGGAGATTGAACCACTGGTGAGCAGGTTGGCTGTTCAGGGAGCCCAACCTGGGCTTTCCTGTGCACTCCCTCACTGTCCAGGGCCTCCGGCTCTTGCTGAAACTACCTAGCAGGTTGGTGTGATGGGCTGCGTGTGGCACCTGACCATGCTGAGCAACGCTAGAGAAGACCCGAGGCTTCAGGATGGAGTCTGGGTGTAGGGCTTTACTTTAAGCTTTACTGATGCTGTGTAAAATCATTTAAAACCCTTCTTGGAGAAAATGTAACTAAAGTATCTTATATGTTAGTTGGTGCCTGCATCAATATTGTAGGCAGGTAAGGGCCTGGGTAAACTGGCCTTTAGGCTCTGTTTTGTAGCCTGTGGGGTTAGGCGTGGGGGAGCATGCTGGCCTCTCAGGTTGACAGGGACCCAGAGGTCAGCTGGCTCTCTGTCTGGGTCCTTGGTTTTCACTTGTACTAAGCTCACACAGTGGCTATAGGGGTGCTGCAGAGGTACAGACCTGCTGCCTGAGGTGTGAGGGTGAAAGCCAAATGGGCAAGGTTCCCTCCTGGAGTGGGGTGGGATGGGGGCTCTTTCTTGACATGTCAGTGGGTTGGGTGTGTTGCTGAGGTGGGGCCTCAGTGGAACTGGGCTATGGGGTTGGGCATTGGAGCGGTCCTAGGGCTTCAGCGATGTCTTCTTTCAGCTGCTGCACCCCTTTCAGCTCCCCAGGCCCTCGCTTGATCTGCCCTGTCCTCTCAGTGCTGCCTCCTCCTTGACTGTTCCAGCTGAGCTCCTCCTGGTGGCCCCACGGCTCCCCATTATTAGCTCCAGTCCCTCGTGCCCCAGGATGAACAGATGGACCCCTCCACCCCCCACCAGCAGATGACAACCCTGCTTTCCAGAATAAGTAAAAGATATGAGTGTACTCACCCAGGTCTGTCCCTCTGCGTCCCCCACCCCCACCCCCTTTCCAGGTCAGGGAGGGCAGCCTCTGCTGAAGCTCCTGCCCGTCACCTCTGTACTTACAGGATGTACTGGTGCTTGATATAGAGCAACTCAGTCCACCTTTGTAACAATCCAACAGGAAGGGCTGTCAAATTTGCCCCATATCACGCTGATAGAAACTGGCTGAACTGGACTTAAACCACAAACATTGTCTGACTTCAAACACCAGAACCAACTCTTCAGGTTGTTACCTTCCATGTTGATGTTACCTTCCATCTCCACTGACCCATCACTTCCTTCTCTTGAATAGCTATCTCTGTTTCTTCACGTCCCACTTTATGCCCAGCTCACTCTTACTCTAGGATAGGGCAGTCCCTAGGGAATCCACTGGTAGTAAACTTAATGGTCATTTGATGAGCTCAGCCTCCTCAGTTAAGCACAGCAGGAGCACCAGTTCCTAGACAAACAGCCGCTGCCCGGCTCAGTCCCAGCCGCCTGCAGCCCTGTCTTCTCATCTCACTACGTGCTCTTTCAAGGTCATCTGACGTGCCCAAGCGCACACAGAAGCCACTGCTTGGCAGTCTTCTCCCACCCCTTCCAACTTGAGATGGATGTCAGTGGAATTCCCAGGCATCCTACTACCAGGTCTAAGCCACTGTGTCTTCCAGTCTTGTCCACTGAAGTCATGTCCCCACACTGCCCTCACTAGAGGCATTGAGCCCACTGAGGCTCCCGTGGTCTTTATCCAGGTGAGAAAGGTAGGGGCAGATGGCCAGAAGTGAACAAAAATGAAGAGTGGTCTCAGAGGGGGCTTTGTGTGGTTCAGGAACAGGAATCTGGGTGGGTGGGTTTCTGCAGGTCAGCAGGGAATGGGAAGTTACCCTGAAGCAAAACTATAGAGGTCTAAGGGATGGGTGGTGGTCAGAACAGCAATAGCCTATGGAGAATTTGGGGCTGATGGGTTATTTCTTAAGCAGATAAGAACTCCTGGTCTTAGAATTCATGGCTGGAGGATTGAGGTGGGGAATTCTCAGGATGTGTGGTTGCCGCACCCTCCCCTCCCCCATCCTGTCACTCTTGGCTGCTCACAGCCCAAGCCAAGCTCCTGACACCCAGGGGCAGTCCAGAAGTTTCTCCATCACGCTCACCTGTGACTAACCCCCAGTTGTTGGGTTAGACCTACTCCCTCGGTTTTGTAGGCATCAAGGCTGAGTGACTAGGGCATGTGCTCAACATAAAAGTATTTTCAAAATCTCTATTTACATTTGTTTACATCAATTACATGCATGTTGGTATTTTAACAAGAATGATTAGAAAAAATGCATTAGAATTTAAAAATAGCAATTAAATATACAAAAATATAACTCACAAAATGGCAAACGTTTAAAAATATTCTGCTGCAGAATTCTTAGTGTATAAACACGTCTATGAAATCTGAGGGTATTTCATAAACCTTTTTTGAAAGGGTGATAGAATTTCTAGTGACTCCCAGAGGGGAAACTACAAGACTAAAGTGAACCCCTTGGCAATAATGTGTTAAGTGACCCCAGGATGAGAGTCCAGCATTTTCTTGGAAGACTGTCGCCAGGAGGAACTTTTAACACTGGCTACATCTGTAGCCCTGGCCTAGCCAGGCTTGGGAGAAGGATCAGGTGAGTGGTGTACAGCTGCTTAAAATGAAGGTTGGCTGGGTTGATGCTGAGGACCAAGAGGGTTATCAAAGCCACCCTCCTGTGCCACGGGCTAGGTTCACGCCCCTGGAACCTAGCTGTTAAAAGTGCCACAAACGTTGGGACTGGATTGGTATGGTAAGTCATGAGTGTTGGTACTTGATCCAGGAGTGGAATAAAAACTGCATCAGGCAATGATTCTGGGCTCCAAGGATGAATTGGAAAATGTTTACTGATTAAGCCTTTCACTTACTGGTAGTCCCTTCCACTCAGCCCCTATCATATGGGAACCTGAACTCTTACATAATAAACACTGCTTCCTAGTCATCTGCAAAGCCCACCAGCATGTACCAATCTCCTTTATTCATACTCCTGACAGTGAAAGCAAGACAAAGTAAGGCCAGAGTCTGAAGGTGACAGGGTGTGCACAACTTTCAAGCTTCTAGGGTGGGGACACCAAGGAGTACTTCTGATCAGGTGGTCAAAGTATTGGAGGTGGGTGGACCTCTTAAAACCCGCTTGGCTTGTATGAGGCACCGGGCAGCCAGGAGTCCAGGACCCTTTCTGTCATGGGCTACTTGAGAGAAGCAGCTTAAACTTACTCATCTGCAGGGGCAGAAATAAGCCCCTTAACTGCTGTCTAGTTGATTCCAACTCCACTATCCTATTGGACTTTGTTGACCTGCCCCAGTGGATTCCTAAATGTTATCTGAGAAGCTGGGTTCAAACGGCTCCTTTGGTTAGTAGTTGAACTTGTTAAGGACTGTACCCCAGGGGTCCTAAGTACTGGTGGGACAATGTCAAATGGAAATGCTGGGCCAAGGGAGATTATAAGAAGCTTATTTTGAAAGTTTATGTACGTAGAATAAGGGGAGAGGCAAACCCACAAACGACAGATTGGAGGCCTCCCAGTGTGGAGATTTAGTAGCTGAAACATGGAACAAGGATACTTCAGCTCTCAGTTGCTTGAACTCTGACCTCAACTCAAGAGACCACATTGCAACCCAACAGCATGGCTGGTGGCTCAGCGAATCCTGGGCAAGGTGGGGAGGCCCTGCAGCTTGTTCAGGGACCTTCAAAGGCGGCTGAGCTCTAGGAGAGTGGCTGCCTCTTCGGTGCCTTTTCACTGAAAATTGCTTGTGCTAGGCCAGTGTAAGAGATGGATGGAGGGGCTGCGATGTTTGGTTCAGTGTGTTGCAAGCAAGCATATATACACCTTGACCCAAACATCCCTCAGTTCACTTTTTAGATTTTCAGACATTGGGGATGGTTCTCATGTTCACACGAATAGTCCCTTGCCTCTACTTGGTTCACAGTGGGTAAAAGACAAACCCTGATCGTAGTGTTTGTACATATGAGTGACCAAAGGATACACGAAATAGAAGAGACCCTGTGCTTGCTGGGGGGTAGAGATGCACGAATCCTCCATGTGTAGAGTGGGGGAGGTCTCTTTGTACCCGTCAGGAGCATACTAGATAGAGAAAATCAGGTGGCAGCTACCCAGACTGGCCCAGAGAGTTGGCCTGGGTTGATGGCCCAGAGAGTTGGCCATGGGTTGAACCAGGCCCCAAGTCACTAGATGGATCTGTTGGAGTGGGCACCGGGGAAAAAGATCATTTGTCAAGATTTGTCCAGAAAAGGGAAAGTGGCAGTGATGGTACACACCACCCTCCTTTGCATCCTTCAACCCAGATTTTCTAAAGGGGCCACATTGTACCCTTCTGGTCTTTTCTGTCATATTTCTCCCCAATTGGGCCTCTGCCAGGGACAGACCTAACCAAATCACACTGGTGACGAATAGCAACTAATGAGAATTAGGGTCTTCTGCCTATCCTGCTAGGGATCAGGTTGGTTTTGTTTCCGGTTTTTAAAGTCAACCAAGAAGTGCTTTGGCACTGGAGATGGGGGTGGATTTCAGGTGGGGTTGAATGAGGGTCCACTAACAGAGCATGTTAGTGCTATCCCATCTTTGAGCCTCTAACCCCCTTAAGAGAAAGTGCAACTAGTGGCCCAAGCAGACTGGTGTATCTATGCAGAAATAGGTCCTCATTAGGTACACATCCACAGATGCAGAAAGGGTGGCCCACCATCAGGTCTAAGCCGGGAGTCTATGGGATCCCTAACTCCTTTAGAGAACATCCTGATGAAGGTGCAAACTTATTCACACAAAAACCTTTAATTCTGACTTTATTCAGAATTAAAGGCTGTAAACCTGGTTGGCTGCATGCGCATCAATGCAGATGCACAGAAACGTCCTGAGCAGTGCTGGGACCCACTGAGTGACACGGGCTGGTAGCGCAGCACAGCCATTTGCTGGGGGTGGGGGATGTGCCACATCCTTGGGCTTTCTCCAGCAGCTGGCCTCAGCTGTTCCTCTGGTCTAGTGCTTCCCATCAGGCACACCACCTTGCCGTTAGCCTGTGACTGGGCGAGACGCGGGATCTTTTTCTCCCTACAGATTACAGGACTCTGGTAAACGGACAGAAAACTAGTGAACAGAAAACTAGTGAAAGTGCAATCTACAAACCTAGTGCTGTCAGCTAAAGGCATTTGCAGTACTGACCTCTAGATGTCCTCTGAGGACTAAACACAAACTTTTCCTATCAGAGCCCCAGGATGAAGAGGTGGTGTGTATCCAGAGGCCATTCAATCCACGGAAAGCCATGGATGTTGGCTTTGAATGAGGCGCATCCTGAAACAAGCCTGTTTCTGACAACGGTCACTGAAAACGTCACTGTAAATGGAGTGTTTCGCAGCATTCAACTCTATTGTACTACAGACAGACAACACAGAGACGGGGAAAGGAGGGGAATACAAAGAGTTCTTTTCATGGGTGCCAAACAGGCTAAGGCTTTCATATGAAAGGGTTCCACACTGCCCTGCTTAGGAGGCGGTCTAACCAGCATACCATGCACAGCTCACAGAGCAAACCGCCAACTCTCTGACCAACTGGAGCTGTAACTTTCCAGGCTGCCCAGCATGCTCCTAGGCCAATGGGGATTTTCCTCCTCCTCTGACCTCAGCCACCTGAACCATGGTCAAGTTCCCTCTCCAAGATGGCAGAGGTTGAATTCCAAAAAAATATAAAACTGCTGGAGAGACAAAGCAAAGCTCCCTCCCTCTCCCACATCCCAAGACCAAGGCGTCCCCTTTCCCACCTGTGAGGTGGAGCAGGGCCCGGAAGCAGTTGACCAGGGGTTGAGGCAGGCGCTCTTGCAGCAGGGCAGGATGGAGAGAGCAGGGCTGTGGACAGGAACTTCCTAGCTGACCCACTGCCACTTTACACAGCTAAGTTACATAAAGTTCATGAATCCTAAGGGACTCTGAGTCACGTCTAGAAAAATTGGGCAGTAAGAGCCAAAAAGCAGCATGCATCTCTCCTATAAAGACACTTAAATTAGTTATCAAAAGTCCAAATACTGACTGGGTACCACTAGATGGTGAACAGCCTGGCAGGAGCTTCCTGAAAGTATTTACAGTTTCAAGTGGATTTTAGAATTATGGTGGGATCTGATTTCGGATGCTTTCAAAAATATTTTTTAAGTCAGTGACAGGTATTTTTCAGAAAGTACAGAAAAAGGGCAAGACAGGACAGGAAAAAGGCCCGTGCTTTTGGGGAAACCAGAGTAAAGGATGGAGGGGGGGGTTGTCGGTACCCGCAGCCTTGTTTCAGAAAGATTACACCCTTCTCAGTGGGCTTCCAGGGCAGGGACCAAGGGCAGCAGCTCCCTGGAACCGGCACTCTGGCTCCCGCTGGGTCACACAGGGACAGTGCTGGCCCCCACCTTCCACTGAGGCTCCTGAACGGTGGATTGAGCAGGGTGACTCAACAGTGAGTGGAGGCTTGGGAATGACAGGTGGAAACGGCTTTTCAGCATCAAATGCTCTCAGCTCATGAACTGAAAGTAGGTGTTGCGAACCTGACGGGAAGGGACTGAGTCACAGTCCTTGCAAAATGGCCCTAGTGAAGGAACTACGTGTAAAGCATCATTGGCACTGCCCCACCAACCATGGGTGTGCGGGCCTACTTTGGGTGAGGTACTGCTGGTGTGTGGCGCAGGGACTGCTGGGGGGTGCTGCTGCGAAGACATGCATGGCCTCGATAGAAGTTCAGCTGTGTGTCCCCAAGACCTGCCCTCAGCTCCCTTCCCTCACACTTGTTTACCATCCCTTCTGCTCGGTAAAGGTTCAGTGGGCCAGGGGTCTGGGAGACAGTGTGATGAAGGTGGTAGATACCCTCAGGAGCTTCCTGAACCCAGCCCACAGCCACGTCCACTCCTCTTCTGGCACGGGGTAGTGTTGTAGTGTCAGTGCTTTGGTTGTCACAAGACCAGACGTGTGGCTTTCCAGCTTGGTTGACCCAAGAGTTCTTCATGAGGCAGAGGAAGTGGCAGCTGGTGCCTCAGGTAGAGCAGCCACCCCAGAGCCCACTGGCGTTTCTCCTGGCTCCACGCAGACGGTGTCTCCTGTAACAGTCTGATCCTGGTGGTGAGCTATACAATGTTCTCTGCCCCAGGGAGGGGCCCCTGAGGGGGTCCACGGACCTGCTTACTGTGCAGCTGGGCCAGCTGCAGAACAGGCATGTTGCACAGCGGACACACTTTCCGCACCTCCAGCCACTTAATAAGGCACCTGCAGAGTAAGACACCACAGGAGGAAGGCATCAGCCCCATGCTCATGGCGGCCCTTGCCCACTGCTCAGCTGTTGGGTGTACACGGAGCGCATCTGCCACCCAGAGCCAGCGTGCTGCTGTGGAAAGCCAAAGCGCTCAGCAGCCTGGCGTGTGTGGTCCTGAGGAGCGGCGCCGTTAGGTGCAGGAGGCATCCTAACCCCATCTTCCAGAGGTGACGCTAAGAAGCCATAGCCAGCAGAGCATGTCACACCCTCAGCCCTGGCCCATGTCCCAAAGGGCGAGTACCGTGAAGAAGGTGGGGAGTGGGAGAAAGGACTTCTTTGAATAGAAATGCGAAGTGCATTCAGACGGCAGGATGCTGGCAAATCCCTTCACATGTCTACCAGCAGAAGGAGGAGCCCATCCCACACAACCATGTACATCTGGACTTCATTTATTTGATAGAACTATGGCTTTGACTAAGACATTTTAGATGGAAGCTCACTGGAAAGTTCCAGCTAAATAGCTATTAATAACCTGGATTCCATAGAGGTGTGGGTTGGTCTGGCTCTCTGCCCACAGCCCTGCTGTGATGGTCATGTTACACCAACCTCATCCTTCCTAACAGGCACGTACACATAACATGCTTCTCCCTGTCGGGCAGAGGAGGGTGCTTCCTGCTTTCTGCATTGCAGACCAACGGCCAAGCTCATCTGCACTGCCCCAAAGGCACAGAGGAAGGGGATCAGGGTACCTCAGGCCCCATGGCATAAGTCCCCAGCAATACTCACTTTCTGTGGAAGGCGTGCTTACACGGACAAATCCCCAGCTCATCTCGAGGCTTGAAGTCTTCGAGACACACTGCACAGAGCTGAAAGACAAATTCACTTGTGAGGGACTGTGTCTGCTAAGTACTGTCCTGGCCTACAAAGTGAGTGCAGGCCACTGAAGGGACTTCAGCACAAGTCCCTCAGCTCTCTAGCGAGACACAGGGCTCCGAGGACCATGGTCCTCTGAAGCAGTCTTAAGCTCATCCTATCAGATGTCCTACATGGTGGACAGAAGACAGAAAGCAAGAGGCAGCTTCCTTTACCCCAGAACACCTGGAGAGTGCTTTGGCTCTCTCTCACCTAGTCCTCGGTCCTGCAGTGTGAAGAGGGATTGCACTTTCTCCAGCAGCACCGCCCCTGACTGGGGACCCACACCTGCTGGATTCAGGGGGTCAGAGGGGTTGTTGAGTCAACCCAGAGCAACCACTCCACCCGCAGCCTCATCTACAAAGGCAATGTTGTTCTTTGAGCTTCCTGGGGGGTACCATGTGGAAGAGTATGCGAAGGTGGCTTGTGCCGGGGTCTTCTTTTGCCAGCTTTTGCACTGTGGAAATCACAGCTGGCCCTGCCTGAGGTAATCTGCCATTTTTATCTCCTGCAGCCTCCCACTTTGTTCTGTTCATGGCTGTATTTGCCATATAAAATATCATTCAAGAGCCACTGAATTACTACGGGGCAACAGTGCTCTTTCCCTTCCCACCCTGGTGCTAAGTGCCAACCACCACTTCTGGGGCACATACCCCTGCACATGGATGCTTGTATTCTTACATTCACCACTTCGCAGGTGAGCAAAAGGCAAACACGAGCACCAGGAAGTAGCTATCTTGCCTGTGGCCAATCCACGGAGAAGTGGATGGCCAGAATGTGGGCCCAAGTGAGTTGCACTGATGAGCTGGACCCCTCTGTCTCCTGATCAATGCTGAACTCCTTCCTGCGATATCTCTGTCCATCCTCAGCACCACTTCCTGCCCAGACAGCTGACCTGGACTCCCTGTCACTAGTTTCTTAACCTGTAATATGTAGCCCTGTTTTCGTAGACCACATGACAGGATCTAGGCAGGGCCAATGGGTCTTGGTGTTTAATGGACAAGGCTATGGATATTCCTCTCCAGTGAGCTCTCAGGGGCATGTATATACAGCAGACAGGATCTTCACAGGAGGAAGAAGGGTAACTGTTGTCTTGCCAGCTCCTGCAACACTTCCACGGTGGCAGGAGAGCAGGGCAGAAAGCAGGACCGACGGCCAACCTTAGCTCAGGCACTCATTAGCTGTGGGACCCTGCTATCAAGACACCTCTCAGAGGTCTTCCTTCATCTGTAAAAGAAGGACACTACTTCCCCTGTCCTCGTCCTAGGAGTGTCACCAACAGAATGGATGGGACAGAAGAAAATACTGGAACTGGAAGACAGAACAATAGAAACTACCCAGTCTCAACATAGAGAAGAAAATGCCCTAAAGGAAAATGAACAGAGGCTCAAAGACCAGTGGGACACCCCCCCACCCAACCCCAATGTTCATTAGAGTCTCAGAAGGAGAAAGAATGTGATGGGGGGTGTGTGTGCTATGTGGGGGTGGAGGAAAAGGGGGAAAAAAGAATGTTGTTGCAGAGGGGGAAAAAAAGGAAAAGCTATACCATGCAAACATTAATCAAAAGAGAGCTGGAGTACCTAAACTAATATCAGATGGAGTGGATTTCAGCACAGAGAAAATTAGCAGGGATAACGAGGGAATATTACATATTGATAAAATGGTAAATTTATCCAAAGCATAACAATCCTAAGTGTGTATGCACCTAACAACAGAATTTGAAATAAATAAACTACACAATAAAAAGCTAAAAATACAAATGGAGTCATAGCAATGTGCTCATAGAACGGAAGAGTAAATAGAGTAAAGATGTTAATTCTCCCAAGCTGCATACAGATTTGATGCAATAGTTTAAAAAAAATCAGGATTTTTTTATGGATATAATCAGCTGATCCTAAAATTTACATGGAAGGGCAAAGGAAGTAGACAAGCTCAAATAATTCTGGAAAGGAAGAAAAAAAGTTGGAGGAATAATAAAACCTGATTTTTGATTTTTAAAACTTACTATTAAGTTATACAATCACGATTGTGGCATTGATAAAAGGAGGCACAGAAATCAATGGAATAGAATAATGAATCTAGAAAGAGACCCACAAAAGTATGGTTATTTGAGTTTTAACAAATATGCAAGTGAAATTTGATGGAGAAAACACCACTTACTATAAGCAAGGCAATATTGTGGTGAACCAATTAGAGGTTACTTGTGAATAGCAAATCACAGACTAGTGCGGATGCCACAGGAAGACTCTAAGGAAGTGGTTCTCAACCTTCCTCATGCCGAGACCCTTTAATACAGTTCCTCATGTTGTGGTGACTGCCAACCATAAAATTATTTTTGTTGCTACTTCATAACTGTAATTTTACTACTGCTATGAATCATCATGTAAATATCTGATATGCAGGATGTATTTT
>NW_022109491.1:29789534-29818541 GCF_000313985.2 Echinops telfairi
ATTGATGTAGCATCTATTTTTAATAACTATAAAACTCATTGTTCAAGGACTACATAAGCCCAGTATCCCTCTACGACATTAGGGATAAGCGTTGAGCTGTAGTAGCAATACAAGCTATTCCATTCCTGAATTCGCTACATGGCCTTTCCTTCAAAGACTGCAGAATTCTCAAGGATGACTGCGAGGGAATTCAAGCAATACATTTTGGTACCAGAAGCGGGTCCGAAAATCACACACGGACTAGTCTCCATCCGTGGACTGGGCCCCCCATCTCCCGAAACCCTAAAGATCCCATTTCTTCACACCCATCCACCGCCGGGAGTAGTCGTTACCCGGCCGTAATCGAACCTCCTCAGAAGGCCCTACATTCGTCAGAGCTTCGCCGGCAGCCTCATCAGGAGGCCAAGAAGCCCAATGAGTCGGCTCGATCCTGGCCTGTGTGGCCTAGAAAGGCCTGTCCCATTCAGGCATTCCCAGTTTCCATCCTCCCCCTCTCGATTCGCTTTTCGACGCTGGCGTTCCTTGTCTTTCTAACGCCAAACTATCATATTCACCTCTCGCAGAAAATCCTGCTTACCAAGGCAGAGACAGGAACCCAGGGACAAAACTGCTTGTCAGGATCGCCTCACAGCGTACTCAGGTTTGACTTCACCTGAAGCGGCCACAGGACGTAACCAGTCCCGGCATGCCCTGCGCACGCACCGCCCCTCCCACCCAACCCCCTTCACGCCCTAACACGTGATCTTTTTTCCTCTATCCACGCCCACTTCCGCTCCTCCACTTTCCTTTAGGTCAGAGGAGGGGTCTGGTGGAGTTAAAGAGTAACGACTTCCTCCTTATCCCCGCCCCCGCCCCTCTACCCCCTGCTACAATGTCTTCCGGGTCACGAGCGTCCCAGAGCCTTCTGGGAAACCATCTCATTTCCTCCCCTCCCCCTCCTCTTACCCTCAACCAACCAGCCTCCCATCAGAGAGGGACATGCGCAGTGAGTGCCTCCCATCTCTTCTACCCGAACCCCCCCTCCCCCCCAAGCAGAGAGACCCCAGCAGCAGCAGCAGCTGATGATGAAGAGAGAGACAGTGGCAGAGGGGGGGGACCTTTTATTTCTATTTTTAAAGGGACAGGACACTAATTTTACCCCACTTCAACCTTGAATTGAGGGGGGGTGGGGGGAAGGCGACTGAGTTCCTTCCCCCACCCTCCAGCCCGGAGCCCTGTGAGGGGGATTGAGCCTGAGAGAGAAGGAGTTTCTTCTTCGAACACCCACCCCCCAATCCACGACTCCTACCCTCACCCCTCCACTCGCCTCCCTCCCGAGTCCCCTCCACCCTCCTCCTCTTCGGCTGTGAGAGGAGGAGAGAAAGAGACCCAAAGCCTCTTAGCAACACAGACCCTTTGCTGCTGCTGCTGGCTGCTGCTGCTACTGCAACAATATGTAATTCTATAGTGTGAAATATTTATTTCGAATGACAAATAGAGTAGAGTAAAGATGTCAATTCTCCCAATGAAATTTTGTCTTGAAGCATGGTGTAGCATGGGTAACAGTCTTCAAGCCGGGTAATCGTATGTGGGCATATCTGCATGTGGGTGGGCCTGCCTGGAGACTGATAGAGGAGCCATGTCTTGGTTCCTAAGACCATCGGAAATATGTGTTTTCCTATGGTCTTAGGCGACCCCTGTGAAAGGGTCGTTTGACCCTCAGGTTGAGAACCGCTGCTTTAAGCTATCTCTTGGAAAGACTCACAAGATCTAGCACTAGGTAGCCTGTATTCTCCCATCACAACTATTAGGTAGAGCTGAGTGGTGGCAACACCTTTACATGGGAGCTGCATGGCCTAGTTGGTCGCGGTTCACATAGCACCTTTCTGTCTTTATTGACACTGAGACTCCCTCAGTTGCCATTTATTATCCTGCTTGTACTAGTGCTCTGCTGTTTCTCTTAGACGAGAGAGAAGCACCTCTAAAATCTATGACTCTATTAAAATATGGGTGGAAAAGATAGAGAAGACTGTGGGTTTTGAGAAGATATTTCTTTAAAATTCTTGTCCTCTTTGATCAACTTCTGGCAATTCTTTTCCTCTTCTTTTCTACTCAGTGTGATTATTATGCATCCTTATAAGACTCAGTAAAGCACCCTGCATATACTTCCATGAGCAGTGTGGTGTGTTAGTCTATACACATGTAATATATGAGGAGGCTTCAAAAGGCTTTGAAAAAATGGAGTTTTCACACAAAATTTTGAAGCTGCCTTGTATATATCTATCATTTTGCAACTTATTTTGTTTAAGATCTTGCTTGAGATCTACCCAGGTTGATATACTTATAGACAGAGCATGCTTCTTAATTGTGGCTTTGGCATGATACTTCACTGTGTTAATCACTGTATTATGTTTTCTTTATTAACTTTTTATATTTAAGTAAATAAGTTTTCATTATGTTTTATTTATTCACTCCACCACTGGTGAGGATTTGGCTTGTCTCTTATTTTTCACTATTATAATTATAAACTGGCAACACTATCTATATTAAAATTCAACAAGTTTATTAAGTAACTAGCTATCAATCACTGTGGTTAGGAATGCACACACATAGAAAAAACTTAGCAAAATAGTTATGTGAGAAGAGGACTTAATGAAGTTGGGAGGGAGACCCATGCTGATATATAGAAATAACAAGGTTGGGTTTTCCTAGCTTTAGTCTGAAGTGTGTGTGTGTGTGTGTGTGTGTGTGTGTGTTTGTATACTCAACACAGCTAGAGTTGGTAGGTGCAGTTGTGATACTGTCTGATACATATTGATATGCAATGTAATATACTTATTCAGGATGAAAAATTCTAAACTAATTGGTCAAATCGTCAAGGAAGACTTGCTCCTAAAGAACCTTGCTAATTCATGTCAGAAGTTAATCTTGTCATCAGAAAGATTCCTAGCAGAAAAAGGGTCACTCTCTACTGCTTCATGCTTACCGTGACCACATGCCAAACTGAACTTTGGGCAAACAAGAAAGAATCAAACCATAATCGATGTTTGTTTAAACATGCAGTTTCAATATAAGGGTAGGTTTAAAGTGCTGCTACATCGTAACACACACAGCAACTCTGATGAAAAACAGGCAAAGAAGGCAAAAGAGGAGAAAAAGATACCAAGGAGTTTGTCAATAACAAACTAACTTAAAAAATTAACATAAATTATTATTTTTTATGTCTTACTCTGATTTATGTCTCCCTTCACCAATTTATAAATTCTCAAGGGTTCATGGGGGGGGGGGTGGGGAGAGAAGAAAAAATGAGCTGATACCAAGGGCTCAAGTAAAAAGAAAATGTTTGGAAAATGATGATGGCAACATATGTACAAATGTGCTTGACACAATGAATGTATGTATGGATTGTGATAAGAGCTGTACAAGCCCCCAATAAAATGATTTAAAAAAAGAAAAGAAATATATATCCTAAGCATTTGTAGTCAGAGGCAAAACTTACAAAGAGAAGAAATTCTTACAGATTACAGGATGGGGTCATAGGCTGGAGGGAACATGCGTACACACCCACACACACAATCACAAGCACATGTGTTTGTATTACGTTATGAAGCATAAGGACTACTCGTGAAGCAATCACTTGACCTAATAGAAAATGCCGAGAATTCACATCTCAACCTATGTGTTCTTCCTCTAATCCATCCTTCTGCCTCACCCAACACATTCAACGCCCTTAGGATATAACCACTACCTTGTTTGCACTGGTAAGAAGGGAACACTAGGAACATTTTCAAAAGTGAAATGAGTATAAATTCCTCTGAGCAGAAAATTCACTTATATTAGGGGCCTTCACAAAGTTCATGGAAATATGTAATTAGGATATATAATGGGATTTTTCCATGAACTTTTTGAAGTCTCCTTGTATCTATCTCCTCTTCCTATAGCATGGGCAGTAAACAGCATCTCTGCTGCTATGAAACCTTATACTTGGCCCCATCCCTATTAAAAATAGGTACTCTACATATCTGCTCTGTAATGACCTTCACACATTTGACTTTTATGTGATCTCATCCTCACATATTCTATGAAGGTTGGTATTTTTGATATTTGATTTAAAAAATTGTTGAAATGTAAGAGCATTTTCCTTCTATCAACTTACCTCATGCAAATTTAGTTCTTTTACTTTTTCTTTTAATATAACCTGCAAGACAAAAATACGTGTGATTTGGAAAGTTTCTCATAATCACAATATTTTTCTTTTGTGCACACAGCTCATTTTTGTTCATATTCAGTAGTGGAAAGAATCTCTATTATAGTTTGAGTGACAAAATATTCTCTTAAGGAAAAGAACAACAACATTTAAGCAATGATGTAATATCCTCCTGAGAAGTAATTTTCATATCTCTTTGATAATAGAAAAATGTGAGGAAAGGTGTTTCCATATGCCCATCTAGACTAAGTGAAACTAAACAAGGAAACCAAGTCAGTTGCCTCATGAGCCAGTAAATGGAGAACAGGTTGCTGGGCCTGATGGGTCAGTAATGGATTAAACATGAAAAGCACACTCCATCATGTGTTGTTGGTATGCATCACTGTGCTCAGTAGACGGCACTGTTGGCGGAGCACGGGATGGAACGGTCTGCTCCTGTACAGATTTACCCGTTCAGAAACCCCCTCTAGGGTGGCGGGTGATGAGCAGGGAGTGACTCACTGTCAGTGGGTTTGATCCTCAGTGAACTTTGGCTCTACCCAGAGTTATGGTAATAGGTTTAAAATCCATCCAGGTGCTGCCCTGGCATGGTTCTGTGAAAACTGGACATCAGTTACAACATTTCACTTGGTGATAAGTGACACTGTTTAAAAAGATTCCTTGCCCTGCCCCGAAGAATACACCTAAGTCAGTAGGGTTGTGTGTCATTTTGAAGCGAAAAATCAGGCAAGTGAAATTTGAAGGCAACCTCTAAAGTTTGGGAGTCTTACAGCCTGCTTCACGATCGGGGATCTTACCTGACATGATTTGGAGGGCAAATCACCTTTTCAGAAGTCATAATCAGAGGCGATCTTCCAGCTGCTTAGGGCTCTACTAAATTTCTAATTTGGTATAGTTCAAAGCTCATATTTACTATCTGTTTTCTGACTTGATTACCTCTCCTAGTCGGTGTTATCCTGAAAATGACTACCGAGACCAATTTTACTTTCTAGGTAGTCTACATAGAGTCATCTTGTAGGCAAGATTATGACTGAGACAAGAAAGAACAACAAAAAGATTCATTTAGGAAAAGGTAACATCCCACTCTGACTTGGAATCCTACATGAGACCTACAGGGAAGCAAGGGAGTGGGGGGGTTTTACTTGAGGACCCCATCAGTGTGCACAGCTAGGGAATTTGCTAATGAATTCAGATCTCTAAAAATATAAAAAGAGACATAATCTTGAAATTGTGACATGGACTATAATATCAGTGTCAGCAAGGTTAAAAATTCAAATAGGATGAAACGTTAAAAAAGAAAAAGATTTTAAAAGCTAAGGGCAGCAGAAATAACTTTATGTTTAGGGTCAAAAGGGAACCGAGGAACATGTTGGCCCACTGTTTGGTATTCATGGGGGACATACAGGAAGAAAGCACAAATTTTCCTTGGACTGCCATAAAAGCCAAGTTTATTAACTTAAAAAAGAAACCAGTGAAGGGAGAAGACAATGGGGTAAGTGTTAGCGGTGAGGCATGTAGGACCATGAGCTAGAGGAGCATTTCTTGTAATGGAAAAGGAAGTAAAAAATCCATTCAACGGGGTTTCTGAATGTCATGATAGCTTCAACGATTACAAGCTGCAGCGGCATTTTAGCAAATGTTGGCTAACATTTAAATGATATCACCTGACCTTTCTGAAGTTTCAAATAATACTTAAGAAGGGGCGTTTAAGAAAGTGAATCCGATCTGGCTTGTACTGCAAGCTGGAAAATGAAATTCTAAACTGAACATGAGTAAATCCTGCCCCAGTTTAATATCTGAACAGATATCTTTTTGCGGGATGGGGTGGGGCTGGGGGCAGAGGGAGACCCAACCACAGCCAAAGCTAATCTGAAGTATATCGTACCTGTTTGTAGGCATAAAATTCTTTGTGTGCTTGATGTCTTAGCCTAAAAGATAGAAATGAGCAATGAGATACCAAAATAACTTGAGAAATAACATACAGGGACGCTTCAAAAAGTCCATGGAAAAATTCCATGATATTTTAATTACATTTTCCCCACAAACTTGTTGATACTTCTGGATACCGAATGAGTTGTGGCTAGGGTTCATCTGAAATTGATCTTTATGTGAAATAGGGGCCAAGGTTCTTTTTACCTCTATACAGATTTTTATTTGACTTACCATCATTTATTGAAAAGACTTTCCTTTCTCTACTGTAATGCAGTAGCATGTACTTTATAAATCAGGTAAATTTGTTCTGTGGGGTCATTTCTAGTGTTTCTATTCTGTTCCTTTGATTATTTATCTACCCAGGTGTCAATGTGCAATAGGAAACTAACACCGATACAACATTAAGGAACTACAGACTGATGTTTCCCATTAATATCCCGCTCCCGCCTATGATCCGACCTTGCACTTCGTTGTTATGTCTCCTAAGTCTTCTCTACTCTGTTACAGTACAGGTCTTTCCTGTCTTTCAAGCCTGTGACATTTAACCATGGTCATTTAGGTACAGTTTCTCATTGCAAAGCTAATACTTCCTCTTCTGGACTATTTTGAGAGAGAGATGTTGAAACTATGGAAAAACCTTGTTTTTTCCTCAAGTTTTTAAAATTTCAATTTCTTATACATTTATTAATTGAAATGCTTATGGAAGGAGGGGGTCCCCGCTCCATGATCTCTTAAATTGTTAATTTCTATTAGGAGGGACTCGTGTTTATTTTGGTCTATGGCTTAGAATTCAAAATGATGATTATTTTGTTGCTTATAGATTTAGCTATGGCCTGTAGGCACTCCTAAATCCTTTCCAAAAGTCCCTCTTCTTTTCCAAGCATTTCCTTACTTATGGTCCACCTCAAGTTGTTCCAAGCTCATTGTTTTTCCCTGCCCCTGTCCTGAGACCAACCACTTCTAAGGAATCCTGGTTTTTTTTATTGGAGAAGAGTACTTAGAAACAAGAGCTGGGCATGAAGTGAAGTCTCCAGACATTGCTTTACTGTCATATGACTGAACAACGAATTTTGACACCTGGCAGTGTCAGTTCTCAAGCTTTGTTCTTCTTAATGACTCTCTTGGTTAATTTTGTTCCTCTGTATCCCCCTATACCTTTCATGAGCTTGTTGATTTCCACAGCAAAACAAAAACTTGGGATTTTGACTGAGATTGCATGGAATTTACACATCAAGTAAAAGAGAACTGAACTTTTTTACAAGATTGAGTTTTCTAATGCATAAACGTAGTGTAATTCTCTACTGAGAAAAAAAAATTAAAAAAAAATTCTCTACTGAGATGTGCTTTAATTTCTTTCTATATATTTTGCCATAGAGGTTTTAGTTATTTTTAATTAGATTTCTTCCTAGGTATCTGGTATTTTTTAATGATCCCTGTTGTTGCTGTGTGTTAGGCACTGGACAGCTAACTGCAAAGTCGGTGGGAAAAAGATGAGGTTGACTGCTCCCATAAAGATTGTCTTGAAATCCTATAGAGAGTCACTTTAAGTTGGAATCGATTCAATGGCAGTGCGTTTGGGTACTCTAAGTAATATTTAAATAATTTTAATATTCAAATGGTTCGTTTTTACAATAAGGAAAAAAATTTTTACTGACCCTGTATCAAGTGACTTTTTAAAGTTCAGTTAGTAATTCTAATTGTTTACCGATAGAATCTTTCAGATTTTTAAATGTATACAAACTTGTCTGAAAATGCGTCTAATTTTTGACTTTATAGCCTAAATATATTTCACACCTTTATTTCTTTGCTTTTATCATTTTACATTTTCACTCTCTTTTTTTTGCACTGGCATAACCTCCAGTACAGAGCTAAAGAGAAGGGGTGATAATATCAGTGCTCTTATCTCATTTCAATTCTAAGAGGAAAACTACCAGTAGTCACTATGGCCTATGAGGGTTTTTTTGGGTTCTTTGTGGATACCTTTAATCAGATAGAAGACATTCTATTCTTAGTTTCCCACATATTTTGTCCTCTTTTATTAATAATGTGGTATAATGTATGACTGATTTTTGAAGGTAAGCTTCATTCCTGGAACAAACCACACGAGGGTGTGGCGTACTGTCCTTTTTGGTACATTCTTGAATAGGATTTACTAATATTTTATTCATGAGAGACTGGCCTATCATTCCTTTTTTTTTCTTTAAAAAAAATATTGCTTTTGGTAACAGGTTCTATGCAGATTGGTTACATTCTTCACAATGTGTGAACACTGTCACTATTTTTGTTCTAGTTACTTCCTGTAATCTAGCTTCCCTACCCTCCCACCTCATTTACTTTCCCATCTTTGAAATAGATGTTGACAACTGGCCTCATTCGGATGATTTCACAAAGGAGTGCCCTATTCACAGGTAATATACCCTATTACCTGTGAGCCACTCTGTTATGTAGCTAACAGTGACCTCCGGAGATAGTTTCAATTTCTAATTTCTTTTCTTATAACACCCTTGTCAGGTTGGGTACCAAAGTTATGCTGGCCCCATCATTAGATGAGTTGATAAGTATTTTCTTGCCTTCCATAGAAAAAATCATGTAAAACTAATTTATTCTTTAAATGTTTGTTGGAATTCACTGGCGAGGTTGCCTGACTTCCAGTTTCTTTGTGGGAATATTTTAATAACACATCCAATTATCTTATTAGATGTATAATTATTCATGTTTGCTATTTATTCCACCAACTGTGTTCTTTTTTTTGGGGGGGTCAGTGAGTGAATGAGACAGTGAGTGAGTGAGTCAGTGAGACAGTGAGTGAGTGAGAGACAGTGAGTGAGTGAGAGTGAGACAGTGAGTGAGTGAGACAGTGAGTGAGTGAGAGACAGTGAGTGAGTGAGAGTGAGTCAGTGAGTGAGTGAGAGTGAGTCAGTGAGTGAGTGAGTGAGTGAGTGAGTGAGTCAGTGAGTGAGTGAGTGAGTGAGACAGTGAGTGAGAGTGAGTCAGTGAGTGACAGTGAGTGAGTGAGAGCGAGTCAGTGAGTGAGAGAGACAGTGAGTGAGTGAGAGTGAGTCAGCGAGTGAGTGAGTGAGACAGTGAGTGAGTGAATGAGTGAGACAGTGAGAGAGTGAGAGTGAGTCAGTGAGTCTATTCCATCAACTTTGATAAACCATATCTTGCGCAGGACTGGGTGCTTCACTCTGTGTGCACAGGGTCATTATGGGTTGGAACTGATTTGATGCCACCTAACAACAAACCGATTTCCTCCAGAAATCTTACTAACTTCAAATTTACTGGAATGAAGTTGTTCATAATATCCTCTTATAATCTTATAATATTGTAGTGATGTTCTCTTTGGCATTTCTGATATGACTAATTTATGTTTCCGCTCTCTTTTTCTTGATCGGTTTTCCTGGAATTCATCAACACTAGTAATCTTTCTAAAGAACCAGCTTTTTGGGCTCATGGATTTATCTGGTATACATTTATTTTCTATCATGGCTTATATGCTTAGCTTTAAAATTTCTTCTTCTTCCTATCCTTTGGGTTGAATTGGCTGGTTTTTTTGTTTTGAGCTTCATGAAAGAAAACCTTAAATCATTCATTTTCGGTCTTTCTTACATATGAATTTGTTTATTTCCTTCTGGCTAAAGGCTTATTCAACACCAACAGTACCTTCCTACTTTACTAAGGGGCTGACCATGTCCACGAACCAATCTGACTCTAAACTGAATTCAGTTGCTGATTCACCCCCAGCCTTAGCTTCCTTATCAGCCCCAGGAGTCACAGTGCTCTCTCTGTCTGTGCCTCCATCAGCCTCTTCTAGAGTAAGTCTTGCAGGTTGTTTGACCCCGAGATAATTAGTGGTTGATGTGCAAATCTGAACAGTTGTAATGCTTGGATTTCCTTGTAGCACATAGATATCATTCTATCACTGACAGCATTGTGCTTCAAGACAGATTTTTGAAACACCCTTTTTGATGAAGAAGGTGACACCATGCCCCTTGAGTCTGCCACTCCTGGCATCATAAACCATATGCTTTTCTGATTCAAACCAGTCCATTTCAGTTCACTAATACACCTGGATTACTGATCTTTATGTGTTCCAGCTCATTTCTGACAATTTTCTCAAGATTCATATTTTGTACATTCTAAGTTCCTATTATTAATAGATGCTTTCCAGTGGTTTATTTTCGTTTTGAGTCATGCCCCATCAGCAAATGAAGGTCAAGAAGGCTTTACTCCATCTACACCATGAAGGTCCGTTCTACTCTGAGAAGGCAGCATTTTCTCAGCTATATTTTGAGTGCCTTCCAACCTGATGGGGGTCATCATCTGGCACTATACAAAATGCTTAATAAATGTTGAGTGAACAACACTGAACAGTGCTGGAGAAAAGGATAAAGCCACATCATAGTTTGTGTCCCCTACAAATCTGTGGTCTCCCTTCTCAGGTTTTTCTCATTGCTCAGCATCCTAATCGTCCACACAGTGGTCACTTCAAACTTGCCACTATTTCCAAGCTTAATATCAATCTCTCCCCATTATTGTCAACTACATATTTTACTCTACAGAAAAAATGTGTTTTTTTCCCCAATGTCAGGTATGTAATTTTCCAGCTCCCAATGCACATACCTACACATGCATCGCCCTTTATCAAACCCAACCAAACCCACTGCCTTCTAACCCCACATAAGGTTTCTGAGACTGTAAATCTTTACAGGAGTGGAAAGCCTCATCTTTCTCCCTTGGAGTGGCTGGTGGGTTTGAACCTCAGATGTTGAGGTTGGCAGTCCAATGCCTAGTCCACAGCACCAGCAGGGCTCCTTAGTTACCTTTATCTCTGTTTTAGAAGAATGGGGAGAAAAATGAGGTTTTCTACTCCTATAAAGATTTAGTCTTGAAAACCCACAGGGGAAATTCTACTATCTGAAGAGTCAGAATCATTTCGATGACACTGAGTTTGATTTGAGTTTTATTCTTTATCTTTCTTGGATGTGTCCCTTCTTACCAATTTCTCCTTTACCCCCACTTCCAATCTAATCTTTTCTCAGGCCAGGACTCTTCTATGAAGAGGTGCTATTTCTTACTCCCATTTTCTCACTGGTTGGTCCAGCCTTGTCCTATTGGAGCCTGTCTTCCATCATCCTCTGCCTCCTGCTACTGAAACTGTCCTAACTAAGGCATCGACACGAACCTCACTGTTCCCTGCAACAGGCACTTCTCTATCCTTATTTTTCTGGGTCTCCTGGGGAGCAGCAGCTGACACAACTGCTTTCATCCATTGAACCCCTTTTTATGGGACTCCTCTCAAGCCTTTTCTCCTATTCCAGATTCTCTTCTAGGCTCTTTTTCAATATCAGTTTTCCCTAGAGTTTGTCCCAGATCCATTTGATTTCAATCTAATATTCTCCCTAAGGGATACTCTGGGCTGCAGTTACACCTAGTCATGTACAAACTATTTCTAGATCAGACTTTTTGTACATTGTAGACTCATATCTTCAACAAAACATCAAAACCTCTTTTTTTTCTTTCTCTTAATTAAAAAAAATCATTTTATTAGGGGCACATACAACTTTTATCACAATCCATACATACATCCATTGTGTCAAGCACATTTGTACATTCGCTGCCCTCATCATTCTCAAAACATTTGCTCTCCCTGGCATCAGCTCCTCATTTTCCCCTCCCTCTCCACTCTCCCCTCCCTCATGAACCCTTGATAGTTTATAAATTATTATTTTGTCATATCTTGCACTGTCCGATGTCTCCCTTCACCCACTTTTCTGTTGTCTGTCCCCCAAGGGAGGAGGTTATATGTAGATCCTTGTAATTGGTTTCCCCTTTATACCCCACCTTCCCTCCACCCTCCTGGTATCGCCATTCTCACCACTGGTCCTGAAGGGATCATCTGTCCTGGATTCCCTGTGTTTCCAGTTCCTATCTGTACCAGTGTACATCCCCTGGTCTAGCCAGATTTGTAAGGTAGAATTGGGGTCATGATGGGGGGTGGGGTGGGGGGGGGTGAGGAAGCATTCAGGAACAAAACATCTCTCTCACATAGGGAACTCAGTTTTGCCTTGTCTAAAATAGAATCCTGCATCCCTCCACCTTGAATTTGCCAATGCATTTCCTATCACTGTGAAGGAATTGCTACCTGGGCAATCCCAGCTGCCTAACCCAGAAGCTCAGGAAAGAGTCTAAATTCATCCTTCTCTTGTCTTTACACTCATCACCAATTTCTGTGCATTTTCCCTACCCTAATATTTGTCACAATCAAAACATACTCTCCTCTTTCATCTCAATCCACTGTCATTATCTTGGTTCAAGACCTTATAATTTCTATTAGGTAACCAATTAAAAATGTTCTCTACTTTTATTTATTTTAATCATAGCTGAGTTATAATTTATACATTTAAAAATCATGTCTACTTCTAAAAGGTTAGTAACAGAACAGCCATCTTCTGCTCTTCTTCAAAGAAAACCATTTTTCCCCCTTTTACCCATTTATTTTGCTATTTAGTTCCATGTCTCTAAATAACCTGCTTGTGTTGCTACATAACAACTTTTCAGTCTATGCATATTTATTTACTTGAACCTAGAAACCATTCACTTATTCACCTAATAAATATTTACTGAGTGCCTAATATTGTGCCAGGTACTGGGTGTTTGGGATACAGAAGAGAAAACAGATAAATGCCCATTTCAGGAAAGAGAAGAACAATAATCATAAATTAGAATATTATATGTTTGTTGTAGCATTCAACTGACTCCGGATAGTGTTGTGTAAAAGTCGGGTTGGTGGTGGGTGTCTTGCTGGACCTAAGGTGTTCTTCTCCTACAATTCTGACTGACGGAAGGTACTCAAACTCAAGCTCTCTGCCATTGAGCTGATTCTGATTCATGGTGACCCTACAGGACAGAGTAGAACTGCTCATTTGAGTTTCTGAAGCTGTAAATCTTTACAGGAGTAGAGAGCCTCATCTTTCTTCAGCTGAGGGGCTGGTGGTTTTGATCTGCTGACCTTGGGGTTAACAGCCCAATGTATAACCCACTAAGCCACCAAGAAGGTGCTATTTGTTGTTGTTAAGTGCTATTGAGTTGGTTCCAACTCATAGTGATCCTATGCACAACAGAACAAATCACTGCCCAGGTCCAATGTCATTGCACAGTTGTTGCTATGTTTGAGTCCAATGTTGCAATCACTGTGTCAGTCCATTCTGTTGAGTCCTTCTCTTTTTCGCTGACCCTCTACCAGCTATGATGTTCTCCTCTGGGGACTGGTCCCTCCTGATTGCATGCCCCAAATCTGTGAAAGAAGTCTTATAACCCTTGCTTCTCAGGAGTATTCTGGCCAGACTTTTGTCAAGACAGATTTCTTTGTTCTTCTGACACACATGGCATTTTCAATATTCTTCGCCAGCACCCTAATGCATCAATTTTGCGCTCTTCCTTATGCACTGTCCAGCTTTTATACGCATTTAAGGTGATTAAAAATACCATGATTTGGGTCAGGTGCACCTTAGTCCTCAAATTTTTGAGGCATATTTGTCCAACACAATACATTTGAAGGTGCTAGTAGGTTATATTTAAAAAATGGGTTTAGGTAATTTTGGAGGAACTGAACCCAGGGATCACCAAAGGGATTATAAATAATTTGTTAAATTCAAGCTTAACATTTGAAGGACTAAAGGGCACAAAGTAGAATCACCAGAAAAGGAAAGATCAAGGTTAAAACTTAAAAGATGTTGCCAATGATTGGGAAGAGAAGTATACAAATGTTTGAACACCGGCTTTTCTGATTATATATAATTGTATTTTAGTGTATTTTTTACTTTATTAGCTTGGGTGAGAAAATTAAGTCCAATGATAATGAATGAAAAGAATTATTATTATTTTATCTCAATACTTAAGCCTTATTTGCATATTAAAACAGAATTTAAAAAGTTTCATAATATGTTTCAAAATAATTAACTCAGAATCTCAATTGGTAAATTAATGTTCTTGGAAAAATAATTAAAACTTAAATCTTTGTTATAATAAAACACCATCACCACAAAGATGAAACAAAGCTATTGCAAGAATCATACATTCTAGGATTACATATCTTATGAATGTTAATCCTTCTTTCAGGTGACTGGTGGAAAGGTTGGTGGTTCAAACCCACGAGTGGCTCCGTGGAAGAAAGACCTGGCAATCTGCTCCCATCCAGCTTACTTTCAGACTAGGAGCCCAATGAGGGCGTTCTACTCTGTCATGTAGCAGAATCGACTTGATGGCACACATCAATCCTTAATGAGTATTTTCTCTTTATTATATTTTGCTATTATTTTTGTACTCTGTAAAAAATTTTGATTTAAAATATTAAATCCACACATTGAATACTATTTGTAGGGAAATGATCAAGAAATAAAGCAGGTCTGAAAACAGGAATTTGGTTTAATGCTTGAGGTCCTTCCTGCTTATACCATGGTTGATCCCCTATTTTAAAAAGAAATGTTGAATATTTATAAAACAATGATTAAACTATGACTTTTGAAAAATGTACTTGAATCAAATTCATGAAAATATTCAGTCCCATGAAGACTGGATGGCACAAGGAGTTTGTGATTGGTTGCTAACCTAAAGGTTGGTGGATCAAACCCAGCCAGCTGCTCTATGGAAGAAAGGTCCAGAGGACAGCACGGGACCCTCTGGGGCAACGCTACCCCTGGAACACAGGGAGCTTCATGGATGCTAACTGCAACAAAGGGAAATGAGAAATTCTAGAAAAAAACAGATTTTTAAAAAACTTTCCCTGTTACTACTATAGTTGTATTAGTCTCAAATATTTTTTTTCTGAGCAAAATCTGAAAATCATAAGCAGCCAATATATCTATATAAGACTTTTGTGAGAATTTAGAAATGACTTTTCTTTTTTCTTTTTTGGTGGTGGGGAGGGCTTAAAAAAACAACAACCAGAAAACGTGCTAGACAAATTCTAAAAGAGCTGTAACACCAGAAAACACTTTTCTATGGTGAATACCAAATTATTTGTCAGAAAATCAGAAACCATGTGCTGTAGAGCTTGCGGATTTTTAGTGGTATTTGCATATAACCAATCACCTGAAAATCTGATCAATTTGACGAACTAATGGAAACTTAAAATCCTGAGATACCACCCCCCCAAAAAAAAACCCAAACCCCAAACAACCCCAAGCCACTGCCACTGAACTGTTGTCCAGCTCAGGCCAGAGCACCACCAGAACTCCTTCTTAAGAGACCAGGACATTGTTTAAAGGCTTGGTCTTTGTCTTTGGGACCTAATGACTTTAGCTAACACCTTCAAAACCAGGGACAGCAGTTAAATCAGTGGGAAAAGCAATGTTATAACCATTTGGACCAGGTGTTAATAATGTGGGAAAACTGTGGGCAAATGTCTCCTATGGAGTAAAATACTATCATTAGATGGGATTAACGATTAAATAAAGGTGTTTTACTCATTAGTATTTACCGAGAATTAAAACGCTAAGCTACCCCTTAATTTTAGAAATCGCACTCATGATTATACTTACAAACCTTTTGCTGAATCCAAGGGAAGATAATTGATTTTCTGACTGCTTAAAATATATTTGAAATAACAAATAATGGAAATCAATTACCTAATCAAGTAGCAACAGAAGAGTAAGCTCAGGATGAAGACAAATATAGCAGTGCCAAAAACCACAATATATATGTTGAGAGGCAGATTCTGGAATCCAATGTTGGGCATCCTGAAGTTGTAATGTGGGAAATCCGAGCTCATGGATGAACTGAGAGAGAAGAAAAAGAATGGAAAAAAGAATTAGGTATGATGACCAAAAACCAAAGTTGCATTACTTTTGTAATCAAATAGAAGTCAATGATTTCTTATAAGTTGAAACAAATGATTGACGAGAAACAAATATGATTGACGAAATATTAATATGCTTACCATTGATCACCTACAAATATTGAGGCTTACTTGGTACCTGGTACTAGCCCAAGGTTGGAAAGGCTACAGAAATAGCTCTGTAAGTTGTATTCATTCCCTAAAAGGTATTTTACTGAAATAATGACAGTAATCTATGACCATGGAAAATTCCAACTTCAAAGAAATGCGGTGTGTGTGTGTGTGTGTGTGTTGGCAATTCTTGATTTTTCAAACTTTTAAATTCTTAACTTAGCCTTTATCAGCAATAGTTTTTAAATGCCCCCCGCCCCCAAAAGAAGAAACTTAGAAATCTTACAAAGAGATAATTATTAAATCACTAGAGTTCTATGGTATAATGTTATGAGACCATGAAAATCTGTATTTTCAAAACATTTGAAATGTCAAGAAAAATATAAAGATATGATGACAAATTAAGTAGGATATAAATTGTATTTGAAATATGATTTCAATTTTGTAAAAAGTGAAACATGATGGTGTGTGCACATATGCGTATGTGTGTATTTGTACATATTAGGCATGTGTATGTATGATCTAAGGAGTTCTGGTGGGACCATGGTTGGGCACTTGGTTGCTAGCCAAAAGCTGGCAGTTCTAACCCATCAGTGCTGGGCAGGAAAAAGATGAGGTCGTCTGCTTCCATCATGATGATAGCCTTGGAAACCCTAAGGAGCAGTTCTCTGTGCTAAAAGGTTGCTGTAAGTCGGAATCAACTAAGTGGCAATGGGCTTATGTATGATCTATACAAACACAGATACATTTATATGTATACATGTAGAACCACAAAGAAAAAAGTTTGAAAAAGAGGTGTCGAAGGGATCAGGTATAAGGCATCATCAGAACAAAAAATCTTACCATAGTGAATGATGGGGGGGAGTGCGGAGTGGAGATCCAAAGCCCATTAGTAGGCCACTGGAGATCCCCTTGCAGAGGGGTCTCAGGGAGGAGATGAGCCAGTCAGGGTGCGATGTAACAATGATGAGAAATACAATCTTCCTCTAGTTCCTAAATGTTTCCTCCCCACTCCCACTACCATGACTTGAATTCGACCTTGCATGTCTGGCTAGACCAGAGGAGGTACACTGGTACAGCAACTGGAAATCCAGGGAATCCAGGGCGGATGAGCCCTACAGGACCAGTGGTGTGAGTGGCGAAACAGGGAGGGTAAAGGGAGAGTGGGTAGGAAAGAGGGAACCAATTACAAGGAACTATATGTGACCTCCTCCCTGGGGGACAGACAACAGAAAAGTGGGTGAAGGGAGACGTTGGACAGGGCAAGATATGACAAAATACCAATTTATGAACTATCAAGGGCTCATGAGGGAGGGGAAAAATGAGGACCTAATGTCGGGGATTTGAGTGGAGAGAAAATGTTTTGAGAATGATGTACAAATGCGCTTTACACAATTGATGTGTGTATGGATTGTGATAACAGTTGTATGAGCCGCTTTTAAAAAAAAAAAAAGAAAAAAAGAAAAAGAACACATCAAAATGTTAACAGTTGCTTGCAGCTGTCAATTTTATATATTTAATATTATTTTCAACAATTAAAATGGTAGTAAAAACAGTGAGCTTTTAAAATCTGTTAAACTGGAATCTTTTTTTCTGGGTACAGTACACTTTATTGATGGTACATGACAAGGTCGAGTTCTCTAAGCCCCTCCCCTACCTTCAGGGGGTCTGGATGGAATATTCTCAGTGTGTTGGGGGATTGAATTAGGGGCAAAGACTCCCCAGCAGTTGAGAGCCTCTCTTCCTCTAGTGCTGTTGCTGGGGCTGGTGATCCAGGGGGGCTCTTATTCCATGGAGGCCACGTGGACCATGAGGTCCACCACTCTGTTGCTGTAGCCAAATTCATTGTCATACCAGGAAATGAGCTTGACAAAGTGGTCGTTGAGGGCAATGCCAGCCCCAGCATCAAAGGTGGAAGAGTGGGGGTCACTGTTGAAGTCACAGGAGACAACTTGGTCCTCAATGTAGCCCAGGATGCCCTTTAGGGGACCATCGGCCACCTGCTTCACCACCTTCTTAATGTCATAGTACTTGGCAGCTTTCTCCACACAGCAGGTGAGCTCCACGATGGACACATTGGGGGGTGAGGACACGGAAGGCCATGCCAGTCAGTTTCCCATTCAGCTCTGGGATAACCTTGCCCACAGCCTAGGCAGCGCCAGTAAATGCGGGGATGATGTTCTGAGCAGCCCCACGGCCAACATGCCAGAGTTTCCCAGAGGGGCCATCTACGGTCTTCTGGGTGGCAGTGATGGCATGGACTGTGGTCATGAGCCCTTCCACGATGCCAAAATTGTCATGGATGACCTTGGCCAGGGGGGCTAAGCAGTTGGTTGTGCAGGAGGCATTGCTGACAATCTTAAGGGAGTTGTCATTACTTCTCGTGGTTCATGCCCATCGCAAACATGGGGGCGTTGGCAGAAGGGGCAGAGATGATCACCCTTTTGGCACTGCCCTTCAAGTGAGCCCCAGCCTTCTCTATGGTGGTGAAGACACCAGTGGACTCTACGATATACTCAGCACCAGCCTCAGCCCACTTGATGTTGGCGGGATCTCGCTCCTGGAAGATGGAGATGGCCTTCCCACTGACCATAAGCTTCCCATTCTCAGCCTTGACAGTGCCATTGAACTTGCCATGGGTGGAATCATACTGGAACATGTAGACCATGTAGTTCAGATCAATGAAGGGGTCACTGATGGCAACAATAACCACTTTGCCAGAATTGAAATCAGCCCTGGTGACCAGGTGCCCACAATGCTGCCAAATCCGTTCACTCCGACCAACCTTCACCATCGTGTCTCCGGGATGCGGCTGGGACTGCACGGGAATGGGAGAGGCGGCTGTCTATCACACGAGGAAGAGCAGAGAGCCTGGAGTCTGTTTTAAGTGTTTTACTGGCATTATTTTATTTAAGCCTCATATTTAACTTCTACAACTTTCCCCCATTTTGTAGAAAAGGAAACCCAAGCTTACAGAGATACTTGCCTAGCCGAGTATGTATGAGAGCTGGGCTTGTAACAAATTCAATGCCAGTGTGCTCAGTCTGTATGTTCTAATCCATGGTAATTGAGTAAGGAGCCCTAGTGGTATTGTTGGTTAAGCACTTAACTACTAACTGCCAAGTCTGTAGTTCGCATCCACCAGTCACTCCACAGAAGGAAGATGAGTCTGTCTGCTCCCATAAAAATTTAAAAGTCTTGGAAATCCTAAGGAACAGTTCTCCTCTGTCCTATAGGGTCACTAAGTGTTGGAAGAAACTCGGTGGCAGTTAAGTTTTTTAAGAATTGTGCTACAGAGTAGAACTGCGTGCCATTTGGTTTCTCTGACTGTAATCTTTCTGGAAGCAGATCTCCCGTGTTTCTTCTGCAATGCTGCAGTGTGGGTTTGAACTGCCAACCTTTTGATTAGTAGCCAAGTGAAAACTGCACCATCCAGGGACCCTTTAATTGTGCTACTGCCTTTCGGATTACTTTTATAATCAGAAAGCAGCAAATGTTGTTTAAATATTAAAAAAGGTTCTATCTAGTGTTATTACCCCCACCCTGGTAATTAAAATTTCAGGAACTGAAGTTGCTTCCCTCTTTAAACTCACTGCCAACGGATTCACTTTCGACTTCTAAAACTATAAATCTTTATGGGAGCAGGTAGCCTCATCTTTCTCCTGCAGAGCAGCTGGGGGGCCTGCACCACCCACTTCATGGTTAGCAACCCAAGGCTCAACCCACAGCGCCACCACCGCACCTGCTCCCTTCTTGAGGTAACACAATATAAAGAATGATTAGCTGGGAGAAGAGAGATATCGCTCATCACATCTTCTTGCCAGAGAAAGTGCCTTGTCATTTTGATTTCTTACAAAATAAAGAGCTCCAACTAGGCCTGTTTCCCAGGGTCACAGATAGACAACTGAGTTAAAACTACGACCAGTGTCAAGACCAAACTAAATTAAACCCACCAAACAATATGACCCCTCTGCATTCATTTATGCCTGGTCAATGAAAAATATGTTCACAGATCTTTAAGGTCCTTGCTGATTCCCACAGGAGTGTGTTTACACTGTAAACACCACCCAGATGCTTAATTAGCTGGATCTGAGACCTAAGCCACCTTATTACTCCAATTTCCAGCCTCTAAAACCAAATAACGGCATAGAACAGCCTCATCCCATGGAGACTCCCCTCAAAACTTAAGCACCTTTGAGATTTGGCCATTTTCTAGGCTGGTTCTGATACAGCATGTGCTTTTACTCAGGATTAGATAGAAAATCAGAAAGCTGCTTTACACAATTGATATATGTATGGATTGTGATAAGAGTTGTATGAGCCCCTAATAAAATGATTAAAAAGAAAAAGATCAGAAAGGATGAAGAAAAACTCAATCAAGATAGATCATATCTTGGTCCCCAAACAAACCTAAAGAAACTGAAAAACTGAAGTCACACAGAGTGTGCAAACTATCCATATACACAATGGATAGGAACAGAAAGTTAACCAGCAACAAAGGCTCCAAACACCTGGAAACAAAGTAACTCAGTTCTAAAGAACTCATGTGTGGAAAACGAGGTCTCAAGAAAAATGAAAACACAACATTGAATTGATTCAAAGTGAAAAAAAGAGCCAACCGATTACAATCTGTGGCACACAGTTCTGAGAGGGAAATTCAGTATTAAATGTACACACACTTAAAAAAAAAAATCCCAATAATTTAAGTTGCTTCTTCAAAAATCTAGGAAAAGAACAAAATAAACTCAAGTAGAGGAATAGAACTAAGAGCAAAACTCCAATGAAATTGAAAACACAAAAATGATAGAGAAATAAAGGATGAATTGTTTTTTTAAAGAGATCCTTAAGACTGACATACTTCTAGCAAAACTAATAAAGGCACACATCACTAATTTAAAGAATTTAAAGGATTTAACATAGAAACAAGACAACTTACCCTGTTTCCCCAAAAATAAGAGTGTCTTATATTAATTTTTGCTCCCAAAGATGCGCTAGGTCTTATTTTCAGGGGATATCTTATTTTTCCATGAATAAGAATACGGTACACAGTTATTGTTGAACCAAAAAAGGAAATTTATTACCTGTATATGGTACGGTAGTAGTTGTCATCACAAACCAGCATAACCAGACAAACCATGAATCCTACAGTATCAAGAATTTCTTCTTACTACCATTATTTCCATGTACAACAATCTATGGTACTTTTAGTCATAATCTATGGTATATTTACTCACACTTCCTGTCTGCTCTGGCTGCGCTGTGGCCTACAGTGAGCTGCATGGAGGTGCCCGCCACTACGGTCCAGAGTCCAGAGTTACGGTAGTTTTGGGAGGACTTATTATCAGGGAGGCCTTATGTTTGGGGAGGTCTTATTTTCAGGGGATGCCTTATATTTCAGCAAGAGGCAAAACTTTAAGTAGGTCTTATTCTCAGGGGATGTCTTACCTTTGGGGAAACACGGTATGTGTATGCAACATAAATAAGACCAATTATTCAAAGAACGACCTACCACAACTCACCCAATATGAAATAATTTGAATAGCTCTATAACTATTAAGGAAAAAGAATCTGAAATTTTTAAATTCTCTAAACAGGAAACTCTATGTTAGATGATTGCACTAGAGAATCCGACGAAATTTTACAGAACAAACACCAACTCTAGACAACTTCTTGCAGAAAATAGATGTAGGCGTATACTCCCCAAATAATTTTTTTGAAGCTGGTATCACCCAGATTATCAAAACTAAATAAAGACAGAGTTCATGAATAGATACAAAATTTTCCCACAAAATATTCTTATGTAGATGTATTAGTCTATGTACTTTAGAGAAACAAATCCACAGAAACTCATGTATAAGAGAGAGTTTTATATAAAGGTTAAGTGTGCATCAAGAAAACATCCTAACCCAGTGCTACCAAAATCCCCAAGTCCAACATTAACCCATTAACCCATATGTCCAACACCAGTCCACAAAGTCCTCCTCCATCTCACAAAACACATGCAGTGATGCCGACTGCTGGAGGAAAGCTGAGTCAGTGAATGTGTAAGCATCTCAGCACTGGCAGGGGTATCCGGGTAGGTCCATGTGGCTTCTCCTTGGGGATGTCTTGCAGGAAGTCAGCCTTGCAAGCTGAAGGAGGGAACTGATAAGGCAGCTGCACCTTGGTGCCACCATCACAAAGCAAGAGACTGGAGAACTTGAAAGGCGAGGCTCATCGAGCCATTTATCCCTCCGCCTCTCAATTAACCCCACTGTGTTTATCGGTCAGGTTGGCAAAATAAACTAACTACCTCAGTAGAATTCAGCAATATATAAAAAGTGAGCTTTATTTAAAATATGCAAGGTGCTTCAACATGACCAAGTGACCAAGGTGCTTCAACATGACCAAGGTAGCTTTATTTAAAATATGCACGGTGCTTCAACATTTAAAAGTCAATTAATGTAATGGAACAAAAATCTAGCAAGAGGCTCCCACAGATATTCCACGAAGTCTCTATGAGCTGAAATCAACTTGAAGGCACTGAGCACTCCCACCAACATAATGGTACAAATCATTTACAATCACTTTGTATTATGCTATGTTATTCGTACTAAGCTTTATGTGTTTGCTCTGCTTTTTAAACTTATTTTTGCTATGCAGGAAGGCTTACATTTTTATTCCGATGGTACCTTAGATTAATTTTCTACTGTTAAAAGTTTTATTGGCATATAATTCACAAATCATAGAATTCAATACAGTAGTTCAAATTAAGAAGAGTTGTACAATCATCACCACAATCAATTTTGGGAAATTTTCTTCATTCTTGTACTCATCATTATTATCTCCCCATTTCCCCCCAGCCTCCCCTGTCACACTCTCAAGAAGCCATTAATCCACAGTTACTGTCTCTATAGATTTACCTATCTTGGATTTCATATACAGAAAAACATTTGAAAACAACCAAAAACTGTAAACAATTACAGAAAAAAATCTCAATTAAAAAAAAAGAAAACATTAAAAACTAGAATAAATTTAAATGTGCTAGAAGGGAGATCAAATGATAAAGTGTTAAATTTTAACTTAACTGCGTCTGCAATAATCCACTTTCCAATGCACTCTGCATGATAGCGCAGCTATCCACATCCCTGGTCCATGGTCAGAAAAATAACCAGAGCCTAATCCATTTGTATTTCTCCTTCACTCCCAAAGCCCCCACTTTAAAAAATGGAAACAACTTTAAAATGGGTCAAAAAGGAGATCAAATGATATTATATTTTAACTATGTCTGCCATAAATGTCTTTATAATGCTCTCTGAGAAAAAGGATATTCACATTCCTCAACTATGGTCAGAGGGGATTCCCCAGAGGCTTAATCCATAAATGAGCCCTGTATGTGGATTTTGGGCTTCCACTGTTATCCACAGCCTTCTACAAACTGAGTTTTCATAATTTAAGCTCTCATACCATTCCCTCCTTCAGATTTTGATTTTATTATTTACAATCCTTGAATCATACAGGCTGGTGTCCTTTTCCCGTGTGAACTTAGTTGACGCCTCGATGATATCTTTCTTTCTTTTTAATAGTACACTTAATCCTTGTTTTTCTTATATTCAAAAATCTGTTACTTTATTAAATATTACCTTTGACTCTCACCTATTCACTTTACAACAATCAATGGTTTGATTCTACTTTCCTCCTCTCTCTTTCCTGTTTTGAGCTGCATTCTTTCTACTTTGTCAGAACATATGATATTTACATATTCCTCAATTCTTTACCCCAGCCTTCTTTTAGTTTTACTTCTTCAATTGAGTATATAAAATCCCGAGTTAGTTCTACTGCAAAATTTCCTTTAGCCTGGATGAAGCTCATCCTCTAGCAGATGTCTCAGGAAGAGGACATGTCCACAGCAATCCTTGAGTTCTGCCACATTCAAAACTTTTGAGTCTCTCAAACACAATGAAAACTGCACAAATGATGCAGACACATTAGATAAAATATTTATGTTCATCAAGAGACTTTACTGAGGAGGGTGAAAAGAGAACTTTCAGAATGGGAGAAAATCTTTGCAACGACATACCTTAGAAGAGTCTAATCTGTAAAATCTACAGAAAGTGTCAATAATTGAACAACAAAAAGAAACCAATCTAATAAAGAAAATGGACAAAGGACACGAATAGTCAGACACTTCACCAAAGATGACATTTAGGTGGCCAACAAATACATGAAAAGATGTTCTTAGTTATTAGAGAGAAGTAAATCAAAACTCCAGTGAGATAGCATCTCACTGCTGCAAGGATGACAATGATAAAAACAAAACCCAGAAAACCACAAATGTTGCTGAGGTTGTGGGGGGCTTAGAACTCTGATACACTGATGGTGGTACTGTAAAATGGTACATCTTTAAAAAAAATCTAGAAATACTATGATTCAACAAACTCACTGCTAGGTATGCATATAACCTAGAGATAAAAGAGCAGTGACATGAACGGACATATATGAACAAACATATTTACTGCACCATCATTCACAATAGCAAAAAAGATGGAAGCAACCTAAGTGCTCAGCAGTGGATGAATGGATAAACAAATTGTGGAACACACATGAGTACAATGGAATATTATACAACTCTAAAGAATAAGAATGATTCAATGAAACGACTTGGATGGATCTGGAAAACATGACACTATACTGAGTTAAATAATTAAATCACAAAAAGACAAATACTAATGGGCCCATTATTACGAAAATCAAGAATAGAAAAGATACAGAAAGCAAAGGGGAATCCCTTTCTAGATAGTTGACAGTGATCCTTTTGGTGATGGGAAAGGCAGGACCAAATATGGATAAAGTCAGCACAACTTTATCAATGTACATAAAGATGCTTAGAAAGATATGAGAAAAGGGACAATTTTGCTAAGGGCTAAACATAAACCATTTTGCAAAATCAATATAAACAACCAAAATGGTTATGTAGGTAGATGCATACACATGTGTTGAAAGGCACTTGGGAGTTAATGCACATGCATGCATCTGCAGGCCTATGCATATACACGTTCATATGTGCTGCATATATGTATGTATATCCCCACATATCTAACACACCACATAGGGAGCACAGCTATGGAGCTTGCCTAGACACATCCAAACAGTTCATGGGGTTGTTCCACAGGGTTAAAAGGCTTGGGGCCATAGTCTCAGGGGGCAATTTAGTCAATTTGCACAACATAGTTCACAAAAATAATGTTCTATACCTTAGTTTGGTGAATATTGTCTGGGGTCTTAAGATACAACTATTGGTTTCTAACTCATATGGAACAAAAGCGCATGAAGGAAATCAAGGGGTAAAAGGAGAGACAAATCCAACACACTAATATAGGCCATAGGAACCACAGCCTCTCCTGATATAAGACCTGAAAAATTGGATGGAGCCTGGTTATCATTATCGTCTGTTCTGATCAGAGGTACAAAAGAGAAGGTTCTGGAGAGATTGGGAGGAAAATGTAAAACAGAACTCAAATTCCTGAAAAAGGCCAGACTAACTGGGCAGATACAGACCAGGGGAACCACTGAGAGTATCATCCTAAGACAGCCTTTGAACACACAATTGACGCTATTTCTGCAGGTCACCTTTTAGTAGAATAGTAGATTGGCTTATACAATAAACACTCTCACCTGTGAGTACTGTGCTTCCTTAAACCATTTAATGAACTATGAGACCAAATGGTCAACATTGTCCAAAAGCAGAGGCAGAAGGCAGGAGGGAAGGGAAGTCAGATCAATATAAACAGCATGGAAATAATGAGAATGCTGGTATATTGTAAAAATTGTAACCAGTGCCACAGAAAATTTGTACAAAAATTGTTAAAGGAGAACTTAATTTGTTCTGTGAGCTTTCACTCAAAAGACAGTATTATTAAAACAAAGCAAAGCAAAACAAAAAATTGTATTTGATGGCCTTGTAACTCAAAGGACAAGTTACATATACACACCCTTGACTTATAATCTTGAAAATGCTGCTCTACTGTCTTCTTACACTTATTTGTTATTGTTCAGAAATTCCTTTGCCTTTGTAAAAAATATCTTTTTTGCCTGGATGCTTTGTGGGTCAGTCCCACCCTCCGCCACCCGCCAGTCTTTCTTTAAACAGTTTTACAAGGATATGAGTCAAGAGTTGATCCTTCTGGGTCAATTTCCCCAAATACGTGGTAGACTCGTTTAGAGTGTATGAAGACTCAGGTCTTTCAGTTCTGAAAAGGTTTCTTAGATTGTGGTTTGTAGTCTTAGTTCCAAAGTTTTGATTTTCTTCTTGGGGACAGTGCTAATACTGAATGCTCAACTTCCTCGACTGTCATATATTTCAACCAATTTCTCTTTGACCCTTTTGCTTCTCTTGTGGTCTCATTTTCCTCTCTTGATTGTGTTCCTCCTTTGCTTTAATGCCCTTTACTAGGTTTTCCATTTACATTTGTTCTCTCTTGGATACTTTGTATTTTAGTCTTCATTTCTATATTTAATTTTTCTTTTTTTCTATTTCATTCTTAGTTTTGGTCTTTCAGATGGAAGGTTTTCCCCCTTGTCTTCAACTTCCTGTTTGAGGATATTTAGCTCTGTTTGGTGTACTGTTTTTTCATCGACTTCAAGGTTGTTTTTTTGGGGGGGCGGGGTTTAAGTAACAAAAACTTTTATTTGCATTTTCTGACTTTCTGCAACAGTTAGGCACGCACAACATCTTTTTCTGATTTCTGTTCATTTTTGTGGCTAGAGCCTCTTTTGTCAGTCTGCCCTCTTACATACAGTTTCTTTGCTGACCAGTCCTGATGCTAAGAGAGTGGGGAGAGGAAAGGTTAGCATGTCTGTTTCTTTTTGGTTTCTGACAAACAAAACCCATCTAAGCCCATGGCCACCTGAGGCTGTAATTCTTTAGGAAATAAACTGCCTGTCTTTCTCCTGCAGCTCAGCTGGTGGGTTTGAATTGCTGACCAAGAGGTTCGGCAGCCCAATAGCTAACCTCTACAGGTCCTTAATGTTCTCCTTATGTTGCCTTCTCTCCCTTCACTGCCTGTCTCCAAGGTACACCACCTCATCTGCATATAAGGGGGCTTCAAAAATGCATGCAAAAAAGTAACGAAAAGATAATGTGATTTTTCCATGAACTTTTGGAAGCTCCTTTTTACCTAATTTCTCCAAGGAGCATAGTTTTTAAACAACTGACATTTCCAGTCTGGCAACACTTAGATTCTTTCTTACTGCAAGACAATGAGTTGCCAGTCCCAACCTGGGCTCAGTATCCTGGGCATTTACTGTTGCCCTCTCTCTAATGGTGAATTTTGTCTGTGTTTCTACCATTTCCTTTGTGCCTATCTGTCCTTTTTCATGATTTTTTGTGGGTTAAACCTTGCGCAACTAATCCCAAGGTCAGCTGTTTGAACTCACCAGCCACTCAATGGGAGAAAGAGGAGGCTTTCTATTCCAGTACAGATCTACAGTCTCATAAACCCACAGGGCCAAGTCTACTGTCTACTTTGCATCCACAGAAGTCCTGGTGGAGCAGTGGTCACTCACTGGGCTGCTAACTGCAAGGTCAGCAGTTTGAAGCCACCAGCAGCTCTGCAGGCGAAAGATGGAGCTTTCTACGCCCATAGAAAGTTAGTCTCAGAAACTCGGACACTCAGAAACCCTGTGCTATAGAGTTGCTAGGAGTCGGCATCAACTCAACGACAGTTTGATTTTTAGTTTGCATCCTAGGCTTGCAGAGGACAAGGAATAGGAGTTCTTTCTTTCAGATATTTCCTTGTAAATGTTTACATAGCAAATCGAGTTTCTATTCAATAGTACCTACACAAAGTGTTCTGTAACATTGGTTGTGATCCCCACGATGTGTCAGCACTCACCCCATTTTCATCCAGGGTTTCTCATGTCCTATTGGCAGGTTCGCTTAACCCTTTGTACTATCTCATCTTTGTTTTGGGGCAGACTTTGCCCTCTTGGTCTCTTATAGTTGACTATTTATAAGGAGCACACTTCTCCTGGGTAGTGGTGTTTATTTTGTGGGTCAATCTATTATTGGGTTGAAAGGGGGTCTTGGGAAATGGCTTCAGTTTGGAGGTTGTCTTAGGGCAACAGTCTCAGGGGAGCAGTGTGATTTCTTTTAGAATTGGTTTCTTTTTCCTTTACTTACAAGTAATTTGAAAGTTGCTGTGGTCTTTCTTCCTGTTGTTGTTCCTAGGTGCCACTGTGTTCGTCCTGATTCACAATGACCCAGTGTACAACAGAATGAAATACCTCAGTCCTGCACGTCCTCACAATTGTTTAGGTTTGAGCCTATTGTTGCAGCCATGGTGTCAATCCAGCTTGTTGAAGGTCTTCCTCTTTTTTGCTGCCCCTCCACTTTACCAAGCAGGGTGCTCTTTTTCAGGGACCGTTCTCGCCTAATAACATGGCCAAAATATGTGAGACAAAGTCCCATTATCTTTGCTTCTAAGGAGTATTCTGGATGTATGTACTTCTTCCAAGACAAACTTGTTTATTTGGCAGTCCATGGTACTTTCAATCTTCTTTGCCAGCACCATAATTCAATTGTAGTGATTCTTCAGTCTTCTTTCTTTAATGTCCAATTTTCACATGCATATGAGGCCATTGGAAATAGCAGGGCTTGGGTCAGGTACACCTTAGACCTCAAGTAACATCTTTGCTGTTCAATACTTTCCAGAGGTCTCGTGCAGCAGATTTACCCAAGGCAATTCGTTGTTTGATCTCTTGACTGCCGCTTCCAGGAGCATTGATTGTGGACCCAAGCAAGATGAAATCCTCGACAACTTCAATCTTTTCTGTTTCTCATGATGTTACTTATTGGTCCAGTTATGTAAAGACTTTTTGTTTTCTTTACATTGAGTTGTAATCCATACTGTAAGGCGGCAATCCTTAATCTTCATCAGCAAGTGCTTCAAGTCCTCACTTT
>NW_022109491.1:29820004-29836552 GCF_000313985.2 Echinops telfairi
TAGGATGCCTGGGGGGGCTTGATCAAGTGCGATGTAGCCAAGAGGAATTACTGAAAGCCAAATGAAGGTAGAATGTGATAGTGTGACAAGAGGAAAGTAAAAGGAAGTAGAGGAAAAACTAGGAGGTAAAAGACATTTATAGAGGTCTAAACACAGGCATACACATATGTAAATATATTTATATATAACAATAGGGAAATATATCTATGTACATATATGTATATGTTACATATTAAGGTAGCAGACAGACAGTGGGCCTCTACTCCCTCAATGCAAGAACACTTTGTTCTAATAACCTGGCATTCTGTGATGCTCATCTTCCCGACACAATCGCTGAAGACAAAATGAGTGCATAAGCAAATGTGGTGAAGAAAGCTGATGGTGCCTGGCTATCAAAAGATTCAGCCATCTGGGGTTTTAAAGGCTTGAAGATAAGCAAGCGGACATCTAGCTGAGAAGCAACAAAGACCACATGGAAGAAGCACACCAGCTTGTGTGATCATAAGGTATCAATGGGATCAGTTATCAGGCATCAAAGTCCCAGAAAAAAATCTTATCAATGCGAATGAGGGGGAACACGGAGTGGAGATCCAAAGCCTATCTCTAGACGACTGGACATCCCTTAACAGAAGGGTCACAAGGAAGAGACGAGCCAGTTAGGGTATATATAACACCAACGAAGCACACAACTTTCCTCTAGTTCAGTGGTTCTCAACCTGTGGGTAGAGATCCCTTTGGGGACCAGATGACCCTTTCACAGGGGTTGGCCGATTCATAACAGTAGCAAAATGACAGTTATGAAGTAGCAACAAAATTAATTTTATGGTTGGGAGGTCACCACAACATGAGGAACTGTATTAAAAGGTCGTAGCGTTAGGAAGGTTGAGAACCACTGTCTTAAGGGATGTTGTACATTTTTAAATGCCTTTTATCAGTGTTTCAGTTCTTTCTCTTTAAAAAATTCTAACCAGTAACTTTTAATAGTCTTTGTATTATATCTTCCAGTCATTACTGACAATTCCAACAGCCACTCCTTGAGAGAAAGATGAGGCTTTCTGCTTCCATGAAGAGTTACAGCCTCAGAAACGTAAAAGGGCAGTTCTACTCCATAAGAGTTGACTCAATGACAGTATGAGATTCCCTTCTTATTCAGCCAATGTAAAGCCATATGTGCATTATACTTTTACAAAGAAGGTGCTTGCTAGTATTTAATTATTCATTTCATGGGATCTTTAACTAATTGGGGGCAGAACTCTTAAAGAGTATGGATAACAGGAAAAAGAACGAGGAGTAGTAATGCTGACACAGACTGAAATGGAAGACAAGCTAGAGAGGAAGAAAATACTCTCAGATTAAACTTCACATCACAATGACACAAAGGCAGGCAGTAAAAAATCCTATCTTCAACAGGAAATAAAATCAGGGTGTAATACAAATACCTATTTAATTTTTAAAAAGAGCTGATCTCCATTACTTCCCCTCCACCAACAGAACATCATGTTTCCTGCTTGCAGGAAGGAAATAAAAATGAGCAATGTCTGCGTCATTCAAAATCATACTCTAATTACCTTTGGGGAGCACAGTGGGGGTTAATTCTCTCAAAGCTTTCGAGTTTGGTGAATAGGCTAGGGAGCCTCTTTCTTTAGATCCAGAATTTATTCTACATTAATAGCTCATCAGGCTCCTGGTTCTTGTACAGGTGGGCATAAGAGACACCTGCAGAGCACAAAACAAATACAATTCTTAACATGCTGGTAAGTGATTCCAGGTGCTGAAGCCAACAGTCTTCATTGTTGCTGTACTGTGAATCTACTCCTTCGTTGGGAATAAGACAAAGATGGATCATGAAAGGGAAAATCTTCAAGAGGAAAGTTTTGATTCTTCTGAGTGGATAATAGATATGTTACTTGAGAAATGATTCCATCTTTTCTGTTTCCTTCAAGAATACCACCTTGATTATAAAAGGAGGAATTAAAATGATCATTATTTGCAGATGATAGTAAAACAAAAAAAGAATTCCACTTAAAAGAATAACAGAAAGAATATTTATTAGCAAATATACCCACTGCCATTGAGCTGATTCCAACTCACAGCAACACGAGGGTTTCCCAGGCAATCTTTACTGGAGCAGTAAGCCTCACCCTTCTCCTGAGGAACAGCTGGTAGATTTGAACTGCCATTGTAATACCAGGGCTCCTTTATTTATACATATATATTATATTCAGAAAAAGGTGCAATGGTGGTACTGTGGGGTTTGGCATTGGGCTGCTAACAGCCAGGTTGGTAATTCAAATCCACTAGCTGCTCCACAGGAGAAAAATGAGGCTATCTACTCTCATAAAAATTTATAGTCTAAAAAGAAAAAAAAAAAAATTTATAGTCTCAGGAACCCTGTACAGGCTCAGCTGACTTGATGGCAGTGAATTTTTTTTTTTTGGGGGGGCAGTGGAGAATATTAAGAAACAAATATGAGAAATACAAAAGAAGATGTGAATAATTGAAAAGATATGGCTTTGAAGGGTCAATATTATAAAGATAACAATTTTTCTTAAATCTATAAATTAATGCAGACACAATAAAAAAACAACACCGACAGGGTTTGCTTTTTTTTCTGGAAGAAGGGTGGATTTGGACAAGTTTTTCTAGTTCAACAGAAAAAAATGTACATAGGCAAGCAGCCAGGACAATTAAAAAAAAAAATCCATGTTCCTGACACATGAATTGACACACAGTAGCATTATAGAACAGAGATAGCTACTGTTTGCCAAATACTTTTAGTTTTCCACCTCTGGGTGACATATGACTTCCTGGGCAACTTGTCAGTGAGGTATAAGGGCACTGATGCATGACTTCTGGATGAGCACATTACTGATGGGTGACTCTGCAGGGTCCTCCTTCTCTCAGCCAGGAAACTGGGAATGCTCAAGATGGTGGTATCTTCTAGACCAGTGGTTCTCAACCTTCCTAATGCCGTGACCTTTTAATACAGTTCCTCATGCTGTGGTGACCCCCCACCCATAAGATTATTTTTGTTGCTACTTCATAACTTTAATTTTGCTACTGTTATGAATCGGGCGACCCCTGTGAAAGGGTCGTTTGACCCCAAAGGGGTCGCGACTCACGGGTTGAGAACCACTGTTCTAGACCCAAGTGAGGAGACACAGAGCAGATCCCTGTGTCAGCCCCTGATGGACATGAACCAAAATGAGGAAAGATTCTTGTTAAAAATCAACACGATTTTCAGGATTGTAATACAACAGAATATAGCTTATCCTGGCATATACAAGATAGCTGAAGCCCAGCCCAGAGTCATATAAATATCTAATATAATGCTGACATTTCCCCTCAGTGGGTGAAAGACAGATTACTCAAGCCAATTGAGCAAAAAAAGATATGTACCCAAACATATCTCAGCTATGTCAGACTTAAAGATAAAAGTATTAAAAGAATATATCACGGAATTAAAAATCACCTCAAAGTAGGGAAGGGCTTTTTGAATATAACCCAGAGGTCCAGAAAAAAGATTGATAAATCCAACTACGTACAAACAAAAACCTGCTGCTTGAGGGAGCAATCACGCTTACATATCTGAGGGAAACTCTCAATTAGTGTAATTTTTGTAACTGTCAGAGCCATGAGAGTAACTTAGTAACATCACACGGGGACTTTCCTGTTGATCCAATAATAGTCCCATCTTTAGGAATTCATCTTTCATATGTGCTTGCATGTCTACCCAAAATGCACACTTGGACCAGGCTCTTCATTGCAGCCTTCCTTGTAATAGTGACAAGTATGATGCAACCTGAAAATGTAATTGGTTAAATACGGGACTGTAAAATAATGCTGTCGATCTGTATGTGCTGACTTAACAATTTTCATAAATTACGAAATAGAAATCAAACAAAACAAGGTGCAGAATAGTGCAAGGGGGCTTTAAAAAGTTTGTGGAAAAAATTCCCATGAACTTTTTGAAGCCCTCTCGTATCTGTGGCATGAAACTGAAAATGTAGAGAGAAAGAAAAGAGAAGTGAGCTTTTTTAAAATAAGGAGCCCTGCTAGGGTTCTGTTCCTAAAGTCTGTGGAAGGGCAAAGTTTGTGGAAGGACACAGAGAAAACTCATACTCATGATTTCTTCACACCTGGGTGGGAGGAGACAACCTTTTCACGAATAGCTACCTTTCGTGTTTTTGAAGTATGTGCAAAGTATTACTTATTAAAGAGAAAACCAAGATCAACCCCTGACACTGAGTTGATTGTGACTCATAGTGGGTCTATACCGGGTTTCCATTGACTGTACATCTTTATGGGAACAGACAGCTTCATCTTTTCCCTGGGGGAGTGAGCGGCTGGTGTGTTTTACCTGCCACCCTTTCAGTTAGCAGTCCAAAGCTTACCTGATAGTGCCACTAGGGTTCCTTTGTTTATTAAAGAGAATAAAATTTTTTTTAATTAACTATAAATAGACAAGGAAAAAGATGAAGTACTCCTAAAAGTAAGGTTTTCTTTGCTGTTTGTAAAGATTCATAAGGATTTTTAATGTTAGATTCTTATTTGAAAGATTTGGCTGGAAACCCTGCCTTTTCTGGACTGTTAAATTCACCTCACTCACTGCCATTGAACCAATACCAACTCAGAGACCCTAAAGGACAGGGTAGAATTGCCCCTGTGGGTTTTTGAGACTGTAATCTTTTATGGGAGTAGAAAGCCCCTTCTTTCTCTCTTGTGGTCCTGGTGGTTTTGAACTGCTAACCTTGTACCCTGTTTTCCCGAAAGTAAGACATCCCCTGAAAATATCCCCAGTTTTGCCTCTCGCTGAAATATAAGGACCCCCCCAAAATAAGGTTCCCCGAAGCTACTGTAACTCTTGACTCTGGACCATAGCGGCGGGCACTGCTGCACAGCTCACTGTTGGCCGCAGCGCAGCCGGAGCAGATAGGAAATGCGAGGTCTCTTTTAATAAAACAACAAAACAATAAACAATAAATGTGTACCACATTCTTCTTCATGGAAAAATAAAGACATCCCCTGAAAATAAGACCTAGTGCATCTTTGGGAGCAAAAATTAAGATAAGACACTGTCTTATTTTCGGGGAAACAGGGTAGTTATCAGCCCAACCCATAACCACTGTGCCACAAAGACTCCAAAAGATAAACTACGATTTTAAATATTTCAAAAACATCCTGTAGCTAATCTGTTTTAAACCAGCATCTAGATAAGGTGCTTACTTCTTCCCTGATTGAGTTCTCTAGTATCCCTATAACAATGTTAAAAATAACAATAATAAGATGCCAACAAATGTACAAATGTGCTTGACACAATGGATGTATATGTATGGATTGTGATAAGGGTTGTATGGGCCCCCAATAAAATGATTTATATAAAAACCCCAAACAAAAAACCAACAATAATAATGGGTATTCTTTGATATTTAACTCTACTGAGATTGCAGTTTCATCCATAAATTGATGGACTGAGTTTGAAACATACCCAAACACTTACACATTTATTATAGTATAGGGGGTTCTCATTTGGTCCTACTAATAAGTTATTTTTAATTTAAGTTGAGGGTAATAGATATTTTACTCATGTATTTTACCAATTCAATTAAATTTTTTCAATTAGAGTTCTGTTCAGTCTAAGGTAAGCATCTGAGGACTACTGGTAAGCAGCTCTAACTTCACCTGGAAATGTATTTCTTTGATGGATTTTGGTGTCTTGGTGAAGCAGATAAATCAACAGACAGTAGATACAGCACAAAAATACTTAAGATCTGGTTGAAAACACACAGGAGCCCTTTACCAGGCCTAGAATCAGAACATTTTTAACCATCTGAAACATGGACCTAGAATATAACTTTACATCCCTCAGATGTAAAATAAGAGAAATATCATTTGTTGGCAGCACTACTTAATATCTTGAATCAGCTTATAGAATGATTTATTTTCCATAAATTATAGAATAGTTATATAATAATTTAATTTTCAGAACAACAATAACCAAAAAAACCTACAGAATTAGAAGTGTCATTTGATTGGTAGGTTGGATGTTGTCTCTCTCTGAGGTGTCTTTTTATTTTATTATTTTTCTTTTAAGCCAGTAAAATTCAGCAGTGGGGGGGTTTATATACCAACTTTAGTGACACTAATGTTAATAAGTTCTGATAACCCACTACCATTGGACCAGCGAGGTGTCTTTTTAAAATTAGCTTCACAGGCTCTATTGATGGGTTGGCTCTAAATTTCAGGAACACTGATACATTTGGGGATATCATATTGGAAATTCTCTCCTAAGTATCATGACTTCCAAGGGAAAAAGACTAGATACTAGCTTAAATGGTTCAGATAATGTACATGTAAAAATTTCTGAATTAAACACACTTTTTGGTTATAACCACCCCCCCCCAAAAAAAAATGCCCAGAAAAAAACAAAACTCATTGCAATAGAGTCAATTCCAACTCATAGCAATCCTAAAGGATGGATTAGAACTACTCTTGTGAAGGCGGGTGTCAACAAACCAAGGGACAAGACAACAAGTGATCTAAAATCAATGGCGAGGAAGGCATAAGATGCCTGGTGGGGCTTGATCAAGGGCAATGTAGCCAGAGGAATTACTGACACCTAAATGAAGGCCAAATATAATAGTCGGCCTAGAGAAAAGTGAAAGGAAATAGAAGAAAGAACTAGGAGGCAAAGGACATTTATAGAGGTCTAAATACAGGCATGTACATATGTAAATATATTTTTATACAATGATAGGGAAATAGACCTATGTACATCTATTTATTTGTTAAGTATTAAGGCAGCAGATGGACATTGGACCTCCACTCAAGTACTCCCTCAATGCAAGAACACTTTGTTCTAATAACCCAACATTCCATGATGCTCACCTTCCCTGAACATGATCACTGAAGACAAAATGAGTGCATACAAATGTGGTGAAGAAAGCAGATGGTGCTCGGCTATCAAAAGATATAACATCTGCGTTCTTAAAGGCTTGAAGATAAACAAACGGCCATCTAGCTGAGAAGCAACCAAGCCCACCTGGAAGAAACACACCAGCCTGTGTGATCATAAGGTATCGATGGGATCAGTTATTAGGCATCAAAGACCCAGAACAAAAAATCATATCAATGTGAATGAGGGGGAGCACAGAGTGGAGACCCAAAACCCATCTGTAGACAATTGGACATTCCCTTACAGAAGGGTCACATGGAAGAGACAAGCCAGTCAGGGTGCAGTGTAGTACCGATGAAACATACAACTTTCCTCTAGTTCTTTAATGCTCCCTTCCCCCCACTATCATGACCTCCAATTCTACCTTACAAATCTGACTAGACCAGAGCATGTACACTGGTACAGATGAGAGCTGGAAACACAGGGAATCGAGGACAGATAAACCCCTCAGGACCAATAATGAGAGTAGCGATACCAGGAGGGTAAGGTGGGGGAGAAACGGGGAGCTGATCACAGTGATCTACATATGAGCCCCTCCCTGGGGGACGGACGACAGAAAAGTGGGTGACGTGAGACATTGGTCAGTATAAGACATAAAAAAAATAATTATAAATTATCAAGGGTTCATGAGGGAGGGAAGGTCAGGGAGTGGGGAAATGAGCTGATACCAAGGGCTCAAGTAGAAAGAAAAACTTTGAAAATGATGATGGCAACATATGTACAAATGTGCTTGACCCAATACATGTATGTATGGGTTGTGATAAGAGCTGTTAAGAGCCCCGAATAAAATTAAAAAACAACAACAAAAAACCCCTGCTCCTGTAAGACTGTAAATCTGTTGTTTTTGTTTTTAAATCATTTTATTTGGGGCTCTAACAGCTCTTATAACATTCCATACATCAATTGTATCAAGCATATTTGTACATATGTTGCCATCATCACTTTCTAAACATTTACTTTCTATTTGAGCCCTTGGTTTCAGCTCTCCCCTCTCCCCCACCTTGTGACCCCTTGATAAATTAAAATTATTATTGTTTTCATATCTTACACTAACCACTGTCTCCATTCACCCATGTTTCTGCTGTTCATCCCCCTGGGGGGAGGTGTTATTCATCAATCATTGTGACCGGTTCACCTTTCCTCCCCTCCTCCCCCACACCCTCCTGGTATCCCTATTCCCATTTCTGTTCCTGGGGGGTTTATCTGACCTGGATTCTGTGTGTCGTGAGCTCTTATCTGTACTAGTGTTCATGCTCCAGTCTAACCAGAACTAAAGGCAGGACTGGGGTCATGATTGTGGGGTGTGAGGAAGCTTCAAAGAACTAGAGGAACATTGTATGTTTCATTGGTGCTATATTGCGCCCTGGTTGACTCATTCCTCCTTTGTGACCCTTCTGTGAGAGGATGTCCTTCTACAGATGGGCTTTGGGTCTCTGCTCCGACCCCTCTCTTTCTCAAAAACATGTTTTTTTGTTTGTTTGTTTTAGGTCTTTGGTACCTGTTACCTGCCTGAGTCCATCAACACTTCATGATTGCACAGGCTGGTGTGCTTCTTCCAGGTGGGCTTGCTGCTTCTCTGCTAGATAGCCAATTGTTTATCTTCAAGCCTTTAAGATTCAAACGCTGTAGCTTTTGATAGCCAGGCACCATCAACTTTCTTCACATTTGCTTATGTACCCATATCGTCTTCAGCGATCAGGTCAGGAGTATGAGCATCACAGAATGCTAGGTTGCTAGAACAAAGTGTTCTTGAGTTGAAGGAAGACTTGAGTAGAGGCCCAAAGTCCATCCACTTCCTCAATATGTTGCCCTATAAGTACATATGCCAATACCTCTATTTTTATGAGTTAATATATTTACTTAAGGGCACACCTATGTTTATACCTCTATCCATAGCTTTCCTTCCTAGATCTTGCTTCTGTTCCTTTACCTTCCTCCTGCTCCACCATCATGCTTGCCCTTCTTCTGCCTCTTAGTAATTCCTCTCAGCTAGATTACTGCTGCTGCAACAGTGTTGGGATCTCTACGTCCTCCTCATTGTTGCTTTTAATTCCCTAGTTGTTTCTCTGTCTATGGTGTTGTTTGCTCACTGCTCCCTGTCCTGGACTCCTCCTACCCCAAGTCCCTCTGGAACCATAGGTCCGGTTGCTTTTCTCTTTGGGCTTGCCTCCCATGCCTATCTTATACTGGTAGACAAAACAACAATAACAGAGACAAAACAAAAAGAAAACAAATGATTGAATTAAAAAAAGGGGGGAAAAAGAAAGAAAACCTAGCAAAAACACATAAAAATGAAAAAGCATACATTATTCCAGGTCTGTCCGCTGACCTTTATGACCATCTCCCCACTGGTCCTGGGAGGTACCGGGAACTGTCTCTCCTAGCCTGAAATCTACTTTTGGGGCTCAAGGCTGTAAATCTTTACAAGAGTAGAAAGCCCTGTCTTTCTCCTGAAGAATGGCTGGTGATTTTGATCTTCAGACCTTGTGATTAACAGCCCAATGTGTAACTCTATGCCACCAAGGCTCCGTGTTTTTAAACTTCTATTATGGTTATCTAACTGCCATATGCTTCTTTGTTACACTGGTTTAGGTACAAACTGTTACTGATAAAAAAAACCAAAACCCCCAAGGCATCATAATGCAGCCATTAATCTAAGAAAAAAAATCAGCTAAAGAGAGCCAGCTTTTTATATAAATCCTAAAAATGGATAATCTGTTATCTTCAGGTAATGCTTTAGGAAAGGTCAGGTCAGCTGCCCAAATGGAAATCAATAGTGAATGGTATCCATCTTTATCATCATCTCATCTCATCTCACTGTCATCCATTTGATACCAACTCAGAGTGACCCTGTTGCACTGGGTAGAAGTGCTCCTTCAAGTTTCTGAGACTGTTTACAGAATGGAAAGACCTGTCTTTCTCCCACAGAATGCCTAGTAGTTTCCAACTGCCGACCTTGTGGGTTGCAGTCCAATGTATTATCACTACACTACTGAAACCCAACCCCTTCTAAGTCCAAACCCCTAACTCCTACCATGACATCCCGCTTCCACGGGCCTTACGAGGCTCACATGGGACTGCCAATGTTAGAATGGCACACAAGTGGAAGGCTGCTTTCACTTCCATGTCCAGCTGCTGTGAGCAGTCAGTATGCTGATGCCTTCTGTGTTATCATCACTGGCTCAGAGAGTCTCAAGAGGGGCCAAAACACTAACTCACAAAGATTAAAATGGCGTGTATATTGTTAAATTTAAATTTTGAAAAAATTTTAGACTTAAAAGTTTCAGGAATTCCCACATACTTTTCACCTAGCTTCCCCTGATGTAAGCATCTTTCATAAACATTACATACTGTCGGAATTAAAACTGGAATAATAATATTAGCTGAAATAAAGACTATTAAAAATTCATCAGTTTTCCTGCTATTGTTCTTTTATTACTCCAGGATCTTAACATCACATTTAGCCTCCTCCAATCTGTGACAAGGAATTGTGTATTTTAAATTAAAATGAATCAAGGTTCATTTTATTCTGAAAATGGCATGGCATTTCTGGAAACATCACTGAATACTGACAACTTGCCTTGGGAATTACTAGGCCTATGGGACAAACTTGGGCTGCTAACGGCAAGGTCTGTGGTTCAAAACCACAGACCACTCTGTGGGAGAAAGATGAGGTTTTCTACTTCAATAAAAATGTTCCAGTCTTAGAAACTCAGAGGAGCAGTTCTAGCCTGTCCTCTGGGGTCGTGATGAGTTGGAAGCAACTCGATGGCAATGGAGTCAAGAGTGAGTCAGTTATGTGATGATGAAGAAAATGTCTTGAAATAAAGAGGAAGAGTACCCCTGAAGACATAAAAATAAGTTGAGTGGCATAGATGGTTAATATTCTTACTACCAACGGAAAGGACAGTGGTTAGAGTTCACCCAGAGGCTCCTTGGAAGAAAGTCCTGGCAATCTACTTCTGAAAAATCAGTCACTGAAAACCTTAAGGAGTACAATTCTCCTCTGACACTCATGGGGAGCCCATGAGTCAGTAACAGTAACAACTTGACAGCAGCTGACTTTTCAGTAAAGGGAAGAGTTGGTCCTGATAATATGGATTGGTCAGTTGGAATTGAGACACTTTCCCACAAGCAAATAGATCCACAATCAGTTATAATTCCCTGGAAAAGTACAGAGTACCAGAAAAAAATCAATAACACTCTGTTTAATTGAGTCATCCTAAAAGATAAATTTGCTTTTAAATGAAACGTCTTAAGTTTGCTCCGTTTCTAGACAGGGTAACTGTGTTGGGTAGGGTTCTCTAGAGAAACAAAACCAGGACACTTATGATTATATAAGAGGGTAGGTTTAAACAGTGAGAAGGAATATAACAGCTAATTAGTCCACACAGCAGTACAGAGGGTTCAGTTCAACTCACTTCCTGGAACAGTTAATATACTGGAAGTCCTTCAACTCATGTGGGCTGTGGTGTCCAAGGTCAAGGAAGCAGACAGTGGAGTTCTCCTTCGGGCATGGCAAGCAGAGACTGCCTACAGGCAGCGAATAGCAGGGTGGGTCACCAACAGTCAGTAGCTTGGGAGCTTAGTTAAGCAGGCCCAGGTGTGATATATCGAATTCAAGCAACGCAAGGCAACAGGATCCACCAGCCTCAAGCTCAAGCGAGGTATGCACCAGTAGCGTGGTGAAGCAGGTCTCAAAGGAACCTCAAGCTCTAGCAACACGATCCACAGGTTGGCTTGGCCCACAGGTAATGTAACTTCCAGGTTGAGGCAGAGAACTAGGTAAAGCAGCAGCACACTGCAGCATGCTCCGATCACAAGAGAGCAAGAGAAAGGTGAGGTGAGGTGGGACTTACAGAGCCACTTATCTCTTTGCCCTCCAATCAATGTGTGACCTGATTAATCCACATGATCCTCTAGTCCAGGTTGGCACAACAAATCTAACTATCACAGTAATGCAATGAAACCCACATATACAAAAGGTTATTAGAGGGCACTAAACCGTAGTACAAAAGTCCCTGAGCTGTGGTTGGTGCCTGATCTCTACCCACCTACACCATTGAGTCAATTATGACCACTAAGTCAATTCTGACTTTATAGTGACCCTATATGGGGTTTCTGAGGCTGTAAATCTTCATGGAAGCAGAAAGCCTCATTTTTCTGACATGGTTTCTAGACCCTACCAAGTTATTCTGGAGTAAAATATATAACGGTCTACATTAAAAATGTCCTGGAGACAATGTGTGTTAAGCATTAGGCAACTATCCAGAAGTTAAGCTAGTTCAAACCTACCAGGTAAACCTAAAGAGATCACCCCCTATTTGTGAGGATTATGGGTTGAGCGTATAATTCCAGGACTTTCCTGGTGAATTCCAAGTTACTAGCAAACATACCAGGAGGTTAGGATTCCTGAAGAGGAAAGATGGAAAGGCATAAGCTTTATGTAAACCATAAATTTTTCTAGACTGGTAAAATAGAAACAAGTTAATAAACAACAAAAAATGGACGATTCTGTGGTTGTATAGTCTTAAAAAATGAGAACAAAAAAAATGCCTCGGATGGTTTAGAAATTCATCAGCTAGGGCATGAGAGTCAGAGGACCACGCCTGAGCAAAGTGGGCTCCAAGGAGGATGTCTTCACAGTGCAGACTTACATTAGGCCTCTGGTTCCTGCTAAAACTCTGTAGTTAAAGTCTCCATGCCCTCATCTGGAAAATCAGGCAGCTACAAAATCCACCTCTGGAGGTCATAACTGACAGAGAGTTAGTGCTTAAGGTCTGTGGTAGTTACATAATTTCATGTCAACTTGATAAATAAAGGGTAGGGATGAAATCTAGCCAGCCAATCAGGTCATAGCCTGATGGCACCTCTTTGTGGGCATGCCCTTCTCGTAAGAAGGGCTCTGGGAACCTCCCCCTGTCTTTTCTCTGCCTTCACCTTGCTGCTGACAAACCATGCTGAGACCTGCATGAGCCCTGTGATTTGGCCACCGCCATTGGATTCACACAACTCTGCGCCCGCTGGCCTGTGATTTTTCTGCCTTCTGCATCATTGCATGTGGTTGTGTGGATCTGAAGAGGGACTTAATGGACTAGAGTTGGACTGGGCTGGGATGTTTTATTGATGCACAATTACTTCTTGATATACAGCTCTTTCTTATACATATATGAATGTCTCTGGATTTGTTTCTCTAGTTAACCCAGTCTAACACAAGGTCTCTTCTGCTTCTCTGGTGTGAAGTTAGCATTGGGTTAGTGTCTCAGTTTTCCTAGACACAGGGTTATTTGTTCTTACATTGCCAACTCTTCTCTGTTAAAAGTACATTTCCATTTACAGAGCCAGTATCAGCTACTGGAACACAAACCTCCCCCTTCCTTAGAGGTAATGATTGCAAATGCTCCTGAAGTGTCAGAAAGCATGCTTTAACAGCACACTGACAGGAGCCTTCTATTGTCTACTTCATCCCCTTTCTTCATGTCTTCCCTGTAATGGATGGCACTATTTTGGACAATAAGAATGACGTTTACAACCAAGTGGTAAAAGGAAAAAATGGGAACATGTTAAAAGGTCCCTGAGGCTATCAAGTGTCATCTCATACCTGTGCTGACTTTTCTGTGAGTGAGGAATTCTATTCTTATTTTAAGCCATTTGGGTTTTTTCTGGATTTCTGTCTCTCACAGCTGAATGCAATTATTCTTATATACTTAAGTTCAAGATATACTATTTTAAATTACTTTGCATTGTCAGATCACTTAAAATATCAAGACTATGGGTTCTGATATAAGTTCAGAAAGATTTGCTTTATTTAGCTAAGACTAAACATATCCCTGGAGTTCCTGGGAGACACAAACACTGGGGTTGGCTGCTAACCCCGGAAAGTTGCAAGTTCAAGTCCACTGAGAGGCACTGTAGAAGAAAGACTTGGTGAACTACTTCTGAAAAAAATCAGCCACTGAGAACCCTATGGACCACAGTTCTATTCCAACACAGTGTTGCCATGAGTAGGGAGCAACTTGATGGCAACTGGCAATACATAGCACTCTCCTGTTATGACTACACACAGTCACAGATAACATTAGAACCCAGGAAACCTGCGATCACTATTCAATTTTCTTGATGAAGGAAGTAGTTTGGGATAATCAGGATTACATTAACCAATTATCTTTCCAGGACCACAAAGACAGTCAAGTACTAATTACGCATCACAGTGCAACCAGTTCCCTCTACACAGGGAGAAACTGAGGCAGAGGCTGCCCCCCCCCCCCAAGTTACAGGATTGGTTTTAATTGTGTTACTACATCTACAAATCCGGGGTAATACACTCAGGGGACTACATTTCTACAAACCCTGTTTCTGACAACTCAACTGTGTAATCATTGCCTTTGCTGCGTAGTCGATGCCAGCTCATAGCAGCCCTATAAGGTTGAGTTGAACTGTCCCATAGGGTTTCAGAGGCTGTAAATCTTTAGGGAAGCAGACTGCTACATTAATCTCATATGGAGCAGCTAGAGGGTTCAAACCACTAACCTTTCAGTTCGTAGCTGACCACTTAACTCTGTCCCACCAGAGTTCCTTCATTTATATTTGTATACAATCAGGTATCATATAGAAGAGGACAATGCAAGTAAAAATGACAGTGATCCAACAGTCTTAGTTCCAACAGTCCCACAGAGTTAGAGATTATTGTTACCCTTACTGAGAGACATTATTCATGAACACAAGTGCAGCTGACGGGGATCTTCCACATTCTGTACTGGAATGCTGTTCTTTGGTGTGCAGTGACATTGACTATTTACATAGCTTTCATCATTCTTGTGACTGAGAATGAGTCAGGAGACAGTGGCCAAGTCTCTTTATAAAAAGTTCCTTCATCTCTTTTTCCTATTTGCCCCTAAGAGAACTTTTATATAAGAAAAAGCGAATTCCTCCATCTGTAGACAATTGGACATCCCCCCAGAGAAAGGTTACAAGGAAGGGACGATTCAACCAGGGTGCAGTACAGCACTGATGAAACAGACATTCCTCTACTTCCTGAATGCTTCCTCCCCTCCACTACCATGACGCAGTTGTACCTTACAAATTCGGCTAGGATGGAGTATGCACATTAGTACAGATAAGAGCTCTCCACAAATGGAATTCAGGACAGATAAAACCCTCAGGCACAGTAGTGGGATTAACGATATAATGAGAGTAGGGAAATGTGGGAAGGGGAGGAAGGGGGAACCCATCATAAAGTTGGATATATAGCAAGGACGAATAACAGAAATGTGGTAAAAGGAGGCAACAGACAGTGTAAGACATGAATAATAATAATAATAATATAAAATTGATCAAAGATTCACAAGGATGGGAGGGAGGGGATAAAAAGAGGAGCTGCAGATCAAAGATGAGATTAACAAATTTCTAGAAACCAACGAGAATGAAAACACATCATACCAGAACTTATGGGACACAGTCATCAGAGGTAGTCTCATAGCATTCGATGCACATATAAAGAAGGAGAGGCATATGATTGATACACTGACACAACATTTACAGCAACTAGAGCGGAGTCAGCAAGAAAATCCAACTAATAGAAAAAGAAAAGAAATAATAAGAATTAGGTCTGAGATTCAGGAGAGAGAAAACTATGGAAAAAATCAATGCTGCTAAAAGTTGGTTCTTTGAACGGATAAATTGAATTGACAGACCTCTCGCGAACTTGACCAAAGAAAGGAAGGAACGCATTTCAATAGCAAGGATGAGGGATGAAAGAGGGAATATTACAATGGACCATAGTGAAATCAAAAGGATAATTACACAGTACTATGAAGGACTGTACTCCAATGAATTAAAAAACTTGGAAGACATGGAAAAATTCTTGGAGAAACAATCCCTTCCCAGATTATCCCCAATGGCCATCAAAGACCTCAACAGACCCATATCAGTACAAGAAGTAGACAAGGCGATAAGAGAATTAAAAACCAAGAAGGCCCCAGGACCAGATGGTTTCACAGGTGAGTTTTATCAAGCATTCAGGGAAGAACTGACACCAGTCTTACACAAACTCTTCCAGAACATAGAAAAAGATGGCAAACTCCCAAATTCCTTCTATGAAACTAGTATAACTCTGATACCTAAACCGGGCAATGATCCCACAAGAATTGAGAACAACAGACCAATCTCCCTAATGAATATCGATCCAAAAATCCTTAACAAAATACTAGCCAAGAGAATACAAAAATATATAAAACAAATAATTCACCATGACCAAGTGGGATTCATACCAGGGATACAGGGATGGTTCAACATACGAAAGACCATAAGTATTATACGTCACATTGAAATGAAGAAATGTAAGAACCATATGATAATATCAATAGATGCAGAAAAAGAATTCAACAACATCCAACACCAATTCATGTTTAAGACACTCAAGAAGATAGGAATGGAAGGAAAATTCCTTAATACAATACAAGCTATATACGAAAATCCAACAGCCAATGTGGTAGTCAACGGAGAAAAGACAAGATCAATTCTTCTGAAAAAGGGGACTAGACAAGGATGTCCCTTGTCCCCACTCCTATTTAACATTGTGCTGGAAGTCCTAG
>NW_022109491.1:29840876-29863372 GCF_000313985.2 Echinops telfairi
AGCTGACACCAAGGGCTCAAGTGGAAAGCGGGTGTTGTAAGAATGATGAAGTCAACATATGTACTAATGTGCTCGACACAAATGACGTATGTACAGATTGTGATGAGTTGTATGAGCCCCTAATAAAATGATTATTTAATTAAAAAAAAAAAAGAGGAGCTGATAGGAAGGGCTCAAGTAGAAAGAAAATGTTTTGGAAATGTTGACGGCAACGTATGTACAATTGAATGATGGATTGTTATAAGATTTGTAAGAGCTCCCCAATAAAATGATTAATAATAAAAGAAAAAGCAAATTAAAGTACCACATATTATATGATTCCATTATTAGGAGCTGTCCAGATAGGCAAATCTATAGAGCCAGAAAGTAGATTCGTAGTTGCCAGGGGTTGGGGCGGCTCCTGAAGAGTAACAGCTACAGTGAGGAGGGGTTCTTTTGGGGACAAAAATAATGAAAATGCTCTAGTACTGATTGTGGTGATGAGTGTACAACTTTGTAAATATACTAAAATTGTATATTTTAAATGAGTAAACTAAGATATACACATTATGTATTAATAAAGCTCTTTTTAAAAGGAGAGGAAAAGAAAAATGACTTTAAGGCAACCTCCAGAAAGGAAATATCCAGAATCTCCTAGAAAGTACATAGTATACTAAGTAGCAACACTTTTCTTTATTTTTAAAAAACTCATTTTATTGGGGGCTTATACAACTCATCATAATCCATACATACATCAATTGTATAAAGCACATTTGTACATTCGTTACCCTCATCATTCTCAAAACATTTGCTCTCCACGTAAGGCCCTGGCATCAGCTCATTTTCCCCCCTTCCTCTCTGCTCCCACTTCCCTCATGAACCCTTGATTATTTACATATTATTTTTCATATCTTACACTGTCCGACCTCTCCCTTCACCCACTTTTCTGCTGTCTATCCCCCAGGGAAGAGTTTATATGTAGATCCCTGCAATTGGTTCCCCCTTTCTACCTCACCCTTCCGGTATTGCCACTCTCACCACTGGCCCTGCAGGGATCATCTGTCCTGGATTCCCTGTGTTTCCAGTTCCTATCTGTATCAGTGTACATCCTCTGGTCTAGCCAGATTTGTAAGGTAGAATTGGGATCATGATAGTGGGGCATGGAGGGAAGGTAGCATTTAAGAACTAGAGGAAAGTTGCATGTTTCATTGTTGCTACACTGCACCCTGACTGGCTCGTCTCCTCCCCGTGACCCTTCCATAAGGGGATGTCCAGTAATAGCAATATTTTTACACATCATCTGAGGACCACGGGACTGGGACCCTGACCAGCCAATGCTCTGTAGGTGGGCTGAGCTGGCAACATAGCTGGTCTTATAATTATGGAAGGAGAGAACTGAGACGAGGCAAAGACCGTTTTTGTGTTTGTTCTTCCCATTTCCCTATTTCTTGCCCAACAACGAACATTAGGAAAGCACTTTATGAAGACATAAACTACTTGGAGGCATTCAAATATAATTAACCCCCCCATGAGGATGAGAGGTGTGACTCACAGTCACACAAGATAATGAATGGTAGGCAGGGCCAAGTCTTATTAAGATCCCACATGCTTTCCACTGTATCACCCTAATTCTTTTTCTGCCTTTATGAAAATAAACTTGTAATTTACTACACAAAAAGATATGCTTACATTTTTTTCAAAGAGCTAGAAGTTAGTCTGAATAAAATTGAAATATAAGCTTCACTGATTGCATTTCCTTTGTGGGAAGTTATCTTAGCCTGAAGAAAATATTACTAAAATGAGGAGCCAGTTTTCTTTATCTTTATTGGGGGCTTGTAAGTCAGATCATATTTGAAATGTCAGAAAAAGAATATTAAAATTATAGCCTTGAATCTAATAAATTCATAGGTGAACTACTGCTTTACCTAAAAAACTTCACTACAGTTACTCAAAAAGTTTTTGCTATTTTACCATGAAATGTAGGTTATTTCTATAAATTCAGACAAAATAGCACTTAGCACTTTAAATATTTACTGATATGAATAAAGGTAATATGGTAAAAGCTAATGGCATACTAGATGGAATAACTGTAATATTCTCAAAAAGAAAGTAAACACCTCCTGGTATTTGTTCTCATTTGATTTTAAGGTTAAAATTAATAATTAAAAAAAGTCTTTTCACATTAAAATTCCCAAAACAAATCCACTGCCATTGAGTTGATTTAGACTCATAGTGACCCTATAGAGGGTTTCTGAGACTAAATTTCCACGAGAGCAGAGAGCCCTATTTTCCTCCCAGAATGCCTGGTGAGCTTGAACCTTGTGGTTCACAGTCCAATGCCTACTCGGCAGATCACCAGGGCTTCTTGATATTAAAGTTACTTTCTCTAAAACACACAAGTTCAGGAGATAAATAAACACAACCTAAAGGGTAAATGGAACAAGAGGAAACAAATAAAAACCCAAACTAATTGCTCTAGAGTCAATTTTGTCTTACAGTGATCCTATGGGACAGAGTTGGACTGCTTCCTAGGGTTTCGGAGGCTGTAAAACTTTTCAGGAGTAGAACGCCTCAGCTTTTCCCCACAAGGATTGGCTGGTGAATTTGAACTGCTAATCTTGTGGTTAGCGGCACAAAGTACAAACCATTACACCTCCAGGGCTCCAAGATAAATAAACAAAGCTTTATTCACTATCTTTTCAGTGCTGAACACTAACTTTATACTTTATTTGCATTTACACTTATGGTGTTTTGAAGTGGAAGGTTTTAAAAATAGCTTTATTGGTATATAAGTCATATATAACTTAATCGTTCAATCATATTAAGAAGAGTGGTGCAATCGTCACCATAATAAATTTCAGAACATTTTCTTCTTGTACTCGTTAGCTCCCCATTTCCAGCCTACCTCTCCTGCCATGTCCCTAAGTGATTATTAAAAATTTAGTTACTATCTCTATAGATTTACCTATCCTAAAAAGTTTTAACTCCAATGGTCAGGAGCACTTCAGTGAGGTAAGCTTTGGCCTCTTGTTGGTTCTACCTGGGATTGGGGTAGGTTGATGAGTACAGGGCTTAAAACCTCCTCCTTCAGGGGGCCTGCCTGGACTGGTGGCGTCCACTCTCATCCTGGCAATCAGTCTTCTGTCTTGTCAGGCCTGACACTGAGCAAGTAAAGTCAGCTCTATCGCTTCAAAGGGAGCCCCAAGGATATTTAGTTTTTATGACAACACAGCTAATATCTATAAACAAAATTACAATATATAGTAATTGGATATACCATTGAAGTATCAACTGGAGAGCCCTTTTCCAAGCAGTAATTGCTCCTAAAGTACATAACTAACACTTGCTCATGCTAACCCTGTGGTAGTTACATAATCTGTTGTCAATTTGAGACTATTAAGAGTGAAATGGTAGAGTTTAGCCTGTCAATCAGGTCGCAGCTTGATGACATCATTTGGAGACACTAAAGACAAAAATAGCTGGCTGGAGGCAGGACACACTCTCTGTGAGACATTCCTGCTGACAAGACACATGGAGCTACGCTAGAGTCTTGGAACTGGAGGAGCCACATGGAAACCCTGCCAGCGCTGAGACGCTTCCACTGCCACTGGCTCCACAAGACTTTCCATCCCCAGCCTTGTGGTCTTCCTGCATTTAGCATCATTGCATATGTTGTATGAGTCTCAAGAGGAATCCATAGGCAAATATTAGACTTATGGGCTAATATTAAACTCATGGACTTGATCTGGACTGGGATATCTTATTGTTGCATAATTGCTTCTTGATATAAAGCTCTCTCTTATAAACAAATGAGTGTCTATGAATTTGTTTCTCTAGTCAACCTAGACTAATACAACCCCCAAAGTCAGAATAAAGCAGATTCAGCACAGAGTTGCTTTTCAAGTTATAATTTTATATTGATGGCTTTCTCTACTTTTTCATCTCTAATGAAACAAACAATGATAAAATTGACTGAGAATCATTTATTCCCTCTTAAGACATCTGTAGTAATTTATGAAGCAGAGGATCATCTTGTAGAAAAGTGGTTCTAAATGTCATGTGTTTCTGACAAATACCATTTTAGATTAATGATGATTTGCTTGGTGCCATCAAGTCAGTTCTCTCATAGTGATCCATGTGTGTGAACAAAGTACTGCCCAGTCCTGCACCATCCTCACCATTGTTATGTTTGGGCCCATTTTTACAGCAACTCTGTGACTACTCTTGTTGAGTGTCTTCCTCTTTTTCTGATGACCCTCTACCAAGTATAATGTCCCTCTCTAGGCATTGGTCCCTCTTGATGACATGCCCAGAGTTCATTAGAGGAAGTCTTGCCATCCTTATTTCTAAAGGACATTCTGGCTGTACTTCTAACACATTTATTAATTCTTCTGGTAGTCCCTGATATATTTGATGTTCTTGGTCAGCACCATAATTCAAATACACCAATTCTTCTTACATCTTCCTTATTCAGTGTCCAACTTTCACATGCATATGATGTGATTGAAAATACCACAGCTTGGGTAAGAGGAAAAGAACAGGTGAAACAAAACTGGTGGGCATATCACAAAGTTCATTGCGATAATTAAAAAAAAAAAAAGAGTATAAATAAATATAATTTTGCTTTACAATCTCATTTGAGCAAACTAAATAATGCTTATTAAGTATGCAAATGCACATATATAAAGATCAAGATGAAAACAAGGTGTTTTTTAACCCAATGTTTCATGAGATTCTTCTATCACTAATTTGGAGAGCCAATCACTTTGTGAATGATCTGTTTCACTTCCTGCCCTTGATATTCCTGTAATTTTGCTGAAATAGGAACATGAAGAAGTATTAAGTTAAATAGGAGGTATTAAGAGAACTACAACCAAAGGGTTCTCTCCCACAAAGTATAATTTAAATACAAACAATGATACTCAATGAAGTCTTCCTGACTTTAAACTTTTTTAATCATTAATTTCTAGGATGTACAACTTGACTTCTTTAGTCTACACACAATTTTAGGAAAACACTGACAATATTTCAGGGACACGCACACATGCAAAATAGTCTAGTAATTGCTGGAAAGAAATAGTATAAAAGAAAACATTTAAAAAGCAGAGCTTGTCCTATGATCATTTCTGTCTTTTCAGATAATAAGTGCCCCATAGATTTGATTAAAGTTAAGCTACTTCTGCTAGAAAGATTTAAAGTCAAATTAAAAGAGAAAGAAACAACTAAAGATCAGACTGTATTCAAATTAGTAGGCCTCAGGAAGTTGGTAATCATAAAAATTGGGCAGGTGAGGTCTATCAGATTAGAAAAGGGCAAACTCTCCTAATTTCACTGATACCTAGGGAAGTGGGGGGAGGGAGAGTGGGAAAAGGAGTGGAACAGGGTGGCGAGCAGACAGAGTTCTGTTTGTAATCTAAACAGACTTCAAAGGTTTCATTCTCTAAATAAAAGCTTGCTTAAGAAGCAAACGGGTGAAGAGGAAAAAATACCAAACTCTAGATGGAGTCCCGGTGGCATAGTGGCTTACTTGTTGGGCTGCTAACCACAAGGTGAGTAACTCAAAACTACCAGCCGTTCCTTGGAAGAAAAGATGAGGCTTTCTACTCCCATAAAGAGTCTTGGAAACCCACAGGGGCAGTTGACTCTATCCTGTAGGGTCAATATGACTTTGAATGGAATTGATAGCAGTAAGATTTGGGCCACCACTATTTTTATAAACTAAAATAAATTAAAAAACAAACAATATAAGTCTTTTTGTATTTTAAAATTATCTTTGGATTCCAGGCTTTGATACCTAGGAACTTATTAGTGCCAGAAACCCTAGTCCATGAAGAATGAATGGACTGGGTATTAAGAACAGGGTCAAATGGACTCTAGAAATTCTGGCTTCATATTCTAATTTACTACTCCTTCCTCTCCACTGTTGGATTCTAGTTTATAAAAGGCTTTCACAGAGTTGCACCTTTTACTTAGAGAGGAAGTAGAGTACACATCTGAACTATAAAAGGAGGCAATCATTCACATTTTGGTACAGTATTCAGAATTTCATTTTAATATTTCAACTAAGGATTAACTCAGTTCCCGTTATCACAATTTATATTCATCATCTCTCTAAAGTACAGAATAGTATAAAATTTCTTGGGAGTCTTTCAGGTAACGACAAATAACCCCAATTGAGGGGATAGATATTCTTAACAGAATTCCTACTAATAAATGTAGAACAAATAACAAACTAAGAAAGTCCCCATTGTGCCACCACGAATGAAGTAACTGTTTTGACAAGATATTCATTGGGGTCTTTCACTAATACTAGAAGTGGGATAGTCAGGCATGGTGGACCTCCAGATGTGATGTAATTTAAAAATTTTTTAATTTATTTTTAATTTTTTGTGATGTAATTTTAAGCATTTATTTAGTAAGCATCCTTGTCAAGAAATTTAAATCTGATTTTAATCGGCTCTCTCCAGAGTAAGTAGATGAATCCTTAATGTGAGAAATTCCACAGGACAAATGAGAAGTGACCTAGTTTCAACTAGTCCATGACAGGGCTAAAAAAAAAAAATAGAGAGAGGAGTGCTGTAGATAAAAATAGGCCCAAGACAGATGACCAAATAGATGCAATCTGTGGACTCTGACTGCAAAGAAGACATCTTTAAACAAGACTGTCTTGAGACAACAGGGCAAATCTGAATAGGGTCTAGTTATTAGATGATACCAAAGAGTAGTTATTAATTTTAACTATAAGAATGGCATTTTGTTTCTTTAATAAAAATGCTCTTGTTTTTAGAGAAGCAAATAGAAGTTTGCAAGGTTAAATACCTGAGACTTCTGATAACAGTTGAGTCTCTGTGGAGGGTCTGTGAGAGTATATTGTGCTAACTCTCTGTTTTCGATTAGGTTTACAGCTTTCATACTAAAAAAATTGAAAAGACCTCCAGTTAGCAAAGAAGCCTGAAAAGTAGCAATAACTCTAATAGGTAAATGTATTAAATAATATCAATATTATGGAAAAGGATCAATGAAAAAGTTACATGGCAGTGATCACTTAGGAGTTGGCTGAGTTAGATGTGAGGTATGTAATCATATAGTTAGACAGCTTGTATAATGAATATTGTTTTATTCCTGAAGGAGGTTATTTCATGGGAAATCTGAAGTAGCGAACAGGTAGTTTTGTAGGCTACATTTAATGCAAAACAAACTTAGGAATGCAACTGTCTGATTTCTCCCCTCAAAGCTGTACTGTCCATTTATGCAATTCTTTTTTTAAAAATCATTTTATTAGGGGCTCATACAACTCTTATCACAATCCATACACACATCAATTGTGTAAAGCGCATTTGTACATTCACTGCCCTCATCATTCTCAAAGCATTTTCTTTTTATGCAATTCTACAGCTCTGCATGGAGGCGGTAATGAATTGAAACAGAGACAACTGAGACATAGAAAACAGAAGTTGCATTCTGAACCGATTGCTTGAGGTTTTCTTTTAGTGTAATAATTTGACTTCTTTTCTAAGGATCCAGCGTCCTTTTTACATTCCTCCTGAAACAGTAATTAATTTTTAGTATGCATTACTCATATGGTATTTCACAGCCAATGCAAAGGTTCTTTAGAACTCAATTTTCAAGTTATCTTTCAAGTAGTTCAAAGTAGAACAAACAAAAAATCAATAGTGTACAGAAATCTCTTCACAGCATAAACCATATTCTAATAAAGTTGTGGTCCTTAACCTTTTATTTTAGGATATGGACCCTGTGAAAACCTTTCTACCAGGAAAACAAAACCAAACCCCAAACTACATGTTTTTCAAAGGATTTTATTGTAGTCCTGACAGTCACTATTAGAAAATTGTATAATATAGTGTTCTAATGGGTTAGCAAATTCAAAACCAAATAAACATTCACTGACACCACACTAAAGGTCTCTGGTAAATTGGCTTGGTTTTTCTGTCCCATCCTCACTAGTTCTCTACATAGCATACTGCAGTCAAATCCAAGAACTGATTGATGCCTTCTTATCACTGTTGTGACTAGTTTCAGCATCTGCACTCCCTAGTTATCCCCAATTATCTGAAGACATCCAATCCACCCTTCAAACAATAATAGGTGTGTAAAACTTTCCTTAATTCCCCAACTCTTCTCCTTTGCCTCAGTCTTTTGTCTTCTAGACTTCCTATTTAGGACCTGTTTTTATCCCATTTTGTATCATCATCTACTAAGTAATTGGCTAATCTGGTACTTTCTGTGGCCCGACAGTCAAAATGAAAATTCTTACCACCCTGTGGTAGGTTGACTGGTAGCCCCCAAAACACAATGTCCTTGTCTTAACTCCCAGGTCCTGTAAAGTGAAGGATCCTCAGATGACCTTGTCCTGAATTTATGGGTGGACCCCAAATTCTATGATAAGCATCTTCAAAAAAAGGAGAGAAAGGAAAAAGGCATGTGAAGACTGAGTCAGCGATAGGAGTTCTGTAGCCACAAACCAAGGATTGCCTGGAGCCACCAGAATCTGGAAGAGGCAAGGTGGATTCTTCATCAGAGTCTTCAGAGCAAGTGCAGTCCTGCTGACATCTTGATTTCAGACTTCTGGCCTCCAGGGCAGTGAGAAAACACATGTCTGTTGCTTTAAGCTACCAAATTTGTGATGACAGCCACGGGGAAACAAATACATTCCTCTGCCCCATTCCAATGTTAATAGATCACTTTTACTTACTTAAGTAGTTCTGAATTGTTAATTACTTCAACAGCATTACAACAACAGATAAACTCACTGCCATCATAGTGACCCTATAGAACAAGGTAGAACGGACCCTGTGGATTTCCAAGACTGTAACTGTTTACAGGAGTAGAAAGTCTTCCTCTCCCTCTCCCTCGCTCCCTGCCTCCCTGCCTCCCTCCCTCTCTCTCTCTCTCTCTGACCAGGTTAGTAAACCAATACCAAACCATAAACACTATACCACCAGGGAAATGCAGTAGGAGAAAAAATATATCCTTTCCTTTCGCATCCCCAACCCCCACCTAAACCCACCACTGTGGATCTGATTCTAACTCATAGCTACCCCATGTCGTATTCCTCCCGAACCTCTTCATTCTTCTGTTCTCTGCAAAGGTCTCTAAACTTTCTGTATCAATAGCCTTTCTGAAAGTGCCAGTACTGGACAGCAACTGAACGGGGAAGAGACAATCAATGATGAAAGGCAGTGGTTTTGGAGGATGAAGCTCTAGATTCTAAACCTGGCCCCTGACCTTATGAACCCAGACCAGTTATTTCTTTGATCTTTAGTTTTATGATGCATCAATAATACTTTGAGGGCTAAAGAGTAAGTAAAGCTACGGATGTAAAAGGATTTTAGTTATTGGGATTAAATTAATGGAAATTTTAATTTTCTGGGTATGATATTCCCCTGGCTATTAATAATACTACTGTGTTGTGTTTTTTTTACTCTAATCTTTTGCAATAACACAAACATTCCTTCTGGCCTGTTTTCAGGGCCAATCAACAAGTTCAAGTAAAAACCTTTACATAAATTAGGACAACTTATAATATTCTCAACAAATTTCTGAAAATGTTTTGCAATTTCTTTTCCACTAAAGAAAGAGAAAGTCTTACTTTTGATTTTCCTTCCCACCCATTTCCCACAAACTACATTAGCTCATACTCTGGTGTTTCATTATCTGCCAACCTTTGCTTTCGGTCCAAGATAAAGAACACATTTGGATATGAAACCTACATTCTATTTGAAAGTTGATAATGAGCACAACTTTATATGCTCAAGTTTGGAACAGAACAATAAAAAGACAGAGGTAGTTCACAATTTTTTGGATTTATCTAGATGAATTTAACATAAAACATAAGCTCAAATGGTAGTGTATAGCCATTTAATCTCTCAATTTATGCAATTTTATTTAAAGGTAAATTAAGGCATATTGATAGATTATAAAGTATTAAGTTTGAGCATTCAATAAACACATACATAATTAACCTTCTATAGAGGCCTATGATCTATGTAAGAATAAGCTTTCTCATCAGATAAAAATTTGTACTTAGCCAAATGTCAAAACTCAAAAGAAGATGAGAAAAATAGGTAAACACCACATAAAGAAAATATGATTAATGAAAACAGGAACTTTGAAAATATAGTTAGTGTAATTATTTTAATAGTAAGCATATTTATTATGCTTTAAGAGTATTAAATCCCTATAAACTCAAGCTGCATTTCAACTCTTGCAGAGCAAATTCATAACTTAATGTGCGGTCCACTTGTAATGCTATTTAAAAAGTGCCTTTCTTCCCTTAGCCGCTCTTTGCTCCCGGTTTGTCCCCACTCCCTGATGCACCATGGGAAGGAAGTCTGAGGAACTTTCTGCTGTTAGATTTTAGGGCTGATGGAGGCCCCAGGCTGGCTTTCTCAGGCTGGCTGCTGTTAGATTTTAGGGCTGATGGAGGCCCCAGGCTGGCTGAAAGTAAGGCCACTGGTCAGGTTCTCCTGGGCCAGCTGGCAGGGAACAAAGTGTCTAGTTCCTACCTGGGGGCCACATGAGTGGTAAGGACAACAGACTCTAGAAGTTCAAAGTCAGTGAAGTCATGTCCTCCTGTCTTACATAATCCTACAACTTTTCTCTGTGTTTGTTTATTTTAGCTTAATCTTTTATCCTGGAAAACAGGGATCATCATCACTTCTGCTTACCACTGTGTCCCACAGGACAACCACTGGCACAAGTTCCTACTCAATATATAGGTAGATTAGTTCTTCCTTAAGAAAAATTTGACCAGGCTCAGCCAGCTAGCTTTCTATGAACTGCCTGAATTGGAACGCTCACAGTTCCCATCAGACCACCTGCCATTCTTTTAGAATCCTAAAGTTACCCAACTTGACATTGTGATGTCTGAAGTACTTGGATAACTGGAGGAGTTCCTACTATCTACCTAGGAAAGAGGCAGAGAACTGCTCAGGCCATTACTTCATGAAACAATTTCCATGATTAAACATGGATCTAAATTTTAACTTATATCTCATATACTTTAACATCAAAAATATTCCCATGATTATTAAGCATACTTTCAAGGTATAAATCAAGGCAAATGACAAAGGAATAAACAATTCAATACACAGAGAAGTTGTAGGGTTACGTAAGACAGGAGGACATGACTTTGCTTTCTTTGAACTTCTAGAGTCTGCTGTTCTTACTACTCATGAGGCCCTCAGAAGGGATTCTACATGGCTGTCCCCCTCATGTATATTTATCTTCCCAGTTAGCTAGCAACTGGAAAGAAAAATGTCTTATAGCTATTTAAGAATAGCAGTTGGTGTTTTCAGTGTTTTAAAAGTTCCATTCCCAGAAATAGTAAGAATAATAAGCTTTTTGTGGGATAACCTAAAAAGAGAACCCCACCTTGGGGTAAGTCAAATAAACAAATAACAAGACTTGGGTTGAAATAAAATAATTCTATCAAGTGATCAAAATGATTTATCAAATGACCAAACTGCTAGGAACTGTTTTGTGGGCCTCATTGGTCAATTGGAAATCACTTCAGCAATCTACAACATGGAATAATTTGGGGAACAGAGGCAAAGGACTAGAAAAAAACCCAAAAACCAGAAACTACTGAATAATCTTCATAGCCAATATATCCTAGGGATATAAATACTCTGAACAAAAACCAGAACAGTGACCGAGCTAGAGTCAGATATTACGAACTGGGAGGCTATACAAGTAAGTATAATAGTAATTGTTTTTCACGGGAGTGAATTTATCTACACATCAGGCAGTGAGTTTAACAATGTATGTTATCTCATTTGACCCCAAAACAAACATCATTCTTTCTATACTACAGGAAACAGAAGTTAGGAAACTGATCCCAGGCCACATGGTTTAAAGGGAAAGTGCTGGAATATGACCCTGTCTTAGTTACCTAGTGCTGCTGTAACACAAACACCACACAAGAGGGTGGCTCTGAAGAACAGAAATTTACTCTCTCACAGTTCTGGAGGCTAACAATCCAAATCAGGGTCTATTCTTTCCTTGGTGGTGACCCTAGGTGATCGATCCCTCCATGGCTTTTGTCTCCCCCTTTAAAAGTGTCTATTCTTTTTTAAAAAAACTAAAAAATAATTAGCTTTCAATCACACCCTACACTGATATGACCTTAACAACATAACAAAAGAAACCCCTATTTCCAAAGAGGATCACGTCAACAGGTTTATCAGCCACTGCCAATGAGCCTGACTCAGACACCCCATGGGACAGAATAAAAGTTGCCTCATAGGTTTTCCAAGACTGTGAATATTTCTGAGAGCAGACATCTGTTTCATCTTTTTCCCATGGAGTGTATGGTGGGTTTAAATCTCTGTCTGACACTTAACCATTGTGTTACCAGGGCTCCTTTCAATAGATAGTACAAGGACCAGAAACTCACCTCATATTTTGGGGACACAATCAAGCAGTCTGACTCCAAAATCCAGTTGCTTAGACTACATATTAAAAAATAATAATACTTACCAAAAAAAAAGTAATATAGGGGGAAATTAAATCATCAATATAGTTTATTTTCAACTCTAACAAAAAAGTGATGACAAATTAAAGAAATAAATTAAAATAAGATTTCTGGTTAGAAATTTTTAAAAAGCATATTGAGTAGGCACTTGTGCCAGCTGCTGCCCAGTAGGACACAGTGGTGAGCAGAAGGGATGAGGTCCCTGCTTTCCTAGAGCTTTCAATAAGAGTAACACATTAAAAAAGAGAGAGAGAGATAGATCAACAATATAGGAACATAAACAGGAACCTGTATACCACTGTTCACTGCTGTGTAGCATTTTCACAATAGCCAAAGGTGGAAGTAACTAAAATGTCCACCAACAAATGATTGGATTAACAAAATGTGGTATAAACCTACAACAGTATATTATGCAATCATTAAAAGAAATGAAATTCTGATACATGCCACAATATGGATGAACCTTGAAAACACTGTGTGGAGTAAAATAAAAGTCGGTGGCAAAAGGACAAATACTGTCTGATCTCATTTTCATGACATAAGCAAATAGACAGAAACCAAAAATAAACAGTGATTACCAAGCGTGGGAGGGAGTTTCTCCTAGAAGGTAGGTTTCTGTTGATGGTGGTGGAATGATTTGGTAAAGGACACGGAGAATGGGTGCCCAACTTGAGGAATGTCAACAATGCCACTGTTTATTTTCATTTCAACTGAAAAAAAAAGTCAACAACAAAATTTCAGAGAATGATATGCACTACAGAGGAAGTAGGAAGGAAATCAGACTTCTCTCTTGAGATACTGAACTAGGAAGGTAGCCCGTAGGGGATGGAGGGGAGAGCAGTGGGAAGTTGTTTGTTGTTGTCATGTTTTTGTTTGTTCTTAAAGGTGGGCAATTAGCAGAGCACATGTGTTGGCTGACTTGAATGGTCCTTGGAAAGAAGCTGATAAAGATGCAAGAGAGAGGGCATAAATGGAGGCAGGAGTTGGCCTCTGATAAGAGCAGACACATTTCCACATTGTAAAGCGAAGGAAGACAGGAAACATGGCCCTTCCTACAGAAGGTAGGCTTCTTAATTTGGTGAGGGAGTTCCACTTGATAATTTTTAAATCCTCAATGAAGTACTTAAACAACTTAACAGAGAAGAATGGATAGACTCCTGATGAGTTTAAGAAACTGGGAGGTAACTATATAAGCCAAAACAAACAAACAAAAAAAACTTATTAGAAATCAGTGGTAGTTTTGCTGGGCAGTTCTAAGTACCCATGATAGATTTTTGGTTATGAATCTGGCAGTTCTCTAGTGGTTCTGCCACTTTCTAAGGTGTGTTTTTGCTTTAAATGCACCTGCTAACATTTTGATTCTAAAAGTGATTGCATTATCACTGCTTCAAGAAAATCTCTCTGATGTTAACTGATATTTCCAGTGATGATTCCATTAAAAAAAAAAAAGAAAAAAAAAAAGAAAAAAAAAAAGGAAAACAAGCCAGGCACCTCCCTGACAACTGGGAAGGTGAGTGCTGGTCTGCATGGCTCTGAACATCTAGCAGTGCCCACTCTTCTGATGTATGTTCCTGATCCCCCACTCATGTTCCGAAACCACAATTCTGGCATAAGAGCTACAACATTCAGAAGCGTTTCTGTCTGCCCAGGTACAAGGAAACAGACTGTGTCTCTTCATGGAGGCATGCCAACACCACAAAGACTATATTGGGTGGGATGGTATGTGTGAACATTTATGTGTTGGGTGTATTTTCTATAGTTATTTTTGGAAAATACAATCTGTCAAACAAGGAACACAAAAGAAAAAAGATCACCATGAAATGTCCGTATACCAGGGATAAACAAAAGGTTCTAAAACTTTGCCAGAGAGAGAGAGAGAGAGAGAGCTAGAGAGAGCGTGCACGTGCATGTGTGTGTGTGTATATGTGTGTGTTAGGGGTGGTGGTGGAGAGTAAGTCCTATACAAGGGAATGGGAATCAGAATGGCATTGGATTTCTCACTAACAACGCACTGTAAGCCAACAGAATATTCCTTCAAAAGAAGGACACTGATTTTCCAATCCAGAATTCAACACCCAGCTAAACCACCATTCAACTATGAGGGTGCAATGAAGACTTCCAAAGATCCTGCAACTTTGAAATTCTAGAAGGAATTCCAGACTTTGTATACGCCCTTTCTCAAGAAGGGTAAGGAAGACATGGGATATAGGAAATAGGGAACCCAACACAGGAGGAATGCAAAGGGGATTCCCAAAATGGTAACAAAGGGAAGTCCCAGGATTAGTTAAACCAAAGCTCAAAGAGCAAATCGCAACAGGAAGAAATAGGAGGGGGATAGCTCCAGGGGGGCTGTCTCCAAGGAAGAAGAAACAAAACTGAGGGGTGACCTGAAAACTCTGAGAGAGTAACAGTTCTGTTATAGAGTTTATGGATGCACTAGTGATGGGTACAAAGAAAACTAAGCACACAGAAAACACACCAACAAACAAAAGAGGCAATTAATTCAGGAAAAACAAAACTTGTCTAAGAAAGAAAATGTAGTTAACAGTGCTCAAGATTGTTCGTCTGTGAATAACAAGTACATTGTCATAATAATATGAATACCGAATTCTGACTTAACTAGGAATTGTTAAGCATAGTTATGAATGCTGGATGGAGGGTGATGGTTGTGTGGGACAGCCACGTCCTTATCTTCCTAAGCACAAGCCCATAGATAATATTTAAAGCTGAAAATTAGAGAAATAGCAGTATAGGCATTAAGAACAAAATAAATATGAACATAAGTAAGCAAAGGAACTGCTGAGAGTTAAAAATGGCTGCCTCATGGGGACTGGAAACTGAGAGCAGAATGGGACAAGGAGCTAGTATGGTGGTACTCTTTGTCTTCTCCGTCCACATACAACATGTTCAAAGAGAAAAAAAAACACCCCAAAAATCAAACATTTAAGACTACATTTTACAAACCTGTAAATCCTTAGACAAATCACATTTCTCTCTCTGCCCTACCTAGTAAATGCAGAAAATATCTCTACTCACAAAAGGTAAAAAGGAAATCAGACACACACACACACACACACAACCCATTGAAACACTGAAAGCCACAGAATCTAAAGTGTAATTGCCTTCCAAACATCCTATTATTCAGTTAAATCATATGAAATTGCTGATATTTGGCCACTTTTAACTTTTAAAATAGCAATTCCATATAGTCCAAACTAATATAATAACATACTCAAATACTGACTTTAGAATGAACTGCAATTTGAAACAGAAAGCAATTACTGATAGGGAATGCTCAATGGGGGAAAAATCTACTTTATAATATGAGACATTTTGGGAGGAAAATGCATGCCATTTAGTTAATAAGGCATTATCATATTTGTTATTAAACCTTTAGCTAAAACAAACAGAAGAATTAACAAAGTAAAGAGGTGAACAGAAAATTTCAAAGGGCATCTCCAGATGACAAAACATAATATTATAATGAAATGTGCACAATCTGGAGTTGGAAAACCAAAAGGGTAGAACATTCTCAGCATATCTGCGGCTAAAAGAACTGAAGGAAAATTCAAGCCTTGAGTTGTAATGTTGAACATGGGCAAAATATTGAATGATCAAGGAAGCATCAAAAAAAGATGGAAGGAATAAACACAGTCACTGTACCAAAAATAATTGGTCGATTACCAACCATTTCAAGAGGTAGCATATGATCAAGAACTGATCGTACTGATGCACTGAAGGCATTAGTAAAGAAAAAGCAAGGCTCCAGGAATTGACGGAATGCCAATTAAGATGTTTCAACACACTGATACGGCACTGACACCAAGAATTTTGGAAGACAGCTACCTGGTCAAGTAACTGGAAGAGATCCTTAGTTGTGCCCATTACAAAAGAAAATGACCCAATACAGCATGGAAATTAATGAGCAATGTCATGTCACATGCAAGTAAAGTTATGCTTAAGATCATTAAACAATGGTTGCAGAAGAATATCGATAGGGAGCTCCCAGAAATTTAAGCTAGATTCAGAAGAGGACATAGGCACAGGAGATATCATTAGTGACGTCAGATGGAACTTGCTTGGAAGCAGAGAATACCAGAAAGATGTTTACTTGTGTTTTATTGACTATGCAAAGTCATTTGACTGTATGGATCTTAAGAAACTAAGGAAAACATTGTACAGAATGGGAACTCCAGAATACTTAATTATGCTCAATAGTAACCTGTACATAAATAGTCAATCATATAGAGCAAGGCGATACTGTGACTGAGAATCAGGAAAGGTGTACATGAAGGTTATATTCTTTGCCATATTTATTCAGCCTGTATGCTGAGCAAATAATCCAAGAAACTGGATACTGCATGGGTTTAAATCAGAAAAGGTGTGCATTACTCCTATGTATTAAACCTATAATATCAACTACAACATTCAATCTGTGTGATGAGTAGTCTGAGTAGCTGGACTATACAAAGTATTGCAATGGGCAAATATGCTGCAAAAGACTTCTTTAAAGTGCTAAAGAGCAAACATGTTAATTTGAGGATTAAGGGGTATCTGACCATAGCTAGGGTATTTTCAATCGACTCACCAGCATGTGAAAGCTGGACTATGAGTAAAGACTGGAGAAAAATGGATGTATTTGAAATAATGTGTTGGTGAAGAATACTGAAAGTAGCATGGAATGCCAGAAACACAACAAATCTATGTTGGAAGAAATACAGCCCGTTGTTCCTTAGAGCCAGAAGGGTGAGACTTTGTCTCACATACTTTGGATATGGTATGTTATCAGGAGATGCCAAAAACCAAATACAGACTCAATGCCACTGGGCTAATTCTGAATCACAGGGACCCTATAGGGCAGATAGAACTTTTCTTGTGGGTTTACAAGACTTTAAATATTTACAAGACCTGATAGCCTCATCTTTCACCCTTGGAGCAACAGGTGGGTTTGAATTGCTGACCTTGTGGATAGGAGCTCAATGCATCGGCCACTATGCCACCAAGGTTCCTTATCAGGAGATATCAAGACACCCTGGAGAAGGACATGATGCTCGGTAAAGTGGAGGATCAGTAAAACAAAGTAGAAGGCACCCACTAAGACTGGTTGACCTAGTGGCTACAGGAATTGTGAGGATGGTGCAGGACTGGGCAGTGTTAGGTTCTATTACATGTGCACAGAATTGCTGAGTCAATTGGTGGTACCTCACAACCACCACCACCCAGAAATGCTACACTCAGAGTTGGTAAGAATTTGATGACCAGAATGCCGAATAACAAGGCCAAGTTGTATTTAGGTACTTTTGTTGATACAAAAAAATAACTAAGTCACTCTTGCAAAATTAAAGTTCCACTGTATTGCGGCACTATGCAAGCCGATTTCAGTGATGATTCCGGTTACACTCTGTTTATCTACAAGTTCCCCTTATGGTTTGTTTCAAGGTGATTCCTGGAAAACACCCCATGCAGTGAAGACAGACAGTTTACAAATGTATTAGGATGCTTTGATATCAGTGACACGAGTTAATGAAACTTGTTTTAAATGCACCTACTGAGTTACAATTAATCAATCAAAACATTTATTCAAAACCTGTATCATCAAACCAAAACGTTTCCAATTGAAAATTTAACTTTCACCAATTTTAACTTCTACAAAAAAAAAGAAAGAAAAGAAAAAGAACTTGACCATAGTAACATAAGGTAAGAATTTTCCCAAGAATAATGGGTCCTGATCCAACCAATGAGAAAACTTCTCTTCAAATTAAAAACAAATGTTTGAAACTGACGGAATGTATATAAACAGATGCTGTGGAAGACTGCTTAGTTTACATCTCATTTTACATTTAAAACTATCAAAAATGAAGACACGTAAAAAAATGTTTTAAAAGAGTCTTACAGAAAACCAAACCCATGCAGTTGATCATTCAAAAATGCTTAGCATTGGACTGCTAACCTAAGTGAAAATTGGCGGTTCAAACCCACTAGCTACTCCTTTGGAAAAAAGATGAGGATGTCTGCTCCCATAAAGATTTACAGTCTCAGAAACACAGAGGGTTAATATGAGCCAGAATCAACAGCCATGGCAATGGTTATGTTAGTGAGTATGCATCCAAATAATTTTTAAAAATCATTTTATTGGGGGCTCATACAACTCTTATCACAATCCATACATACATCGATTGTATGTCAAGCACATTTGTACATTTGTTTCCCTCATCATCCTCAAAACATTTGCTTTCAACTTGAGCCCTTGGTATCAGCTCCTCATTTTTCCCCTTCCCTCCTCACTCAGCCCTCCCTCATGAACCCTTGATACTTTATAATTATTATTTTTTCATATCTTACACTGTCCGACGTCTCCCTCCTCTTCACCCACTTTTCTGTTGTCCGTCCCCCAGGGAACAGGCTACATGTAAATCCTTATAATCGGTTCTCCCTTTCTACCCCACCTCCCCTCCACCCTCCGGTATCACCACTCTCACCACTGGTCCTAAAGGGATCATCTGTCCTGGATTCCCCAAGTTTCTCGTTCCTATCTGTACCAGTGTACAACCTCTGGTCTAGCCTGATTTGTAAGGTAGAATTGGGATCATGATAGTGGGCGGGGGGAGGAAACATTTAGAAACTAGAGGAAAGCTGTATGTTTCATTGTTGCTATACTGTGTCCTGATTGGCTCATCTCCTCCCTGCGACCCTTCTGTAAGGGGATGTCCAGTTGCCTACAGATGGGTCTTGGGTCCCCAATCTGTACTCCCCCTCATTCACAATGATTTGATATTTTTGTTCTTTGATGCCTGATACCTGATCCTTTCAACACCTCATGTTCATACATGCTGGTGTGATTCTTCCATGTGGGCTTTGTTGCTTCTGAGCTAGATAGCTGCTTGTTTACCTTCAAGCCTTTAAGACCCTAGACACTGTATCTTTTGATAGCTGGCTCCATCAGCTTTCTTCACCACATTTGCTTGTACACACATTTGTCTTCAGCGATCGTGTCGGGGAGGTGTGCATCATGGAATGCCAATTTAATAGAACAAAGTGTTCTTGCATTGAGGAAGTACTTGAGGGGAGACCCAATGTCCATCTGCTGCCTTAATACTAAACCTATCAATATATGTACATAGATCTATTACCCCATTATCATATATAAATTTACATACATATGTACATGCCTATATTTAGACCGCTATCAATGGCCTTTGCCTCCTAGTTCTTCCTCTATTTTCTTTTAGTTTCCTCTTGTCCCTCTATCATGTTCAGCTTTCATTTGGGTTTCGGTAATTCCTCTCGGTTACACTGCCCTCAATCAATTCCTACCAGGCCTGTCACACCCTCCTTGCCACTAATTTTGGATCACTTGTTGTTCCCTTGTCCCTGTGTTGGTCAACACCACCTCCTTTCCCTCACCTCCCCCTCTCCCATGTCCCCCCAGAACCATTGGTCCTGTTGTTTTCTCTTCCAGACTGCTCATCCAGCCTATCTTATCTACATAGACCTGCAGATATAATAATATGCACAAAAAGCCAAGACATAGTAAGACAAAGTGACAAAAGAAAACACGACAACAACAACAAAACACCAATGACAAAAAAAAAAAAAGATATATACAAAAAACAAAAATTAAAAAAAAAGAAAATAATTCAAGGTCTATTTGTTGACCTCTAAGAGTGTCCTCGAGTCCGATGTGGTGCCACGCCCTGGCTCCAAAGTCTATCCTTTGCATTCCCTTGGGACCTCCCTGCTCTGCTCCCACTGCTGCTCTGCCACATACTATTAGTGTTTTGCCTTGGTGTGGTGGGGTCAGACCCGGCCAATCCTGACACTGTGTCTCCAGTGTTGTCCCCCATAGGGCCATGGGTCAGCGAGTGACGTCGTGTCTCATAGTGGAGTCAGCCACATGGTCCACTCTGCGCATTGGCTGCTCCGAGTGGGGATATCATCCTCCAGGCTTGGTGGGCCAGGATGCGCGCCACTCTCTCTTCCTTTGCTCCTGTGTGCTCTGATCAGACATAACCTTCTCCCTGAGCTGCATCTTCAGTGTTGTCGTCTAAAGTAAATTCTTCTGGGGGGATCCCTCAATTTCTTTAACACTGCTATTTTTAATAGATTAAAATTAAAACTCACAGCCACTGAGTCCATTCAGACTCACAGTGATCCCACAGGACAGGCCAGAACCACTCCCATGGGTTTCAGAGACATGAACTCTTTACAGAAGTAGAAAGCCTCTTCATTTCTTCTTTCTCCCTGGGAGTGGCTGGTGGTTTTGAACTGCTGATCTTGTCGTTAGCAGTCCAGTGCATAACCACCACACCACCAGAGCTCCCTTTTTAATATCTTGGAGGTGTGTTCCTTATAACTTAGTTTAGCCTCACTTCCATCATTGTGCAACATTGCAAGGTAAAAAAGAAAGTGAAAACCACCATGCAACCAAAGTCACAGCTCTCTTCTGAAACTTAAAGGCACATTTGAATTGGCATCTGCCTTTTTAATTGGCCCACATCAACTTTCCAAAGACAAATAGCAAAGCCAGGACAGGCAGTCCAACTAAGGCAAAGTCTGTGGGAACCTGTAGAGAGCTTGCTTCTCTCTCTGGGGATAAGGACAATGAAAAAAGGTGTTCTGTTTTCCAGTAATCCTGTAAGAGGAGCCATTGAGCTGGGCTACACAACCAGACAACAGAATGCAGGGGGGGGGGGGGGCGGATTCAGAGCAAAGCAAGGGCACATGCCAGGTTAATATGCAATAAAATCCTTTGCCAAAGCATTAAGGGGAGGGAAAAACATATACCCAAAAAACCTCAACAACAATAAAAAACAACAAGGAGGTGGAAAGAACCTGCTGGACCACCTTGGTATTAGCACAAGGAGGCAGGAAGAAACGAAATCTGCCTGCATTGAAGAGCTGAGAAAAACAATATCCGGGTTTATACTGGAGCATTCCTATGTACAAGAATATGAGCCCACAGACATATTAACAATGAATTAAACCCAGAATGCAGTGACCTACATGTACTGGAGTCCTCCCAAGTATACATATATGAATTTATTACCACCAGCAAAACCCCAAAGCAGAGTGTTCTAGATGTACATCTATCTGAGTATATCGATATGTTTTCAGTGAACAGAACCCACTGATTTTACCGTAAGGAACAACAAAATGCTCTTTCAAATAACATCAGAGTAAATAACATTGCTGCGGAAGCAATACGTCTCCCCACCCCACCCCCCACCTTATAGCCTCTTTCATGAGCTCTGAATCTCAAATTTCATAGGTGCCTCCAACACACACACACACACACACACACACACACACACACACTCATGCACACGTACCATAAGGTCTCTGGAAACAAAGGAGGGTCTTTAATTCTCTGATCTGTGATGCGCGCGCACACACACACACACACACACACGCACACACGCACCCGATGAAAAGACCACGACGTGACTTTCATTAATGAGTAAGTCGAATCGAGACGTCTCAACCCAGACCACAGCCAGGCAAACTGTGACAAACGGGCACGGCGAGCGCCACAAAGAAAGGGGAGGAGTAGATCGGGACCAGGAAAACACTGGCACGCCGCGCCCCCCAAAGCGCGCTCCCATCGCCAACACACGGGCAGCCGCCCTCGCCACCCTCCTCCTCCTCAGCCGAGACTCCCACGCCCTGCGACCCGACGCAGGGCACAGGGTAGCGGGGCGCGGCTGCCTGCCGGGTGCGCCCCCAGCCCGTACGAGGCGCCACGAACTCGCCCTCGATGACCTCTCGGTGACAGCCCCGCGCCGCCCTTTGTATGGGACCCACCTCCCGGCCTCGCCGGACCGTCCCCATCTCCCTGCCGGCGCCAGCCCCTCACCCTTCCCCTCCTAGCGCCAGCAAGGCTGGGTGCCTGGGCAGTGTCGGGAGCGAGGTGGGCGCGGGCCCGCGGTCTCGTCAGCATCCCCGGTCAGGAGTCCTCCCGGTCCCCGCAGCCTGGACACGGGGGCCGCGGCCCTGGGCGCTTTCCACCGTCGCACGTCCACTT
>NW_022109491.1:29863671-29865002 GCF_000313985.2 Echinops telfairi
CGGATGCCCGGACAGCCCCCGCCTACCTTGCCGAGGGCTTGGCGGCTGGAGTTTGCAGTGCGCAGGCGCGGTGCCTCTGAACCCGTCCTGCTCCCACCCCACCCTCACATTAGGTCCCTCCGGTTTGGGGGACCCGGATCTGCGGGTACGTGAGTAAAGGCAGAGCTGCGGCCAATAGACCCCCCCAACCCCGTCTGGGCAGTACTTTCACATACTCTATAAGCATTTTTTTTTAAGTAGAAGCTTGGAAGATCACGTCCTTTTTTCCCACGCTGCCCATGACCTTTTTAAGACCCTGCCTCCCAGACCGCGGGGTACAGAGATGGACACGAGGGTGTACATTAGTTTAATCGGGGAGACGGTGCATAGCATTCCGTTCCTCCGTGTGTCCCTTGAGTGCCAGGACTGCTGTGATCAATGAGACCCCGATTGCCCAGGTGGTAGAGAAGTCTGTAAAAAGCAGCGCATCCCTTTATTTATTTACATTAACCCAAGCCCCTTCGTTCTTCCCACTGTTCCTTAGTGCCCGTGCTCCTCCCGCCCCCTGAGGTCCTCCGTCCCTTTCCAGGCCCCCCTCACTGAAACTATAAATAGCGCAGTGGCTTAACTTTGGGAAGCAAAAGCCATTGTGGAAAGTGCCTGTAGGCAAGTTCCTTCTGTTTTGGCAGACCACGAACCTCCAAAGCAAGAAGGAAGTAAGGAGAGAAACATCCGTGACTATTTCAAGAAGTGTCTTGTTACTCAATGGTCACGATCACTCAAGGTGGGAGATGGGTGGAGGCGTGTGCTAGGCAGCATATGGCAAAAAGAAGAGAGACAGCCTTCCTCTGGTGCTTCTTGTCACAGGGCTGCGGACCCTATCACCAACTGGGGCTGCTTTTTCTCTCCTCCTTCCTTTCAATCATCGCATTCACATAGTCTTCGTAACTCTGTGTGCACCAGGCTTCCTCATCTCCTTCCTGAACTATTGCTTAAGTCTCAATCCAGTCTCACGGAAATATATTCTCACCATATGCAAATCTTCCCATGTCACCGGCTTTTCCTTTCCTTGTCCCACCTGGCACCTTGAGACTTATTCTCCAGCCGTTTCCAGATCAGCACCCCAGTATACATACTGTGCTATGTTCCTTTCTCTAGGTCAGCAACACAGATCTAGCAATATGTAAAAAAATCACTTATTAAAAATTTTTTAAATTTACTCATTTTATTGGGGGGTCATACAACTCTTATCACAATCCAAGCACATTTGTACATTTGTTGCCATCATCATTCTCAAAACATTTGCTTTCTACTTGAGCCCTTGGTATCAGCTCCTTATTTCCCCCCTCCCT
>NW_022109491.1:29866470-29868683 GCF_000313985.2 Echinops telfairi
CCAGCCTATCTTATTTAGACAGACCTGAAAAAAAAAATCACTTCTTTATGGTCTTCGTTCCTGCCCCATGTGTTGACAGATTTTCCTTTGGAATCCCTGCCTGTGCCGTGTACCCACTTCTGTCTCTGCACCAGGCACAATTCGGGGTTCTTGCTCCTTAAAATATCTTTCTCTCCCGGGAGAATGTGCCTTTCAGCAACAGGAACAGTGTCTCCTTGGGGACCTAGCATGTGACTGACACACAGTAGTCACACAATTGCTATGTTGGTGGAGGTCATGTTCACTGATAGACCAGGAAGGCTTCACAGAGGAGAAAAAGGCTGCACTCTCTTTTCTTTCTTTTTTCTCCTTGTGGCTTCCTCTCCTTGCCTGGCATGTATAAACCTAATTTTTAAATTAAAAAAATGTTTAGAAAGCTTGGCTACACTGATAGAATTTGCTAATCCAAACAAGCATATAGGGTAGAGGGCAAAATGATTCCAGATTCACATCGCTTGTCCTTGTGAAAATTAGGCAAGAGCAAGAGAGAATGTAAGAATCAAGGACCATGTTCAAGTACTATTTTCAGGGAGGCCATCTTATTAAATTTTCGGTGAGGCATGAACTGGTCAACTTTCTTTTGGGTTAATGGGGGAATTTCTTCCCTTCCAGCTGCATGGATGCAACCTGATTTCACACTTAGCAGGGTACTGTGTGGCAGGATCCTGCCCTTGTCTCCCCCTACTCCAAACAATGGCAGAAGTATGCAAGAAATTGAAGCTGGATTCAGAAAGGAGGGGTATCATTGCTGGCTTTAGATGATGTGGCTGAAAACAGAGAAAGCCAGAAAGATTTTATTTGCATTTTATTGACCATGCAAATTCTTTGGAATGTGTTGGATCATGATAAACTATGGATAACATTGAGAGGAATAGGAATTCCAGAAAACTTCACTGTGCTCATGGGGAACCTGTATAGAGACCAAGAAGTAGTTGTTCAAATAAAACAGGGAGTTATTGAAAATCAGGAAAAGTGTGTATCAAGGTTATATCCTTTACCATATTTAATCAACCTTTATGCTGAGCAAATGTTCCAAGAAATCTGACTATATGAAAAATAACTTGGCATCAGGGTCGGAGGAAGCCTCATTAACAATCTTTGACGTACAGTGACACAATCTTGCTTGCTGAAGACAAAGAGGATCTGAACCACTTACTGATAAAGATGAAACAATACAGTCTTCTGTATGGATTACTAGTCTCAAGGTAAAGAAATTTCCCAACTGAAGCAATAAACAACATCATGATAAAAATGGAGAAAAGATTGAAGTTATCAAGGATTTCATTTTACTTAGATCCACAAGCAACACCCTGGAAGCAGCAGGCAAGAAATCAAAGGAAATACTGCATTGAGCAAGTCTGCTTTAAAAGACCTGTTTAACATATTAAAGAGAAAAGATATCACTTTGAGGATTAAAGTGTGTTTGACCCGAGATTATTTTCAATTGCCTCATATGCATGTCAAAGCTGGACATTAATAAATGAACAAAATGAATAAAGGAGACTGGAGAAGAACAGATGCGCTTGAATTATGGTGTTGGCAAAGAATACTTAAAGTGTCATGGACTACCAGAAAAACAAACACATCTATGCCGGAAGAAGAACAGCCAGAATGCTCCTTAGAAGCGAGGATGGTGGGTCTGTCGCCCATCTTTGGATGTGTCATCAGGAGGGACCAGTCCCTGGAACAGGCATCGTGCTGGGTGAAGTCATTGACAAAGATGAGGATCTTCAGAGATGGAGCGACACAGTAACTTCAACAACAGACTCAAGCATAGCCACAATTACGAGGGATGTTAGGAGTTGGAACCAACTGGAAGGCAGTTAATGACAGCAACAACAGGTGGCAGGATTCTACACTTTTTGTCCCTAGTTTGTCGTACTGTGATGGCTTGTGCGTTGTTGTGATGATGGAAGCTATATTAGTGGTCTTTTAAATACCAGGAGGGTCACAGGTGAACAGATTTCAACAGAGCTTCTTAGTATGAAGAAGGAATAGGCTGTCAACTTCTACTGAAAACTTTATGAATAGAGTGGAACATTGTCAGATACGGAAAACTTCATGAATAGCAACAGGGCGCCGTCAGAAATAGTGCCCCTAAATGAACCCATCAGATTGGAAGGCACTCAAACTTTGAGGAAAAGCTGCCTTCTTAAAGTAGGGTCAACCATAAA
>NW_022109491.1:29869670-29903116 GCF_000313985.2 Echinops telfairi
AACTTTGAGGAAAAGCTGCCTTCTTAAAGTAGGGTCAACCATAAAGATGTTTAAGTAAAGGCTTCAAGAGCAAAGCCTTTGCAAACTTCATTTGCAAGGAACAGATCATCAATTGTTCATGTATTAAGATCAGATTGAAACTGAAGAAAATGAAAAGAAGTCCATAAGAGTCAAAATATGACCTTGAGTCTATGCCACCTGAATTTCAAGAACATCTTAAGAATAGATTTGTGCATTGAACACTAATGACAGAAGCCTTGATGTGCTGTGGGAGGACATCAGGACCATTATATATGAAGAAGGCAAAATGTTCTTAAAAAGACAAGAAAGAAAGAAAATATCAAAGTAGATATCAGAAGAGACGCTGAAACCTGCCTTTAATTGTAGAATAGCTATGGCAATGGAAGAGATGTAAAAGAGCTCAATAGAAAATTGCAATAGAAAATTGCAAAAAAATTTTCAAGAAGACAAAGTAAGTAAATTATTATAAGGAATTCTGCAAAGAACTGGAGTTAGAACTCCCAAAAGGAAAGACATGCTTAGCATCCCTTAAACAGAAAGATCAGAAGAAGAAAAAAATCAAATCTTAATTTGCAAGATTGAAAGATTCTATAGACAAAATAGTGAACAATGCAGGAAATACCAAAGAAGATGAAAAGAGTAAAGTCACTGTACCAAAAATAACTAGTCAACTTTCCACCGTTTCAAAAAGTTGCACATGAGCAGGAACCAATGGCGATGAAGGAAGAAGTCCTTCCACTGAAGCCATTTAGCTCCAGTAATTGATAGAATGTCCATTTAAATGTTTCAAAAGCCGAGGAAGCACTAGAAGCACCCACTAGTCGGTGCCAAGACATCTGGAAGACAGTTACTTGACTACTGACTGGAAGAGATCCATAATTGTACCCAAATCCAAAGAAAGGTAAGCACACAGAACGTTCAAGTTATAGAACAATAGCCTCAATATCACATGCAAGTAAATTTTTGCTGAAGATCATTCAACAACAGTTGTAACAAGAGTCTGTTGTCAGGGAACTGCCCGAAATTCAGGCTGGCTTCAAAGGACTGGGAACAAAGGATATTGCTGATGTCAGATGGATCTTGGCTAGAAAGGTGCTAACTTGTGTTTTGTTGATTATGCAAAGGCATTCGACTGTGTATTATAACAAACTATGGATAACTTTGAGAAGAATTAAAAACCCAACACACTTAATTATGCTCATGAAGAACTTGTACTTGAATCAAGAGGCAGTTGTGCAAACAGAACAAGAGAATACTGCATGGTTTTAAATCAAGAGGTATGTCAGGGTTGTATCATTTTACCATACTTATTCAGTCTGTATGCCGAGCAAACCATCAGAGAATCTGGATTATATGAAGATGTATGCAGCAGCAGTCTGGAGGAAATCTATTCACAATCTGTGATATGCAGATGGCACAACCTTGCTTGAAGTAAGGAGGACAGAAGCACTTGCTGATGAAGATCAAGTATTGCAGTCTTCAATATGGATTACCACTTAAATATAAAGAAAACAAAACTCACAACTGGACAAATAGGTAGTATGATAAATGGAGAAAGGATTGAAGTTGTCAAAGATTTTTGTCTTGCTTGGATCTACAATTGATGCTCATAGAAGTAGCAATCAGGAGATCAAACAAGACATTGCATTGAGTAAATCTGCTACATAAGACCTCTCTATAAATTATTATTTTGTCATATCTTACAGTGTCCGATGTCTCCCTTAACCCACTTTTCTATTGTCCGTCTCCCAGGGAGGAGGTTATATGTAGATCCTTGTAATCGGTTCCCCCTTTCCACCCCAACCTCCCTCCACCATCCCAGTATCACCACTCTTACCACTGGTCCTGAAGGGATCATCTGCCCTGGATTCCCTGTGTTTCCAGTTCCTATCTGTACCAGTGTACATCCTCTGGTCTAGCCAGACTTGCAAGGTAGAATTGGGATCATGATAGTGCGGGGGAGGGAGAGAAAGGAGCGGGCAGGGGAGGGAAGAAGCATTTAGGAAATAGAGGAAAGTTGTATGTTTCATTGTTGCTACACTGCACCCTGACTGGCTTGTTTCCTCCCCGTGACCCTTCCGTAAGGGGATGTTTAATTGCCTACAGATGGGCTTTGGGTTTGCACCCTGCACTCCCCCTCATTCACAAATTTATACATTATCAAGGGTTCATGAGGGTGAGGGGAGCGGGGAGAGAGGGGAAAAAATGAGGAGCTGATGCCAGGGGCTTAAGTGAAGAGCAAATGTTTTGAGAATGATGAGGGCAATTAAGGTACAAATGTGCTTTACACATTGATGTATGTATGGATTGTGATAAGAGTTGTTTGAGCCCCTAATAAAATGATTTTTTTAAAAAGACCTCTTTAAAATGTTGCAAGGCAAGGAAGTTATTTTGAGGACTAAAATGTCCCTGACCCACATGATAGTATTTTTTTTTACATCATAGTATTTTTAATCACCTCACATGAATGTGAAAGTTGGACACTGAATATGGAACACCAAAGAAAGATGGATGCATTTTAATTATGTTGTGGGCGAAGAATATTGAATGTGTCATAGATTACTAGAAGAATAGACAAATCTATCTTGGAAGAAGTACAGCCAGAATGCTCCTTAGAAGTAAGGATGGCTAGACTTTGTCCATGCACACTGGACATGCTATCAGGAGAGACCTGTCCTTGGAAAAGGACATTATGTTTGATGAAGTAGAGGGGCAGCAAAAAAGTGGAAGAATCTCGACAAGATGGATTGACACAATGGACACACGGTTGCTATGAGTCAGAACTGGCTCCACAGCACCTAACAATAACAACAGTGCATGAAATCAGAGTTTTTTTGTTTCCTTGTGTCTCCAGTTGAAGATTTCGTCTGCTGGTCTGTGATTCTGCCTGCCTAAGGATACCCAAGGAGTCCTGGTGGTGTTGTGGGCTACGAGTTGGGCTTGGAAACCCACAGGGGCAGTTCTTCTCTGTACTGCAAGATCTTTTGAGATGGAACCAATCCGATGGCAGGGAGCTTGGTTTTGGGTGTTTTGAGTGATGCACACACAGCCTTCACTGTCTCTCCAACTCCTTTTCTTTCTCAAAAAGCACATGGGAGCAGATGGCATCAAGGGAGGATGGGGCCTTTCTCCAGGATCCAAAGTACGGGGTTTCTTAGCTAACACGTTCTTTGTTCCATATGAGGTCATCGGCTAGGGTTCACTTTTTAGGGTGTCAAGACATATTGACATCATGCACCTCCTGATCTGGTGCACTGCGAAGAGCAAAACATTCCTGTGATATTCTGACCAGAATACGTGATCTGAATTTAATAACGAGAAAACAGACAAACCCAAATGGAGGGACAATCTGTGAAATAACCAAGCAGTACGCTCCAAAAGTGTCCAGGTCACGAAGATAAGGAAAGAACTGTCACCGATTAAATGAGATGAAGGAGACATGACAGCTAAATCCAATGTGGGCTTTTATAAAAAATTTATCTTAAAATTGCAAAAGGATATGAATTTAAAAAAAAGGTAAGCTCTGAATAGTGAATTATACTTCCCTCACTCATTGAAATGAGGCTTGGTCATATGCTGGTCTGACCAATGATTTGTGTGTGAAAGTGCTGTGTCTGGTTTCCAGGAAAAACATTAAAAACCATTGTGTGGTTGTCTCTGCGTTCTCCTTTCCTGTGCCAGGGGTTGGCAGTGCACAGAGAAGATGTCCATCAACCTAGGTCTTGCAGTGAGGAAATTTGAGTCACAATGACCCATGAGAAGAGTGAAGCCCAAGCAAATACTAAGTCTTCGTTATTGAGAGTTGTTGAAATTTGAAAATTGTTACTGTAAACCACTCATTCACTGCCATCGAGTTAATTCTGACTCAGATCGACCCTATAGAACACTGCCTCGGTGGGCTTCTGAGGCTGTAAATCTTAATAGGAGTAGAGAATCTCATCTTTCTCCTTCAATTATTCTTTGTGTTATTGTTAATTACTGTTGAATTCATGCCAACTCATGGTGATCCCATGTATGCAGTAGCATAAACATACTCCATAGGGTTTCCAAGACTGGCCTTATGGAAAACATGATAAAGTCTGTCTTCTGAGTTAACTCTGGATGGTTTTTAAAAGCCAATCTTTCAACTAGTGGTCAAGCAATGTGGTCTCTTTCACATGGCCTTTATAGCTAGGGTCATGTAATGCCCACCAAATAACTGAATAGGACTATGCAAATAAAGTTCTTGGGGGCCACCAGGGAATGAAGCAGCTTGCTGCTAATGCAGACAAACCATATGGAACCTGCGATGATTAAAGATATGGGTCAACTTGCTTAGGCCAAACTTTTCAGTGGTCTGGTAGTTATTTAATGATAGTCTTTTTCCATTTTGTGGTCTGGTGTAATTGTCTTCTATTTGCTGATCTGATGTAAATATCTTCCGATTTGTGATGTGTTGTAAATCCTAGGCTCTATGCCTGTGATTATGGTCTCATTTTTCTGTTGTGCTAAGGAGCCAGGATTAGGGTGGGGTGTATCTGAGCCATTGTTTTACTAGAGGATGTGACCCAAGTTACCATTATTATCCTAGTTTCTATCTTTATTCAACTCATACCCTTGTGTCACCTTCCCCTTATATAGATGGTTTTCATCATATATATATATATGTACTCTGTCAAAAAATATATATTTCATGATCAAAATTCCTACTCTTGCTCAGAATCCTGCATCCAGCTCATCATCTGATTTCCAGTTCTTTAGCTACCTGTTGTTTGACCTGATTCACCAACTTCTACAGTCTTGTGGGCCATCAGGCTGTTCTCTAACCTACCAATTTGGGTTTGCAATCATGTGAATCAGGAGAAGCCTCCAGTCACCTGACCCATGGATTTAGGCCGTGCCAGCATCCATCACTACATCAGGCATTTGTGTATTTTGCGAGATGTTGCAGCAGATGAGAGAATCTGAAGATGGAAGGGAGAATCCTGAGGGGAGCAGTAAGTAGTAGCTGATGTCAGAGATGATGGAGGGGCACAACAGTTTGTAGAAGTTGAACATTTGGGACTTCTTTAGTCTTCACTGTATTGTTAATCGTTTGTATTACCTAAGATTCCTTTCTGTAACATAATCTAGCCCACAATGACTGCTATAGTCTTGAACACACTGAATGAGCTTGGAAAGTTCATGGACCTCATTTTTCTCATCTTTCTAATGAAAGAGTTCATCCTTTCTAGTTGTGCTTCTAGAATTCATTCCAGAAAGCCAACTTGCTTTCTTGCCTTTTCTCTCTGTTCTTTCCTTTCCCTTACTTTGGAACTGAGCGCTTAGGTAAAGAGCTACTTGGGTAAATTAGGTAGGTTGAAAATGGAGGATGAAGAAAACGATTCTAGTTCCTTTTTCCGAGAATGAGTTGTCAGCAGAACTGACATTTTTCTTCCCTTTTCAAGCTCATACCTTAGGAGGGACAGAAATTGTGCTGCTGCTGGTGTTATAATGGTGGTGGCAGTAGTAGGGACTGTGTACCCAACATTTGGAAGAGCTGAACTGGACACCTTGCGTTGCTCCATAGATCCAACTTGAGTTTCCTAACAGTAATTTATAAGCAATGGGGGATGGAAGTCAACGGATGAATTCCACAGCATCTTCCACATCATCCAGATGATGCCAAATCCTATTCCACAATTTCTCAGTGGGTTTCCAGCAAGATCAAATCTCAGTTGCCCATGGCAGTAACCTGTCCATTAATGAACCTTAATAGTGACTTCTCTCTTTTCTTCATTTTGCTTTTCCCATTTCTTCAATCCTATTTCTGAGTATTGTCTCCCAAGTAAATTATTTGCATTTAAGCCCTTGTCCCAGTGCCTACTCTTGGGAGCAGCCACACGCAAGCCCAAACCAAAAACTAAACTCGCTGCCATTGGTTTGATTCGGACTCACAGTAGTCTTACAGGACATTGAAAACTACCCCCGTGGGTTTCTGAGGCTGTAAATTTTCACAAGAGCAGAAAGCTTCACCCTTCTCTCATAGATGGTCTGATGGATCTGAATTGCTGACCTGTGGTTAGCAGCCCAATGCATAGCCCATTACACCACCAAGGCTCCTTCTACCCAGTGACAGGCACCCTCAAATCTTAAACTGGATCTGAGCGGGGTGTACTGTTCCTGGGAAATTGCACTTCTCTCTTTGCCTCTACCTGTGCTTGTCTCAGCTAGGAAGTTGCCACACGGGCTCCTGTGCATATTCATATTATTAGGCATCCTGAGTTCTGGTTGAGTGATTGGACCTATCTTGTGTGTGCTAGAAAGGGAACAGCGATTACTGGTGGCTGAGGAAACAGAATTCATTGCTCTCTCCACCTTCCCTGACCTGAAGGTGGACACACAGCCCTGCTCAAGGCCACCCCATATACAGGAACCTACACTTCCTCACTCTTTTATTTCACAATCAGGCACACACACCTCTTATTGAGAAGCAGTTTCATCACTCCATGGACAGATAGGGTTTGACCACAGCTCGAGGTCTACATGGGCCATGAAGAAGGGAGGCCTTTTGGGGGGGTTTCTAGACAAGATGAGTCTCTCTGACATTCTTAGATGAAGACTCTGGAAAGTCAGGTTCATACCTCAGGCTCTCACAAAAATGGTGGAACTCTCCCTGCTAACCCAGTCTAAGGGGTCAAAATGCTGTATGGGCAACCCTTCAAGGGGTCATTTAGAGCTCTGGATAAGTAAACAGGCAATTGTTTGGCCAATTGGAGGGATATCGTTCTAGGACGGTGTCCACCACATAACAAATAGAGAAGCCCCACCAGTTGGGGGAACTGGCAGAGGAGTTGGGCTGTGGACCATCTTTGAACACTAGTTTCATCAATCAGGCAGCCATTCAACAAAGCTTGCATTGAGCACCAGATCCAAGGATGACTCAGATCAGCCCCTGCTCCCTCACAGTTACCATCCAAGAAGCCACGGTTCCCAAGTTAGTCACAGACATTTGACTTAAAATTAGATGTCATTTCTTTTCCAGAAGGAGGCAATGTCTTACTGAAATGGTTGCTACGGCACTCATAAGCAAGCTACAGCTCACCTATAGGAAACCCAAGGAGGGTTTTAGTACTGGCAGACACAGCAGAAGTTTGTGCTTTCCTGTAAGCTGCTGGCCTAGGGAGAGCATCAAGGCTCCTCATGATCATATCCCAGAAATGCTGTCTTTAATACTCTCTCCTGTCTTCTGCCTTTGCTTCACAGGTACGGCTATCTAATCCACTCCCATGGTCATCTTCCTGCCCGTGTCATTTAGTAAGTACTGACTTCTTTTTCTGGCTACCAATGTATCCACTAAACCCATCATTTTGGACTCATCTTCTTCCTGTTGTCCCATCTTGGAAATTCACTGCCTGAATCAGTGGAGAGAAACATTCAACAGAGAGAGAGACTGAAGCCCTCCTACATGGGGCTTCTTTTGTGTGTGTGAAACTCAAAACAATCAGGCCAGGGTTGGCAATGTTACCAGTGGCCCAGGCTCCTTGTAGATTTCTGCTCTGCCTCCTTATCACATGGTTTCTAATCTTGAGGTTACATCATAGATGCATAGATGGATCTTCATCATGTCCATTTCATCTTTTTAAAAACCTTTTTATTGTGAATTCGGTGAAGATTCATAGAGCATTTCATTAGCTTTACGTCCAACAATTCATGCACAGTTTGTTTCAACTCATCTCCTTAATGCACCATCACTTACTCAACTTCTCTGTTTCCTGTTTCCAGTCCTCTTCCCATCTTGCCCTTCTGAACTTTGCCCTTGGGAAAATACTGCCCATTTTCTCTTGAATGGTTAATTATTCTTTTTTTTTTTTTTTTTTTAATTTTTTAAACATTTTATTAGGGGCTCATACAACTGTTATCCCAATCCATACACACATCAATTGTGTAAAGCGTATTTGTACATCATTTCTCAAAACATTTTCTCTCCATTTAAACCCCCGACATTAGGTCCTCATTTTTCCCCTCCCTCCCCGCTCCCCCCTCCCACATGAGCCCTTGATAGTTTATAAATGGGTATTTTGTCATATCTTGCCCTTAATTATTCTAATAGGAAGGTGAGTTCAGTTTTAGACCAGAAGGTGACCAAGGGCCCCCCACTAATGTCAATTCAATTTTGAGCTCTCTCCCACATTTTCTTCCACTGTATCCATGACCTTCTAAGGTGATCCTTTTCAGAGCTCAGCATCATCTAGTTCTTCTGGTCTCAGGGTTCTGAAGACAGATGTTTGTGTGGTTCATTAGTCCATTGGATTAATTGTTTCTACATGTCTTTTGATTGTCACCATCCTTTTGGACTCCAGATGGGGAGAGGCCAATAGTTACACAATAGTTAGATCGCTGCTCATGAGCTTGTTAGACCCCAGTCCCAGTCACTGCTCACAAAAATAGGGTGTAGACAATTGTCTTTGTATGTCCACATTGTTGATAGGAAGAAGGAAGGAAGAACAAACGTCAGCAAGCCAGGTTAGTCACCTCCCTTTTAAAGATTTTCCTGGAAGTACAACCCAGCTGCTTCTTATTAATTTTATGGGCCAGGGCATAGTCGTATGAGAGAGGTTGCGAATTTGGCAATGAATTTAAGCTGGGCACCTTGCTGCCCCTGGCAGATAGGTTAAGATCTTTCTGTTGAGAGAAAATGGGAGAATGTGGGGGAACTACTCAGAAAGTTGTTTGTAGTACTCTTTTCTTAGATGGTTATTTAAATTCCTGTTGATTTGACAAATTTTCAATAACTTTCTAAAACATTCCATTTTTGCTTACGATAGACTTGTTTTCTGTCACTTGCAATGAAACACTAAGAAATGAACACGAAGTCATTCTCTATCTACTCTGACATCTTCCCAGATGCCTTTGTGGCCACCTCTTCTGATGAAGCCAACACTGGCCCTGCTCATTGCCCCAACTGCAAGGCACTCCACTTCTGCTGGGATTTTTCCTATGTTCCTGCTGATACTCACAAGAAACATTTCCCGAGGAGTAAAGGTCCTCAGGACCCACTGTGGCCTTCTTAGGCCACTTACTCAACTGCCATGTGCAGACATTTTTGCCTTCCACGCCGCACTTCATTGGACACATTCTTTCCACACTACGCTTTGCTGCCACTCTGGCTGGGTATCAATGAAGGCCTGGAAGTTGGCAGAATAGGAAAATCCTGCTCACTCATCATCATGCATTCTTCATGATTGAGTGTGTGTGTCCAGATTTTATTCCATGTGCTTTCCTAATTTATTGCCTCATTAAAGTTAAGGTTTGGCTTTTGAAAATCAAAAGCTAAGAACTGATTTCCTTTTTCCACTTTGTTGCCATGTCTCTGAGGCAATGAATGCTGCATATTAAAATTCAACTGCTCATCTTGAGGGAGCAGGAGAATAGCAAGAAAGGCCAGAGAGAAAATCAGGGGTTTCTATTATATATAGTACAATATAGGACATACATAGTCCTCAACTCAAGAGTAGTTCTGTTCTGACAACTCTGCTTTGTATAAATTTATTCTGACAAATCAGAATTAGAAAACATTTTTCATCATTATTGCCTTTGTTATCAGCATCTTTACAAATCTGATCTTGATTTTTCTTTGGAGGTTGGACACATTCCATATATATTTGCAGAGATATTTTGATACGGACATATATTAAAATATGCAAATCATAAAAATTTACTCTGATGAGGAGGAAAAAAAAAGAGTTGGATGATGTTGGAATTTTGTCAATTTATGTAATAACTCTACTTATGGAAGTTTCTGGATCATTGGGATTATTCCAGAGGATGGGGATGGCATTTCCAGTCAGAAAATTAGGAAGAGTTGTCTGTGTAGGCCTTATCTTTTTTTTTCTCCCTCATACAGCTTGTGTGAACATCTCATTGCTTCCCGAATCTGCCTATCAACTTCAGCAAAATGATCAGCATTTGTGTTCATGTTTTCAAGTGACTTAAGCCCCTTACTTAGTTTAGAAATACTTCTTTTCATTGTAATAAATTTTTTCAAACATCTTTTTTCCCCAGCATTTATTTCCTCTTCAAAGTCCATTAAACCCTGATCTGTTAATCTCCTTCTAAGAGCTGTCCCACAACAATTATATCAAGTTATAAACTCAACATTCTTGCCATAAGGGTGTGTTTTCAACCAATCTCTTCTGTCATATTATCCTGATCAAATAAATTTTTGTAGCGTGTTCACATAACTCAGAAGTTTTTCCCATATCCCCTGCATGCGTTTTTCTACAACTACCTCCCAGGAACATGTACTAAAGATAAGATGTACAAAAACAGATGGTTATTCTGTGGTATACTGTAATTAGAACATGCTGTAAGCCAGGGACTCCTTAGTTGCGCATGTGTGCTTATTGCACACATATGAGGGAGCTTTAAAAAAATCCATGGAAAAATGGAATTAAAAATAATGAAAAATGTCCATGAACTTTTTGAAGCCCCTTCATGTATATCTGTCTGCCTTTGGGACGTCCACACTGATTTCCTGCTGTGACCATACCACCATTATAACACCGCCATCACCCTGATTCCCGCACCGCTTCATTTCTCCTTCTCAATTGTGCCTTTTATTCCAGCAGGGTTTCAGGTCTGGGCTTACAGGAGGAAGGAAAGTAGGCTGGTATCTTTGTCCAGAACTCATTCTAGGAAAAAGGAACCAGAGTGGTTTTCTTCCTCTCCCTTTTTCAGCCCATCTAATTTACCCGAATAACTCATTGCACGATCACCTAGTTTCAAAGTAAGAGCTATGAAAGGAGAGGGCAAGAGAGTAGGCGGGTGTGGGGGAATGCCTTCCAGAAGTTCATTGTACAGGTCAATCGTTGCTAGGTGTTGTCAGGTCAGTTTCGCCACCTTATGTTCAACAGAAGGAAACACTGCCCCGTCCTGCACCATCATCACAATCTTTCCCGTGTGTGAGCCCATTGTTGTAGCCACTGGGCCAGTCTATCATGTTGAAGTCTTCTTCTTTTCACTGACCTTTTACGTTGCCAAGCAGTGTCTCCTGATAACATGCCCAGAGGAAGTGAGGCAAAGTATAGTCTAGTATTCTTGCTTCCAGTGAATGTTTTAGCTGTACTCTTTCTAAGACAAATTTGTTCATTTTTCTAGAAGTCCATGGCATGTCCAGTAATCTTTGCCAACACCATCGATTGCATCAGTTCTTCTCTGGTCTTCCTTATTCATTGTTCAGCTTTCACATGCATGTGAAGCAATTGGATACCATGACTTTAGGCCTGGAAGTGACAACTTTGCTTTTTTAACATTGCATTTTAATTTAAAGAGATCTTTTGCAACTGATTTGCCTCATGCAGTGGGTCATTTGATTTCATGACTTTCTGGCTTCCATAGGCTCTGACTGTGGATTTGAATAAAATCAAATCCTCGACAACTTCTTTTCTCCATTGGTGATGCTGCGGCGTGTTAGTCCAGTCTTGAGGATGTGGGTTTTCATTACGTTAAGGTATAATCCATACTGAAGGCTGTCGTCTTTGATCTCTAGCAGTAAGTAGTACTGTTGTAGAGCTAAATGGCACAATCTGGCTGAATTTAAAAGTAAGGAGTTTTTGTTGAGAGGCAGGACAATTTGCAAATTGGGAATCACAAAGTCCAGAGGATTCTGAACTAAGTGACCCAAAAGGGAGTAATTCAGGGAATTTTTATATGAAACTATAAGTACTTCAGTAAAAATCCAGTCAATGGTTGGAATGTACATAATGGTTATAAAATTGGACAGTGGTACATCTGATTTGTGCGATTACATACATGCCTAAAAATTTTTTTATTTGAATTACAAAGCCCAAGTAATTATGAAACTGGGTAGAGGTGGCCTTGAAACAGGCATGAGACCCTCCTTCTATGCATAATTAAAGTTTATTTTGACTAAGCATCTGTTTTGAGAATTGTTTTGGGTCTGGCTTCCTAGGGGACAAGCAAAACTGGTAGGCAAGCAAAATTGCATTGTTCTCTGAAAGTGTTTGCCAAGTAAATTTTCTCAGAGTACAGTGGAGAATTATAGGAATCACAAGCTATTTTCTGATGCAGAGGTTTGAATTTTAGCCATAGACCTTAGCATAACCACCATCTCATGATGGGAGTCCCAAACCTTTTCACTTTCAGCAAGCAAAGTTGTGTCATCTGTATATTGCAGATTGCTAATGCAGCTTCCTTCAAACTCGATGCTGCTACTTCTCCTTATAGACTAATTTCTTGGATTATTTCTTCAGTATCTCCAGGCAGGTGTGCAGAGATACTGTGGGCTCAGTTCCAGATCACCACCATAAAGTGGATATGACAATGAAGTGAGTCACATGAATTTTTTTGGCTTTGTTTTCCAATGCATACAAAAGTTACGTTTATAGTATACTTCAGCCTGTTCACTGTGCAATTATTAAAAAGTTTAAAATAGACCAAAATGTCACATGGAGACATGAAGTGAGCACTTGCTGTTGGAAAATTGGTGTCAATAGACCTACTTGACACAGGTTTGTCACAAACCTTCAATTTATAAAAACCTTAATACCTGCAAAACACAATAAAGCTTAGCACAATAAAATGAGTATGGCTGTAGATTGAATAAATATGGTGAAATGATATAGCGCTGACACTTAACTCTTCTGACTTCAAAGCCTGCATTACCCCCTTCTTCTGTTTACGTGACTGCTTCTTAGTCTATGCACAGGTTCCACCTGAGCACAGTTCTGGAATGGTCATTCACAATGTTATCCATAATTTCTAATGATCCACACAGTCACATGTCTTTGCCTAGTCAATAAAACAGGGGAAGACATCTTTTTGGTATTCCTTGCTCGTAGCCAAGATCATCTGACATCAACAATGGTATCACTTGTTCCAGTTTAACTTTCTGGCAGTTCATTGTTGACGGACGGCTGCAAACGTTTTTGGATGACTTTTCAGCAACATTCTACTTGTGTGTGATGTTCTTGTCCACATTTTGTTGGTTCACTTTTCTGTGGAGTGGACACAAATACGGACCTCTTCCAGTTCGCTGACCAGGTGCTATTTTCCAGATTTCTTGGCATAGATCAGTGAGCACCTCCAGCATTCCATCTGTTTGTTGGAACATTTTAATAGGAATTCTGTGAATCGTTTTTTATTTTTTATCAGTGCTTCAGTGCAGCTTGGAGGTCTTCCTTCAGTACCATCAGTTCTTGATCATATGCTACCTCCTGAAATTGTTGAATAGTGATCAGTTTTTGGGGTATTGTGTGCATTTCTTCAATCTTTTTTTGATGCTTTCTGCATCGTTCAATATTTTTGCCCACAGAATTCCTCAGTATCGCAATTTGAAGCTTTTATTTTTCCTTCAATTCCTTCAGCTTGAGAAATGCTGAGCACATTCTTCCCATTTGATTTTCTAACTCTAAGTCTATCCCTAAGTTTTTGCCCTTTACACTATAATACTTCACTGTGCCTCCTTGCACCACCCTTTGAAATCTTTGGTATCGCTCTCAATCATTTCTTCCTTTTGCTTTAGCTACTCTATATTCAAGAGGAAATTTAAGTGTTTCTCCTGATAGTCATTTTGGTCTTTCTTTCCTGTCCTTTGAATGACCTTTGGGTTTCTCCACCTACCACATACCATGTCCTTGATGTCATCCTACTACTCATCTGGTTAAGGCATTTGCAATAAACAAGTCATTTGTCTTACAAAAATTCTCTCATGTGAGCTCAGGTCTCATTTCTATCACCAAGGTCATATTTTCCAACTTTTGATCTTCTTTGTTTCCAACTTTCACATTTCAAACATCAAGATTTACCAATGCATCTTGATAGCATGTTTGATCAATTTCAGACTGCAGAAATGAGTAATAATCTTCCATTTTTTCATCTTTGGTGTACATGGTTGGTGCTTACATTTGAATAACAGTACTGTATTAATCTGGGTACATTAGAGAAACAAATCCACAGAAACTCATAGGTGTAAGAGGAGAAAGTTTTATATAAAGGGTAAGTGCACATCAAGAAAACATCCCAATCCAGTGCTGCCCAAGCCCACAAGTCCAACATTAGCCCATATGTCCAACACCAATCCACAAAGTCCTCCTCCATCTCACAAAACACACACAATTATGCCCACTGCAGGAGGAAAACCCAATCAGTGAACATGTAAGCATCTCAGCATGGCAGGGGTCTCCACACAGCTGCTCCAGCACCCAGGGTTGCATCGGGGTAGGTCCATGTGGCTTCTCCTTGGGGATGTCTTGCAGGAAGTCAGCCTTGCCAGCTGAAGCAGGAAACTGGCTAAGGCAGCTGCACCCTGGTCTGACCATCAGAAAGCAAGAGACCTGAGAACTAGAAAGGCGAGGCCCACTGAGCCATTTATATCTCTGCCCTTCAATTAACCCCACATGTGTTTATTGGCCAGGTTGGCACAATAAGCTTTAACTATCTCAAGGACTAACTGGTCTTCCTTGTAGGCATATGGATCTTATCCCATCACTGACAACATTGTATGTCAGGATAGATGAATGTTGTTTTGTCATTTGTTGTTTTGACAATGTTGTCAAAAAGAATATGTTCTTTTTGACAATGACCATGATGCCATTCTTCAGATTGTCTGGTTCAAAATGGCCAACATGAGTCCATCTCCGTTCACTCTTGCCTAAGACATCAATTTTGTCTCTCCATTTCTTTTGAGATGGCTTCCAATTTTCCTAGATTCATGCTTCATAATTCATATTCAGATTACAGATAAGAAGATATACAGCATACTTTCCTTTCTTGCTGCTGTAGCACTTCCTCCAGGCAGGCTTCCCTGCTTTATCTTAGTTTTCTGCTCTTCCAATCTGGTATTCAGAATTTGGATTTAGTGAGGCCTTATGTCCTCAGAGGTTGACCAAGGGAAGATGCTTAGGCTCTTTAGGGGAGCAGGATCCTCTATAAGGAGACATAGCTTTCATTTCTGACCTTTGATTCTCTTCTTGGGGTACTCACTTGTTTGTTGTGGTAGTTATCGAATCTGGTGTTAGCTTGAAAGGATTATGAGTGAAGGGGTGGAGTCTGGTCTGTCAATCAAGATATAACCAGTGAGGCCTCAGTGTGGGCATGGACTTCTCCTGGGAATTCTGGGAACTCCTGTATTTTCCTCCTTGGAGGCAGGAGACACTTGTCTCTCTCTACTCACTCCCCGAGAGATGCTGGACTGACAGCACACATGGCACAGTTCCCTGGGAACTGGAGGAGCCACGTGGAGATCCCTGCCAATGATGAGATGCTTATACCGCCACTGGATCCAAAAGACTTTCTACCCACTGGCCTGTGATCGTCCTGCATTCGGCATCATTGCATGTGTTTCGTGAGTGTGAAGAGGGCTTTATAGATTGGTATTGGACATATGGGCTAATATCGGACTTATGGACTTGATCTGGACTGGGCTGGGATGTTTTCTCAATAATGAATTACTCTTGTGTATGAACCTCTTCCTTATACACATGTAAGTGTCCATGAATTTGTTTCTGTAGTCAACCCAGACTAACACATTTGCCTATCATCCAAAATGACACACAAGAAGGAAAATTCTGAGGGGGAAATGTCTTTCTAATAATACAGGTTTTTTTTTTTTCTCCCTCCTAGGTTAAGGTGGCAAATTGAACCAACATATGTGCCTGTGCTCTGTTCCCAAACCTTTTAAGGCTACTATAAGGGGAGTCTCCAAAAGGATATACATTCCTGAGGAAAGAGAGAAAAGTAGAAGAAACAATAGCAAAACATTATTATGAAAGCTGGAAAGCAGAAGGATGAGTGGTAATTAGCAGCCCCGAGAAAGTGGAGATCCAAGGAATACCGAGATAGGTCCTACTTTCATGACAAAATCCTAAGAATGAAAAGAATGAATTGGCAGTCTTGGGTACCTCTGGAACTGAGTAGGCCAAAATCAGAACCAGGTGAAAGGTGCCTGGGAAGCAGTTAAAGTCTGAGTGCTCTTGTGCAATCTCTCTGTGCGGGGTAGGTCATTGCTCACCAGGCGAAGGAGTGAGGAATCAGTCCCTGGGGTGTCTGGCTAGTGGGCACCAGTCACAGATGGGGACAAAATATCATGTTGAGAACAGCAGCAAACAGCATTCCATGGGAGAACCATACCCAGAGAGCCTCAGCTTTCTTCTCTGGACACTTCCTGTAGTAGGGGCAGCCACACTCCATCTCTTTCCTCTGGAGACTGGCTAGTCAAAAGAGGAAGAACTATGATGCTGGCATTGGAATTGCAATGGGTGCCCAACCCTGTATTCTGCGGTCTCCCTGCAGTATATCTAAGTTGACAGGCTCCACTCTTGCACCCAGGGCTCTCAATAAACTTTTTAGGTTTTCATTTTTAATCAAAAACAGTTGGCAAAAGATGATGTCTTAAGTTCCCTAGAAACAAAGATTGAGATGGAGATTCAAGGGCATGTGATTTATTGAGGTCAGGCTTGTGAATTAAGGTGAAGTAGGAGTGGGTAGAGGAAGGCGCTTAGCTGGGGTAACATGCATAGAACCACAGAGTTGATCTTACTTTGAACCCAAATGGTTTCTTGTACCTTCGTATTCGTCAGTTATTGGTTGTCAGAGAGAGAGAGCCATCATCTGCTAGGCCAGTGGTTCTCAACCTTCCTCATGCCAGGACCCTTCAATACAGTTTTCCTCATGCTGTGGTGACCCCCAACCATAAAATGATTTTCGTTGCTACTTTATAACTGTAATTTTGCTACTGTTATGAATCATAATGTAAATATCTTATATGCAGGATGTATTTTCATTGTTACACATTGAATATAATTAAAGCATAGTAATTAATCACAAAAACAATATGCAGTTCTATATTGTGAAATATTTATTTCTAATGACAAATAAATGAAAGGTTGTCTTGAAGCATGGTGTAGCCTGGGTAAGAGTCTTCCCACTGAGTACTCGTATGTGGGCGTATCTGCAAGTGGGTGGACCTGCCTGGAGACGATAGTGGAGCAGTGTCTTGGTTCCTAAGACCATCAGAAATATGTGTTTTTTGATTGTCTTAGGCAACCCCTGTGAAAGGGTCATTCAATCCCCAAAAGGGTCACGACCCACAGATTGAGAACCACTGTGCTAGGCCAACCTGCTTTGGCAACTCCTGGCCAAAAGGTAATTCTCTAGGGAAAGGGGCAACACTGATCCATTAGCAGTCACCATTCATAGCAACTGAGGGATAAATGCTCTGTCAGATTATCAATATTTACACCACATATCTGAAGAAAGTTGCTAAGCTAGAAGATAGAGAACAATAATAAAAATTAATCAACGCAAACATGAAAAAGCAACTTAGAAGAAAGCAGTGATTATTTTTAAAGATAGATGATATTATACCCATGAAACAAAATAGAAGGATATTTTTAAAGATAGGAAACAAAAATGAGCATTGGAATTATTTTTTTAATTATGGCAAAAATGAAAACCATAATAGATGATTTCAGAACTTAAGTCTGATAACCCAGAAAATAGTCAAAAGACAAAACAATGAAAAAAAGAAAGGAGGGCAACGAATATACAAATGTACTTTACATAACTGACGTATGTATGGATTGTGATAAGAGTTGTATGAGCCCCTAATAAAATGATTTTTAAAAAAGAAAGTAAATGATTAGAAAATGATGATGGCAACATATGTACAAATATGTTTGTTACAATTTATGTATGGATTGTTATAAAAGCCCCCAATAAAAGGATCTTAAAAAAAGAGAAAGAAAAAAAGGAAAGATGAGAAACGTAGGAGAAATATCCCAGAATGCTCAATATCTGAATAACAGACATTTCAGAAAGAAAAAGAACAAAATTGTCAATGAAACAATTTAAGGAAAATTTCCCACACTGAAAAAAACATAAATTTCCAGGTCAAAGGGCCATTCACGTGCCCCATTAAAAATAGGACCCCCAAAAGCAAAACAAACAAACAAACAAAGAAAATAAGACCCAAAACCAAACTCACTGCCATCACGTGAATGCCGACTCATCGTGACCCTAACAAGACTGCGAAACTTAAGAATTCTGAGACAAAGAGAAAAGTGAATAAAAACATATTGTACACCGTGGCTCAGACTCAAAATGATTTCAGATTTTTCCTTACTACAACTGCTCTCGTAACACTGTTAGATAAAATACTATGGAGGGATGGCTTCAAAATTCTGAAGGAAAATCAGTTCCAATCTAGAATTCTATACCCAGTTGAATGATCATTTAACAGAAATGAAGAGCAAAGACAATTTTATTTTTATTGTTTTGCAAAGACAATTTTAGATACACATATTCCTTGCTTCATTTTCTAGGAAGTTACTGAAGGGTGTACCAGATCTACTAAACCAAAGAAGTTAACCAACTAGAATACAGACAGTAACGGCTTCCAACACTCAGGAAATTCCTGTGGGACTAATATGGATGAACCTAGGAAGATGTGAGTGGAGAGGCTCAAAAGATAGTTATGTCATTACCAAGATGACAACTGGTATTGTGCCATCTTTATAACATTTTTCTAGAGTTATAGACTTTTGAGGAGAATTGGTTAAAAAACAGAGCTCTGATCTATTTTTGGAAAATGTACGAGCTTAATATTGGTAATGTTTGTCCTCTGATCTAGGCAATGACTTGAAATAGCTTTGGGGTCTGGGCGAGTCACTTTTTCTTTTTGGACCTCAGAATTATCCTCGGTAAATATCAAGTATAGACTCTGTGAATTATCTAGAACTCTCCATATTTTCTTGGCTATTCTTGGATGCACTGGGCTCATTCCTTTACTTCAGGGTTAGGGGATTTCTGGCCCTAGGGCCATATGAGGCCCGAGAAATCATCAATACCAGCTAACATCACACGCCTCACCAAAGAGAAGTTCCAGCTATTGCATTAGGGGTGAGTCCATTAATTGTTTGACCAGGGTGGCCCATGGATAATATTCTAAATACCCAAATGGTCTTTGGCAAAAAAAGGCTCCCCACTCCGGCTTTGCTTTCATACTTTGATGGCTCTTGGGACCCTGATAGGGTGGGCTCAATGTGCCAGATGTGCCCTCAGCTATCTTGACTGCGGTGGCTTCTGCCACTGTGCATTCTATCCAGGCTACGAGGCACACATCATCCGTGTGTTTAGACCCCCAAGCTTTGTCATGCGTTTGACTGAGAAGAGAAGGCATGAGGCACAACCTTTCTTCAGACCACCCACCAATATATCACCTTCCTCACTTTCCAATTTGGGGGTTTCGTCTCGGGTAGCTTTCTACTCCCATAACGATTTAAAGTCTTAGAAACCCACAGGGGCAATTCTGCTCTCTCCTGTATGGTCACTACGAGTCAGAATCAGCTTGATGGCAGTGAGTTGGTTTTTTTTTTTTTTTGTGAGGAGTCTGTGGGTACTTGCTCTTATATCAAGTTCATTCCCTCAAACATATAACACTGTCTGTGAAAATATGCCTCAGTGTTCTGTTCACAAATTGTCTTCAAATTGTGTGGTTTTGAGAGAGATTCATACATACTTATAAGAAATAATATAGAAAGATACTGTCTACCCTGTTTCCAGTTTTTCCAGTGGTAATATATAACATGACTATTGACAATATGATAGCCAGGAACGTGACATTGATACAACACACCAATTATATTCAGATTGCATCAGTTTACATGCATGAATGTGTGTGTCTTTAGTTGTCTGCAATTTGTGCCGTTACCAAAATCATCAAAATGGCTGCCACAATCATTGAGAGACAGAACACCTACATCATTACGGGGACTCTGGGTCCATCCTTTTGTGATTACACTCTTATCCCTGCCCCCTCCATTACTTTGTCCCCAACACCTGGCAACCATTAATACGTTCTACATCTCTATAGTTTGCTACTTCAAGAAGGTGATGTAAGTAAAACCATACAGTTGATTACTTTGGGGATAGTTTTTTTTTTATTAAACATTTTATTAGGGGCTCATACAACTGTTATAGCAATCCATACACACATCAATTGTGTAAAGCGCATTTGTACATCATTCTCAAAACATTTTCTCTCCACTTAAACCCCCGACATTAGGTCCTCATTTTCCCCCTCCCTCCCTGCTCCCCCCTCCCTCATGAGCCCTTGATAGTTTATAAATGGGTATTTTGTCATATCTTGCCCTGTCTGACGTGTCCCTTCACCCACTTTTCGGTTGTCTACCCCCTAGGGAGGAGGTCACACACAGTTCCATGTAATCGGTTCCCTCTTTCCTACCCATTCTCCCTTTACCCTCCCTGTTTCGCCACTCACACCACTGGTCCTGTAGGGCTCATCCGTCGTGGATTCCCTGTATTTTCAGTTCCTATCTGTACCAGTGTACATCCTCTGGTCTAGCCAGACTTGCAAGGTCGAATTCGAGTCATGGTAGTGGGAGCGGGGAGGAAACCTTTAGGAACTAGAGGAAAGTTGTATTTCTCATCGTTGTTACATCGCACCCTGACTGGCTCATCTCCTCCCTGAGACCCCTCTGTAAGGGGATCTCCAGTGGCCTACTAATGGACTTTGGATCTCCACTCCGCACTCCCCCCATCATTCACTATGGTAAGATTTTTTGTTCTGATGATGCCTTATACCTGATCCCTTCGACACCTCGTGGTTGCATAGGCTGGTGTGCTTCTTCCATGTGGGCTTTGTTGCTTCTGAGCTTGATGGCCGCTTGATTACCTTCAAGCCTTTAAGACCCCAGATGCTATACTTTTTGATAAAATTTAACAAACAACCCTGCTTCCCTGGAACTTTATCTAAAGGGTTTCATGCATTGATATTTCTTTTCCTTTTTGTTGCTAAGTAGTATTCCATTCTGGTGTTGCCTCCATTCTATGGTTTAGCACATCTGTTGTTACTTTGTTTTTCAGTACACATTTTCAAGCATATATTAGTCCTCAAGGTAATCTAAGCAGTGATATTTTCAATGATCGAAGATGCATGCGAAAGCTGGACATGAAGAAGAAAGACAAGAAAGTAATGGATGCATTAGAATGATGGCATTGGTGAAGAATATGAGATAGACCATGGGATGCCGAATAAGGAGCCCTGGTGGCATTGTGGCCTACCCACTAGGCTACTAACCTCAAGATCAACAGTTTGAACCCATCCAAAGGGAGAAAGATGAGGCTTTCTATACCCATAGAGATTTACAGCCTTGGAAACCCAAAGGGGCAGTTCTACTCTGTCCTATAGGATTACTATGGGTTGGAATGGGTTGGAATGAGCTTAATGGCAGTGAGTTTGATTTTTTTTTTTCAGTCAGAAGAACAAACAAATGTGTCTTGGAAGAAGTACACCCAGATGCTCCTTAGAAATGAGAACGGCAAGACTTCATCTCACACATTTTGAACGTGTATCGGGAGGGACTAATCCCTAGGGAAGAACCTCATGCTTGGTAACATAGAAGGTGGAAAAGTGAAAAAGTGGAAGACCCTCAATGAGATGGATGGACACAATGGCTGCAACAATATGTTCAAACATAGCAACAATTGTGAGCATAGTGCAGGGCCTGACAGCCTTTGTCCTGTTGGACAGAGGATCCCCACGAGACTGAATTGACAGCACCCAACAAACAGCAACATCACAATTATGCTTATTAGTTCTGAAATTTCTATTGGGTTCCCCTTAATATCTTCTGTTCATTTACTGATATTTTCTATTTTCTCGTTCGTTTCAAGTGGGGTCACGATTTGTTGCAGACGCTTATTTCATCAAAACAACATTTTAAATAGATCTTTGCCAGATATCTCTAACTTCTGTTTCTGCTGGTGTTGATTATGTTTTTGCATGGCGGTTGGAAGTGCTGACTTTCAACTAGGTCCTTTCTGACCTCAGGGAAGGAGGCATGCCTCTCTAATGTCAGGTAAGTGGCTGAAGTCCTGGCTCACCTTGTGGTCTCTATTGCAGGTGGGGTGGGGGAGGGGGAGGTTGGTAGGTATGGGAGTGCAGAGTGCTGAGAGTTGATGGGTTTGGGGGCTGCTATACCATCTGCTGGGTATGAAAGTCCTAGCTCCCTCTGGGCTTTTTCTGAGACTCTGTGCTAAGAGGGGATGGGGTTGCGTCTCCTTACAACCCGGTATCCCTTCTTCTTTTCATTTTCCAGAGTCTCCTTGTGTTTGTTTTATAGTGCCCAGGATTTCTAGCTGTATTTTGCAAGGAGAAAAGGGAAAAGTATGACTGTTCCATCTTCCTGGAAGTGTAAGTCCCTTTAGTGGAATTTCAAGACTCCACTCAGAGCCAGGAACCAGACACAAAGGAGCATATTTAAGGGACCCATGTATATGATGTTCTAGAAAAGGCAAAGCTCATTTATGCTGGTAGAAATTAGAATAGTGGTTACCTATAGGAGTTATTACTCGAGAGCCAAAGGAGCCGTAAGGAGCCTTTGAGGTACTGCAAATTTGCTCTACTTAGATCGTGGCAGTGGTTACATTCTTGAATATATTTGGAAATAATTTTGAGTCATATGCTTTAGATTTATGTGCATTATAGTCTCTATTTATACCTGAACATAATTGTTTTAGAAGGTGAGGGAGGCCTTTGACTTCACTCTTTCTGCTTCATTTCTCCCATGAAACAGTGAACATACCATGTTGTAGTTGTTGGCTGAATGAGGTAGGGCTCACAGGCTAACCAGGAAATACAAGAAACCAGAAACCCTGGTTCATATTTTAAAAATATATTATTTTGCTTCACTGGGCAATAAAGTTCAGCAGTTAGTCATTGTGGAAGACACTGGGCTTTGGTTATAAGGGCAGGGGTAGGAGCAGAGAGACACCTCTGGATCCATGTGGTCCACAAACTCTCGTCATCTTGTCTTTGAGAATGAGGGGAGGCCAGTTCTTGGGGAAGCAAGTGTGAATAGTGTCACGGAAGGCTTCTTAGAGAAAGTAGGGAAAACATACGTGCTAAAACGTGTATATGGAGGAAAAGGAAGAGCCAGAGAACCAAGACAGGTATTCTAAGATCAGCATGTTCCGTGGCTATGCGCTCTCTAATAGATTCCAAAGCAATGGAGTTGATCTGTCCCGACGGATTTCCAAGATGGCCATCTTCATGGGAGCAGATGAAACACTCTGCCAGCTAGTTGATTATGACTCACAACGACCCATCGGACAGGGCAGAACTGCCCCTGTGAATTTCTGAAATGGAAACTCTTTACAGGAGTAGAAAGTTCTGTCTTTCTCTCTCAGAGCAGCTGCTAGCTTTGAACTGCCTACCTTGCAGATGGATTGCAGCCCAACTTGTAACCACTATGTCACCATGCCAACTCAAATAAAGGGACATTCTACCAAAGGACCAGTACTCATCAAAAGAGTCAAGTTAGTGGCAGATAAAACACTCTCACAGATTGGAGGTGAACTAGGGGATAAAAGAACTAAATGCACTGTGGGGTCTTGGGTTAAATTCTGTTCCAGGAAATTGGTTGTTACATCTCTTCCTCAAACTTTCCCACGTCCTTCGTTTTCTTATAAGGACCTCTGTAATTACACTGGGCCCCCCTGGATAATCTGTGATAATCTTCCCATCTCGACTCTTCACAGCTTCCTAGCACGAGGACATGGATATCCTTGGGGCCCATTATTCTATCACTGTGCCCAGGATCAAGTTTCCAGAATGGAAAACACTGAGCTGGCAGCTCCTGTCAGAGGAAGCCTCTCCGTGAGGGAGGGGGATGTGATTAAAGGGGCTATGATATCAAATGGAGGAATGCAAAGAAGAGGATGCATTTCAGTAGTTGTAGTCTGTAGGTGCTACCCCCTGTTTGCCAGTGTGCTGTGGTCACTTGTGTGTTGCTGTGATGCTGAAAGTTATGCTACAGGTAGGTTGAATACCAGCAGGGTCACCCATGGTGAACAGGTTTCAGCAGTGCTTACAGAATACACGCGTCTACAAAGGAAGGCCTGGCAGTCAACTTCCACATATTAGTGAATGATAACCCACAACAGGAGATTATCCAACTCGCTTGCTTTGGACATATCATTAGGAGGGGTCCCTGTTGGGAAAGAACATCCTGTTTGGTGAAGCAGGGGGCTGGTGAAGGCAAAGGACGACCCTTTGTGAGATGGATTGACGTCCTAACTGCACGATGGACTCAACTACGCTTCGAGGCTGTGAGGATGATGCCGGAGTAACAATTTTTCATTCTGTTGTACATAAGGCCATCATTTGTGAGAGTTGAGATTGTGGCAGCTGTCTACCTGTCTGTACTGTGTGTGTGTGTGTGTGTGTGTGTGTGTGTGTATAGAGTGAGGTGGAGGAAGTGAGAGATGAAGTGAACGGGACCTGGCCCCCGGGGAGGAACGAGAGGAATAGTAAGGAGAAGACTGCTGGGGTGAGTCTTTTCCTGTCTGAGGTGGGGCTGCCGAGGGGCCAGGCAAAGGGGGAACCTGTCGGTTTTAAAGCAAGAAGCTCAAAAGATGAAGAGACTGCTTAGGGTGTGCACGTGAAATCGAGAGGAAGGAAGTGTGGCCGGGAGCCCGGGTCAGAAGAGGGTAGACGGAAGCTTGCAGTGTCCTGATTGCAGGAAGCGGGGTGGGAGGCGGGGCTGTGAGAGGGCCGAGAGGAAAAAGAAAGAGAAACTTGTTTTTATTTATGGGAAATGGGCTGTGATGTCACATTTGGAAGTGCCTCTGTGTGGTGAGTGTTAAGTGTGGGGTTTGCTAAGGATTTAGGGAAAAGTCATACATTTGTAAGTTCTAGAAAGTCATTTGTCTCTTTAGAAAGCCTTGGTGTATGCCTTTATTCAATGCAATTTATCCTTTAATTCATTCAACAAATATTCAATAAATACTAATACACAGGTATGGACAATGCTCTCTCCCCTGGGGATGTGAGCAAATGAGATGGGTGAATCATAGATCGACAAAACTATTATTTTATTTTAAAAAATGCTATAGAATGACATACATAATTTTATTTACATAACGTTTAAAAACACATAAAACAATATGATGTGTTTACATATATGAGGGGGTTTAAAACATTTGTGGGGGTGGGAGGGGAAAAGTAGGAGCTTATATCAAGGGCTCAAGTAGAAAATGTTTTGGAAATGATGATGGCAACATATGTATAAATATGCTTGGTACAATTGATGTATGGAATGTTGTAAGAGCTGTAAGAGCCCCCCACCCCCCAGTAAAATGATTTTTTAAAAGTTTGTGGAAAAATGGAACTAAAAAACAATGAAATTTTCCCATGAAGTTTTTGAAGCACCTCATATTATATAAACATATCTATATTAAGAAGTATATGTTCTTTTTCCCCTCTTCATTGAAGACAGTGAGGTGATGATTTATTGTGCACATGTTATGTTCAGAACTAGTCCAGAATGTCATAGGTTTGGGGAAAAGGCTCCCAAAGGACTGATTTGGTTTGAACCAGGTAGTCCTTTCACGTTTTTGCCATGATCAAATGGTGATGGAAGTTCTAGATCCATTGAGACAGAGACAGAAGTGTGCAGCCAATAATTTGTACCAGTGTCCTGGTCCCTGGCATTCCACATCCCTGCTGCTGTGGCTTCTGTGGGTACACACACTCTTTGTTGTTCTGTGTGTCAGCTTAGGCATTCATTTCTTCCACTTGGCTCTGATGGCTCATGTATTTAACAAGATGGTGCTAAGGCCAAGATAGCAAGAACATGTATATTCCTGGTGAGAATATGTATAATACATATATATTGAGAGTGTGATTGAGAATGCTAATACTCAACATGAGAGTTAATAATAGCAAGGGGTGGTATTTGCTGTGAGACTAGATGATTTTCATTCTAGCTCTGCCTGCTGGAAAAGTTAGTCATCTTCTGCCCCCTTGGCTTTTGCCTGTACAAAATGGGAAAGTACAATAGTATTTGTCAGCAATTGCGGCAAGAATGATGTTTCACAAATAACCTCTAAGCTCAGTGGCTTCGAATCATAAGCATTTATTTTTCATTTGTAGGTCTGTGGGTTGACGATGCCTCTGCTGGGCTTGGTTGGGCTGGGCCGGAGGTTGTGATTTGGGTTCAAGGCTGCTTCATGGGTCTCTACCAGCAACTACCCAGGGTGTGTTCTTTTAATGGCAGAGCTTACCATTCCAAGCTTGACAAGAGGAAACACATAATGCCTCTTAAGTCTTTGACTCAGAAATGGCACATTGCTTCGAGCTAATTCCATTGGCCAAAGCAAATCACACAACCCAGGTTGAAATCCACGGGTTAAGAGAAATACTCCCCACCCACATGAGGCCAGAGCAAGAGAAGGAAGAGAAAGAAGAAGGCTGAACAAATACCAGCACAACAAGGCCTACCTTCTAGGGTGGCAAACAAGATTGAATGAGTAATTGTATGTAAAGGATTTAGTGCAGTGGGTGGTACATGTTTTTGTTAGGTGCTATCCGGTCATAGTGACGCTGCGTTCCACAGAGCAAAACACTTCCGGGGCCTGTACCATCCCCCCAATCCTTATGGTTGAGTCATTGTTGCATCCATGGGGTCGAGCCATCTCCTTGAGGGTTGTCCTCCTTTACACTGACCCTCTCACTTTACCAAGCATGGTGTCCTTCTCCGGAGACTGCGCTCGCCTGACATGTCCGAATGTTTGTGAGGTGAAGCATTGCGAGCCTCCCTGCTAAGGAGTTTATGGTAGGCGCTGTATTCCTAGCCAAGGAAACAGACTCTGGGAAGAAGGGTAAATTCAGCTTTATCTTGGAATTTTTCTTCTTTTTAAGATCATAAGCACAAGAAAAAGAGGGGGGAAAGTATTTGTTTTCAAGAAATGGCTCTTAAAAAAAAAAAGAGATGGCTCTTGAGATGGGTAGGAATCGGCTAGTTTCAGAGGGAGAAAGAGCAATGAGAATTGAGAAATGGATCTGCCAATGTTTTCAGAGAAGCAGACCAATAAGATGTGTGTGTGTATGTGTATGTGCATATGTGTGTGTGTATATGTAGCTACACAAGTATATAGATAAACCAGTAGTTGGGAGAGACAGAGAGTGAATGAGAGAGAGAGAGAGAGAGAGATTTGTTTTAAATAATGATGGGGCTAGCAAGTTCAAATTCCATAGGCCAGGCAGAGTACAGAGTAGGCTGGAACCTCTGGGGGACGACTATATTCATTTGGAGGCAGGATCCTTCTCCCTCAGGAAATCTCCGTTTTTACTCGTAGGGCTTTCAGCTGATTCAAGGAGGCCCGCCACATTAGGCAGGATAATCTCTATTACGGACAGTCACCAGATTATAGCACATCTAGATGAGTGCTTGACCAAATAAGTGGGCACCCTAGCCTAGCCACGTTGATACATAAAATGAACCGTCACCTGGAGGGACAGGCATGTCCAAAGGCTGAGTGTATTAAGTCTTGGGACAGGATGGCATTATCGGTGTGAGAATCTTACAGCATGGGAGCAGTGCTATGGCCTGCTCAGAAACACGGAATGGAGGTGCTCGGAGAAAGAAGAGGAGGATGACAACTCCATTGGAGGCTTCTGTGAGGCACGGACTGTGTTGTCTTGCTTGTTTCTGTGTCTTCAGTACCTAGCACAATGCCTGCTGGCATCTAATAAACACTCCCTGGGATACAGTGAGTGGGTTAAGGGTTGCCTGCTAACTGCAAGCGCCTCCTTTCAATCCCACCAGTTGCTCTGAGGGAAAAATATCAAGCTGTCTGCCCCAGTCAAGATGGACAGTCGCAGAAACCGTACATCAACAAAACAAGAACAACAACCAAACTCACTGCCATTGATCTTGAGGACAGAGCAGAACTGCCTCTGTGAGTGTGACTCTTTAGGGTTGTGGAAAGACCTGACTTTCTCCCACTGAGCAGCTGGTGGTTTGGAACAGCGGACTTTGCGGATTGCAGCCCAACGCATAACCATGCCACCGCGGTTCATGTTAGAAACCCTATAGAGCAGTTCAGCTCTGTCCAATGGGGTCGCTATAAGTGACACTTGGCTGGATGGCAGTGGAGAGATGGGGAGTAAGGAAACAGTGGTGAAGACGTAGGTCAGGGAACCAGAGAACAATGAGGAGGAGGGAAGCATCAAAGGGTATTGATCGCTTCCTTGCAGAGTGATCAGCAGTGGTCATTATCCCACTGTGGACTTGGCCTTGCTGCCACATCTGATGTTGTGGGACAGACAAGACAGAGCTCCTGTTATTATTTGTTGGATTTGGGGTTGGCCCCAGCTCTGAGCAGGAGGAGCTGAAAGGCCCAGACCCTTCCTGTACATCTCTTTATTTCAGCACCCCTATTCTCTCCATTTTCATGTTTCCTGCCCCAACTCCCGTAGTAAGTATCTTCCTCCCCTACCTCATTCTCAGGTCCTGACTGCATGGAGGATTGAAGTCAGATGGAGGCGAAGGCAGGAAAGAGGGCAGGGGCAGGAGAGGGTCTCTGGAATGGAAAGTGGGGAGGGATAAAGCCCCTTTTTTTTGCAATTTCCTTGCCTGGGACTGAAAAACTCCACCAAAGCTTTGTGAAGGGCAGGCAGCCAAGAACCTGGGGAGAAGGTTGGACTCATTTCCTTATAAATAATGTTGTTATGAGGGCGGGAGTCTCACATGTGGCTTTTTGCATCATCAGGTTATCAGGTAGTTACCCCATTAGAAACCTTGTAAAATCTCGAGCTGCCCTGACTCACCGCCTGAGATATTAGTGAGGTGAATCAGTGAGGACAGAGCTGTGAGGAGGAACCCTGGTCAGGTGAGCTTGCTACCGGGAACCCAAGTGTCAAAAAAACCTTGGGCTTTAAGAGTCACTTGGCCTGAATCCCACTTCTGGCCCCATGACTTGCCAGCAAGTTAGGACTCCTCCCTGAATCTTCATTTCCACGTGAGGACAGGAGTGGTGGATTGGAGATCAAGCGTTGGCCTGGAGAAATGCAGTTGGTCCTAATCCAGTCGTTGTCGCTAGCTGCTGCCACGCTGGCTCTCAATACACAGCCTCCCCTGACAGAGGGGTGGTGGCCACACATGAGGTGATTGGCAGGATGGAAATTGAACCCCAGTCTCCGCGGAACCATTAGTGCCCTCCAGCCAATCTGAGAGGTGTCCTACTTAAGAAGGGACGAGAACACTGAGAGATAGGCAGAGAGAAGATGGTCACGTGAGCACAGAGCTGTGCTGTACCTGCAAGCGGTGGAGCCCCTGGGGCTACTAGAAGTCTTCTGAGAGAACACGGTCCACTGGATACTCTGAATCCATACTCTGCGTTTCTAGAAAATTTCCGTTCTTAGAAGTCACTCCATTTGTGGCCCTTCCTTACGACAGCCCCAGGAAAGGAATTGTTGGGTGCCAGCGAATGGAATTTGACGTAGGGTGACCTGAAGAGCGCGCTCAGATAGACAAGTGGCGGAGGAAATGGGTACAGACACGGAAGCTCAGTGTCAGCCCCAGAAAGTTCGTCATTGGCACTTGGGAAAATGGCTGCGAGCATCTATTCAACTCACTGACCCCCTCCTAGGAACGTATAATGGAAAAATTCGTAATTTTTCTTTATTCCTCATAATCCCAAACTGAACACTACTCCAGGGTTCATCAACAGGGGAATTGACAAATAAGCTGTCGTGTATGCCTACAATGGAGTCCTACTCAGTACCAAAAAAGAACAAAGCTAGAGGAGCTGATACCAAGGGCTCAAGTAGAAAGAAAAAGTTTTTGAAATGATGATGGCCACATATGTACAAATATGCTTGATACAGTTGATGTAGGGATTGTTACAAGAGCTATAAAATCCCCCAATAAAATGATTAATTAAAAAAGTCATTATTGAATTGGTTTCTATCATTATTAAAGCAAAGAAAATTGTCCTGTGGTATTGGTATGGTTCATACACAATGTGTCCGCACCCTCCCTATTTCCTCTCCGGGTCCCCCATTTTCATTGGTCGGGTTTCCCTGTCTCTCCCTGTTTTCTCACCTGCGTTTGGGGCGGTTGTTGCTGGGTTAGTCGGGCACAGATGATGGTTCTGAAAAGTACATTCTCCATATTGACGGGTTTTAGGTCGTCTGTTATTTACCTATAAAGTGACCTCTGGGAGTGTCTTCAGCTTCAAGGAAGAAGGTTTTCTTAGGGCAGTGGTCAATGGGGGTTCTGACCTGTAAGTTTCATCTTTTTTTGTGGGGGGGCTAAATTTTGTATGACAGTTCCTTCTTTCTTTGTAACCTATTCTACCGGAGACCTTTTATTGTTTGTAGTCTTGGCCACAGTGGGCACCATCTAGTTCTTCTGGCCTCAGGTTTGCATCAGCTAGACTTCATGTGAGCCATTGATCTTTTGGATGGATTATTTCCTTATGATTTTTCTTCGTTTTCCTATTCTCTAAGAGGGAGGAGATCACTAGTTACCTCTTAGATGACCTCCCTCAAGCTTTTAAGTCTCTTGACACTACTCAATAGGCCAAGATGAAATCCTAAAGGTAATGATAATATTTTATAAATTCTATAAATAATAATCTTTATAAATTCTGTTTTGTCAGGGCACAATGCAGGGCCTTTTCTGTCGGTAGCTGCAAGGGGTGACCCAACACTCCTGAGAACCTTCTCAGTTATTTTTCAGGTCACATGCATAATAACATAACTGAAAGGATGTTGGGAAATATGGGGACAGCTCACAATCTAATAATATATTTCCCACCAGCCAGCTATTTCCTGGAAATCCACTCTGAGTGTGACCCCCTGTGGGGTCACCGTTATCTCCTTTTTGGGAGTGGAATAAATGAATGGGCTTCTCAGTCTTGATGGTGGACTGAAGAGGTGGGAGCCCTAACTTCAGGAAGAACAGATAGGGTTTTCTAGTGCCTATGTTAATTGGGGGGATACTTAAGGATCTTACATTCCGTCTTGTCCCCTTGAGATGCTCTTGGGGCCTCTGAGTCTCAGTGAGACCACCAGAAGTGGAGGTGAGCAGCCAGCTCTGTCAATTGCAGTCCCTTTTGGATGTCCTGCCCTGCTATTGTCCATAGGCAGGCATTTTCTGGGATGCTCCTCCTGCTGTCCATTCTCTCCTCCAACTCCAAAGCCTGGCGGGCTTCCTTGTGTTGGGGACATCATGCAGGTCTGCAGTGATCTGCACCTTCCCTCCATCCTGTGTGTGAGTATGATGCTCATTGTCCCGGAGAGCCAGCTGAATCTTGCCCAGTGTGACGCATGATACTGTGTCACACTCTACCCAGGCCCCCTCCCATTCTTCCCGTTCCTGCTTTTTGGTGGCTAACACCTTCTATCTTGAGGATGCTCTTGGGTGGTGGGAGCCACCTTGACCAGAACTTCTTGAGAAGTTATACTCCTTTCTCCATTCCTGGTCTCCCTTCCTCCAGGGATGGCCAGGGATGGACTGACACTGGGGTACCGAAGCCTGGCTTGCTTGCCTCAAAAAGAGAGAACTCTGGGGTCCATCCCACCCCAGAGCTCCCTGTGGGACCCGATTGGGACCAAGGCAAGCAAGCCAGGCTTCAGTACCCTGGTGTCAAAAGTCCCTGTTCAGCATCTTCTCTTGCCCTGTCCTGCTTCCTTCCTCTCCTATTCCCCGAGAGCTTTTCCTCAGGAAATCATGGGCACCTGGGCCCACATCTGAGGCCTGGATTCACCTCGGGACTGAGTCCCATGGCACCTGTTAAGAGATTTAAACCCAGGTCTGACTGCCGTCCAAGTTGTCCCATTGGGTCCCTGCACTGCCCATCACTGGGGAGGAGGCAAGCTGGCCTGAATGAACTCACCCTTGGGGGAGGGGTCTTTGACTGAGGAGAGTCCTAGCTTTTCAGCAGGTCTTCATGGGTTTGTCCTTCCCTTGCTTGCCCACCCTTTACAGCTGTCTCGATCCACAACACTCTGCCCCAGCCACAGGCTGCCAGCTAGGAGTCTCCAGGCTGTGGCTACACTCCCCATCTGCAGGTACCTGTCTGTGAGAATGCTGAGTCACCACCCGCGGAAGGCCTCTGCTGGTTTTTTCCATAACTGGGAGGTTTGAGCGTGCCCCAGTCATGCCTGCTCCAGTTAGAAGTTCACCTCTCTGAGAGGCAACTGCTGCAGGACAGCAAATAAGTGACAGCAAGCTGGACAAAAGGAGATGGAGCTCAGACCTGGCCTGGGAGCAGCTGGGGGGTGGCTGTGTAGGGAGGGAAGGCTGGTCTCCAAAGAGGATTCTACTCCACGGAATGTCCTCACCAAGGGAAGACAACAAGGTTTGGGGGATGCTAATCAGTAGATGCCTTCTCTTAGCAAAAAGAAGCGCCCTGGTGGTGTGCTGGGTTACATATGTTACACATTCAGCTGCTAACTGTGAGGTCAGCAGTTTGAATCCACGAGCCACGCTGCCGGAGAAGGATGAGGCTTTCTACCCCAGGAAAGAGTGATAGTCTCAGAAACTACAGGGACAGTTGTCTTCTTGGCCTTTAGGGTTGCTATGAATTGGAGTCAACTTGGTGGCAGTGAGTTCTGGGAGTTTTTTGTTTTTTTTTTTAATGAAAGAACATGATGTGGGGGCTTTGGTGTTAGACCAGATCAAAAACTTGTTCAACTCTTTTTCTTTTTAAATCATTTTATTGGGGGCTCATACAACTTTTATCACAATCCATCCATCCATCCATTGTGTCAAGCACATTTATACATTTATTGCCCTCATCATTCTCAAAACATTTGTTTTCTACTTGAGCCCTTGGTATCAGCTCATTTCCCCCCCTCCTTCCCCGACCCCCTCCCTCATGAACCATTGATAATTTATAAATTATTATTATTTTGTCATGTCTTACACTATCCGATGTCTCCCTTCACCTACTTTTCTGTTGTCTGTCCCCCAGGAAAGAGGTTATATGTGGATCCTTGTAATCGGTTCCCCCTTTCTCTCCTCCACCCTCCCAGTATCGCCACTCTCACCATTGGTCCTGAAGGGATCATCTGTCCTGGATTCCCTGTGTTTCCTGTTCCTATCTGTAGCCGTGTACATCCTCTGTCTAGCGGGATTTGTAAGGTAGAATTGGGATCATGATAGTGGGAGTGGGGGTGTGTGTGGAGAGGAAGCATTTAAGAACTAGAGGAAAGTTGTAAGTTTCATCATTGCTATACTGCACCCTGTTGACTTCAACTCTTATAAACTTGGTGGTGCTAGAAAGTCACTGAACATGTCAGAACCTTAGTTTCTTCATGCATTAAATGGTGGCCACGCTTAGCATGGGTGCTTGCTGTCTGGGACGGGCCAAGGCCAATGAAGGCAGTAGTTTAGCGGGAGGTAGAAATATCCTTGCAATGGAATAGGAATGCTAAAGGGACATGCAGCCAACCTCACCACGAAGAAATGGATTTGCTTCGAGTGAAGGCAGACATCACTACTTGACATCTGCATCCCCTATGCCTGGATAGAACCTCCAGGTAGTTTCTATTAATTGATCTGAGGTGGCACTTGAGATGAAACCTGTCTGTCATTCCTGTCCTTCAATTAAGAGGCCCTGACACCACC
>NW_022109491.1:29903216-29904792 GCF_000313985.2 Echinops telfairi
TCACACACACACACACACACACACACACACACACACACACACACGGGCTCTTACAGGTTCATCATCGCAAGAGCAGGCTCTGGGATGAGGATTTGCAAATAGTTTATCTGTGACGTGCTCCCAAGACCTCCAGTAGCAGAGTGAGGAAATGAGATAAGAAGAGGCAGACCCCGTAGAGGGTGCATTTAAAAGGAGGTTGTCACTATTGGTGACTGGAGCGTAATCCTGCTGAGGAGCTCTGGTGGACAATGCAGAGCACCCTTGTGAGTTACTCCACCTGAAGGCCAAGGGAGTTGAGGTTTTATGGCCGAGGGAGTTGAGGTTTTATATACCCACTAGGATCTGTTGAGTTACTAGTTATAACTGGGGTTATACCTGACCAAATGGGCTCAAGCAGTTAGAGAAAGCCCTTGGGCAAAGCAACAAGTAATTGGAAGCGACCAGGGCCCAACGCTGTGTCTGCTACATGTGTACTTCCCAGGTCCCTCCAGTGAGTCTGTTCATTGAAATTCAGGGTGGCTGTCACAGAAGACCACCCGTGGATGGCTTTGAATAAGCAGACATGCATTTTCTCACAGTTTAGGAGGTTAGAAGGCTTCCTTCTGCGTGTCAGCTCCAGCAGAAGACTGTAGCTCTGGGGAAGGTCCTTGTCTCTTGCAGAAGTCTGCTTCCTGGCTCCTTGGAGATCTCCATGTATCTTGGTATCTTTCTTCCCCGCCTCTGCTCCCCTCCCGCTTGCTCGTTTAGTCTCCTTTATATCTGCAAACGGAGGGGCAGTTCTACTCTGTCTCCAGAGTCAGGCTCTACTCCACAGCAGCGTGTTCGGCTTTGGGGGTATTGTTTTCTGTAGCTCTGAGGGAAACAGGCAGAACTCATGATATCAGAATCCTAGAGTGCAGATCTCTGTGTGTGTTGTTTTCTTTCCTGGAGGTCAGAGAAAAGTGACTTACAATGTACAAACTATCACTCCTCAGTCGTTCCCTTCCAGAAAGAGCAACTCCTTCTAAAGCCGGCATATCCCTCGTAAGCTTAGCCAATTAGCGTGTCAGAGATGGCTCTTGTTGGAGGTCATCAGTAGCCATGTTCCAACTTGTAAAGAAAGGTCTTCAGCCCCCAGTTTCCCAGTTTTGGATCGTGCTGCATGTTACGTTAACCACTGGTTGGCGAGTGTTTTTCTCTGCTGTATATAAATCACTCACAGGCTTTCGATTTTAAAAGGCAATGATAAGAGTTTCTGAAGATGATTAACAAAACGGTCCATTTGAACATATTCAGCATGCTTTGTAAGAAAAATTATACATATTCTATTCCTATCAGTTAGGGAAAGAGGGAGGAGATCAGAGATCATGTCATTGGTCATGCTTACTTTCTGGCAAAATATATTTTTTAATTTTTAAAAATCATTTTATTGGGGGCTTCAACTCTTTTTTTTTTTTTTTCATTTTTGCTGCTCTATCTTTATTGTCTTTTCCTAGTCATTGTCTTTTCTTTTTTTTAGTTGTTTTTTATTAGGGGCTCATACAACTCTTATCACAATCCATACATACATCAATTGTGTAAAGCACATTTGTACATT
>NW_022109491.1:29905548-29912088 GCF_000313985.2 Echinops telfairi
GGTGGTGATGAGGAAGCATTTAGGAACTAGAGGAAACTTGTATGTTTCATTGTTACTACATTGTACCCTGACTGGCTCGTCTTCTGGCAACATTTTTTAACCTTACAGTCAGCATCTTTTATTAGGCAACTTTTATTAAAACAGAGTCTCTTCACATCTCTGTTTTTGTTAAAAATGTGAGCTTCCGAAAGTAGAAGCAGGATCTTTTTAACTCTTTGTGGCCTATTCAGACTTCACAGCCCCCTTTATGGAACAGTCTCATAAGTTAGAATCCAGTGAGTCTGATTCTTTCCTCACTACATGGTTTCTTTGTCTGGTGCATGTCCAGAGCCCCCAGGCATGCCTGGAAAGGGGTTGAACATAGGCGTTTGTACAAAGAAAGCAATATGACTTCCATTAGAAAGAAAGAAAGAAAGAAAGAAAAAAAGAAAGAAAGAAAAATGCTTAAGCCCAGGCGAGATTGTCTACATCTCTTTAAGGAACATGAGATTGTGGCTTAGCTGTTCTTAGTATGGTAGAATTGATTCCTAACGGACTTTAACTGTATTGCCCAAACCTTTATGCGAAAAATAGAGATATTTTTTATTCACTCACTCACTGCTCTCGAGCCAATACCGACTCCACGTGACCCTGTGGTGGTTTCCAAGGGTGTTGCTCTTTATCAGAGTAGAAAGCCCTGTCTTTCTCCTGAGGAGAGGCTGGTGGTTTTCAATTGCTGACCGTGTGGCTCGCATCCCAACGCAGCTACGCCAGGGCTCCTTCTCAGTTTTCTTTGCCCTTATTCTGAAGGGGTAAGTGCTTCTCTTTGTATATATCTGCTGCTGCCAACCCCAATGTAAATTCAGTTGAATTATGCAATTCCATCTGCGATTTGTTGAATTCAGATCATCATTTGGAAGTTTAACTGACAGCCACTTATTCTGAACTCAGCATTGTGCTAGTTTTTAAATTTGACCTCGCTGCGCTAATTAATTAACTGCGGAATATATAGCAAGAAGCGTATGTATTTTCAACAGGTGAGAATTCTTATTTCCTGTATGGAGTGTGGATTCACTATGATTTTCTAAGTGATCAAAACACACGATGTTTTTTTGCTTAAAATTTTTTTTGTGTGTGAATTGGGTGAAGGTTAAGACCCATGATGTGAAAAAAAAAAAAAAAAAAGGACCCATGATGTCTTACCTGGTTTGATTCTCATTCTCTACCTGCCAATTGAGGAATATCCTATCCCTATAAAGTGGTTTTTGTAGTACACATTAGTATTTTAAAAAATCATATTCTTTGTTTGTTTACAAAACAACATTGACTGTAAGAGCCCCCCAATAAAATGATTAATTTAAAAAAAAGAATGTGGAATAAATTGAAGAATGCTTCCACCCCAAGTTAAAAAATATATTGAACCTTCATTCTCGTATAATTTTCCACACGGTAAACTCTAAAAGCAAAAATATTAAATGTCCATGAACTTTTTATTATTATTTATTTATTTATTTTTGAACTTTTTAATATCATGAAACAGTGGAGTCTAAATAGGTACTATGGTCTCTGCCCTTTTCTGTTATTTTATACCCAGTTCATGTAACTTTATTATAAGAGATGAGTTTCTCATGCAGCTTTATTTTTTTTACTTAGTTATTTTTAGTAAATGCATCCACTTCTTCCCCTCTTTGAAACTGAGTTTTTACTTGATTCAATCTGCATAGTATACTAACCACATTTTCCTTAGCAATCATTACTGTTTTTGGGGAATCAAATTGCTTAGTAAATTGTGAGGAAAGAAAATTATGCCTTATATTAGGGTAGAAATTATGAAAGAAATGAAAACTATACCATTTAATAAGTTAAATAAGTTCTCTTATGTTCTACATTCTTTAACATATTTGACAGATGAAACAAGATAAATCAAGTTAAAAAGTGTACTGATGAGCAACAACTAAGTTTAAGGTGTGAAGAGGCAGAAATGGATCAGAGCTGTTCCCCTCCCTTGGACAGGTGAAAGTCAGGTGAACAGCAAGCTGGTCTTTTTACATTCTACTTCTTTTCTATGCTTTATACCAAAATCTGTCAGTGATTAAGAGCCACATAAACTAAGACTAGGAAGGTTAAAAATCCTGCATAATTGTTCAAACAGAGCATTATAGTAATTTATGGGCTCCTGGGCTTGATGAAGGAGCCCTGGTGGCAGAGCAGTTACATGTTGGGCTGCAAGATCAATACCCTGTTTCCCCGAAAATAAGACAGTGTCATATTAATTTTTGCTCCCAAAGATGCGCTAGGTCTTATTTTCTGGGCATGTCTTATTTTTCCATGAAGGAGAATATGGTACACATTTATTGTTTATTGTTTTATTAAAAGAGACCTCGCACTTCCTGTCCGCTTCGGCTGTGCTGTGACCAACAGTGAACTGCATGGCGGCGCCTGCCGCTACGGTCCAGAGTCCAGAGTTACGGTAGCTTCAGGGGGGCCTTATTATCGGGGAGGACTTATTTTAAGGCGGATGCCTTATATTTCAGCAAGAGGCAAAACTGTAAATAGGTCTTATTTTCGGGGAATGTATTACTTTCAGGGAAACAGGGTAGTTTGAAACCACCAGCGGCCCCACGGAAGAAAGACCTGGCTTTCTACTCCTATAAAGAGCTACAGTCTTGGACACCCACAGGGTGTCCACAGGGGAAGTTCTGTCTTCCTACAGGGTCGCTATGAGTTGGAATTGACTGGATGACAGTGAGTTTGTTTTTTAGACCTGATGAGGTACCTAGAGGCAGAGGTCAGGAGCAATACTTTCATTCCTTAAGAATACAGTCTTTTTGTTTCCTCTTGATATTCTTTTTAAAAATGCCATGATACAAAGTGGAAAGACTTGGTTTCCTTAGAATCTCAGCTACAGAGCTGAAGGTAGCTTTAGAAACCTTACAGCCCACTCCTCGTCCTACTCAAATGAAAAAGCAGGCTGCCTTTCTCATGAGTCTGCAGCACATGGAATCTTGTTGAAAATTGAAGACATAAAGACTTGAAGATAAACACATGGCCATCTAGCTGAGAAGCAAAAATCTCACATGGAAGAAGCATACCATCCTGTGTGATCATGAGGTGTCGATGGGATCAGGTATAAGGCATCACAGACCCAGAATAAAAAATCATATCAGTGTGAATGAGGGGGAGTGCAGAGTGGAGACCCAAAGGCCATCTGTGGACAATTGGACATCCCCTTACAGAAGAGTCACAAGGAAGAGACGAGTCATTCAGGGAACAGTTTAGCACCAATGAAACACACAACTTTCCTCTAGTTCTTTAATGCTTTCCCCCCACCCCACCCACTGTCATGACCTCAATTCTACCTTACAAATCTGTCTAGACCAGAACATGTACACTGCTACAGATAAGAGCCAGAAGCACAGGGAATCCAGGACAGATAAATACCTCAGGATCAATAATGAGAATAGAGAGGACAAGAGAAGACAAGGGGAAAGTGGGGGGAGAAAGGGAGAATCGATCACAAGGATCGATATATAACCCCTGCCCAGGGGGATGAACAACAGAAAAGTGGGTGAAGGGAGACAGCAGACCATGTAAAATATGAAAATAATAATTTATAATTTATCAAGGGTTCATGACAGAGGGTGGGTGGGGGAGGGGGAAATGAGGACCTGATATCAAGGGCTCGAGTAGAAAGAAAATGCTTTGAAAATGATGATGGCAACATATGTACAAATGTGCTTGACATGATGTATGTATGGATTGTGATAAGAGCTGTAAGAGCCTCCAATAAAATTATTTTTTTAAAAAAAGAAGAAAACTGAAGCCAACAGACCTATGGTTCAGACCTGCATCCCGAGTGTTTTATAGACCATGGGTTGATTTTTAAGGGGGAAAATCTCAGACATAATTAGGCAAAGGACAACGTGCTAATTCCACGGTGCCCCAGGTTTGCTGCCCGCTGGGATTTTCTCTTTGCACTGAGTTGTGCTGCTGGGCTCACCTCTCTCTTTTCTACTCAGCACACTCTTTTTTCACATCTCAACCTTCCTAATGCCTCGACTCTTTAATACAGTTCCTCATGTTGTGGTGACCTCCCAACCATAAACATATTTTCATTGCTACTTCTTAACTGTAATTTTGCTACTGTTATGAATTGGGCGACCCCTGTGAAAGGGTCGTTCAACCCCCAAAAGGGTCGCAACCCACAGTTTGAGAACCGCTGCTTTATACTAAGGAGCCCTGGTGGCGTGGTGTGTTACACATTAGGCTGTTAACCACAAAGTCAGGAGTTTGAATTCACCAGCTCCTCTACAAGAGAAAGGTGAGGGGTCTATTCCAGTAAAGAGTAACAGTCTTGGAAACCCACTGGGCCAGTTCTAGCCTGTCTTTTTTTTTTTTTAAACATTTTATTAGGGGCTCACACAACTGTTATTGCAATCCATACACACATCAATTGTGTAAAGCACATTTGTACATCATTCTCAAAACATTTTCTCTCCACTTAAACCCCCGACATTAGGTCCTCATTTTTCCCCTCCCTCCCCGCTCCCCCCTCCCTCATGAGCCCTTGATAGTTTATAAATTGGTATTTTATCATATCTTGCCCTGTCTGACGTCTCCCTTCACCCACTTTTCGGTTGTCTGTCCCCCAGGGAGGAGGTCACATATAGTTCCTTGTAAGCCTGTCTTACAGGGTCACTATAAGTGAAAATCGACTTGATGGCATTGATTTTTTTTGGGGGGGATGCTCAGGGAAGCTAATCACTTGTAACAAATGTGGCAATATGAAGGGACAAGGCTAGGCGAAGGTGGGATATTTGCCTTCTAACTTGGGTGGTAAATCCATGTTGTAGAAGCTAAATAAGTTGAGAGATTAAGGTTTATGAGCCTGCTTGGTAAATATTTGCTTGCCTTTAGAACTCATTTTGAAGTGAAGGTCAGCAAACATCTCTGCACGAAAGCCATTGTTTTCTTTAATCTCAAACCAAATGGGGGAAGTGTTAATCATTTGGAGAGTATTGTGATTATTACCAAAAGCAAGAAAGCAACTGAAAATGACAGCGACTGATAAAAAGACAAAGATGGTAAAAATGGTCATCTTCAAAAGAGATGCTGCCAGTCAAGATTAAGAAAAGCTGGCCTTGAGTTGCAGTATAATGTAGCATAATAATCCACTGAATGAGATGCCAGCTTCAGAACTTTGCCGGAATTAGATGGGTGTTATATTTTATTTGGAAACAACATCATGTCCTCTTAACCCTCTGAACTCTGGCATAACTTTGACTGAACTTTCACCCTTGTCCTAATGGAAGATTCACCTCTATTCAGACAATAGAGGTTTTCAGTCAAATTTTCAGTTTAGTCCTCGGTCTTCCTGGTTCAAGTGGGGCACAGAGAGGAATAAGCATGGCTGGTCCCGTTCTTGTGCCACACTCTTCCCAGTGCTTCTCAGCCCAAGGTGGGAGTCACAGAGTACTCATCTGCACTCACAGGCTCTGCAGCACATCTCCTACACAATGAAGAGAAGTTTCTTCAACTTAAGTGAACCCCAGAGCTGAATTTCTTCTTTTCTTCTGAACAGGTCTGTGGTCTTGCATTCCATTTTTGATGCATGTTACCTTCCTGGTACAATAAATGGCAGTGGTGTAGAAGTCAGGCCTGTAATTTAGGTACATGGATTCCATGCTTCAGTGTGCTGGAAGTGGCCATCCACTTCTTCGTAGTACTTTGTTATCTGGTCAACCTTAACTAGCCTGTGTTTCAAGATCATTCCTTGCCCCGATCAAGGTGACAAAAGCAGAATGAATTTTTTTGGGAACGCTTCACGATTATTTGTAACAAGTTTTGTTTTTACTTTTTATTAATATATATGTATATCTATGTATCATATCATTCCATAGTTCAATCATGGCAAACAGACTTGTGCAATTGCTACCACAATTAGTTTCCAAACATTCTTTTTTCTACATGGACTCCTTGACATCGTCTCCCCTTCACGCCCTCTCCACCACTGTATTCTCTCCCCCTGAAACCCTTATTCTACTTGCTTTCTTGACAAGTTCATCAATCCTGGGTTTCATGTATCAAAAAATGGAAAAACCTGTGACACAACTTCAAGAGGGTGACCTCCAATGACATGACACCTCTGAGATACACCCTAATATGGACAAGAAAGACCAAACAGAACAATACAAGTTTTGTTTTTAAAACATAAAGATAAAGTTACAGTTCTTTTAACAAAATTAATTTTAAGATACACCATACATGAATGCTGCCTCATTAAAATAACAAAGACCATCCACTGGCAAATGGGATTATAACCACAGGCATAGAAGTTAGGAATGACAGCACCTACCTTTTTAGAGTTTTTATTAAAAGATCATTGAAAATGGCAGTTCTGCCAAAGGCACTATATAAGTTTATGCAATTCCGATACAATTACCCTCATCTTTCTTCAAAGAAATTGAAAAACTGATTACCAACTTCATATGGAGAGGGAAGAAGCCCAGAATTAGCAGAGAACTCCTCAAGAAGAAGGACACAGTGGGAGGGCTTGCTTTA
>NW_022109491.1:29915400-29929738 GCF_000313985.2 Echinops telfairi
CTTGCAAGACTGGCTAGACCAGAGGATGTACACTGGTAAAGATAGGAACTGAAAATACAGGAATCCAGGACGGATGAGCCCTACAGGACTAGTGGTGTGAGTTGAACTGGGCTTTCTCCACGTAGCTTTGATCAACCAGAGTATCTGGTCACAAACCACAGAAACTGACTCTATGGGGTGTAAACAGTAGAGGGATTCATTAGAAGATTACAGGTTGGCTTATGGGGCTTGATCAGAAGGTCTCAACATGGGAGGAAAATGGCTGGGTGCTGCTGATGCTGGCTCTGGCCACGACTGTGCTCTCTACCATTTCCACTTTTCTATCCCCTGTGTACCCCAGACTGAGAATTCTGCACGGGATGACCACGAGGTTGCGCTTGGCTCTAGGTCTGCACTCTTGCGGAAGAAATCATGTTCCTGATATTGGGTTTCTCCAAACAAAGCCAGGGGGTTCAGATGGTAGAAGCCAACTGCAGAGGACAAGTATCCCCTGTTCTCCTGACTTCTGCCCTTTAGTATCTATCAGGAGGAGCTGGGTGTTACAAAAAAGAGCAAATCCCCATAGTGATTTTTGTTGTTGTTGTGCTACTTTAAAAAAAAGTTTAATTTATATACAGTAAAATGCATACATTTTAAAGGATTCAATTGCATGAATTTTAAGCCTGTAGATGTATATATAGATGTATATACTTGGGTGGTGTAAATGGTTAAGATACTTGACTGCTAACTGAAAGGTTGGAGCTTTGAGTCTACCCATAGGAATCTCAGAAAAAGGGCCTGATGGCCTATTTCTGAAAATGTAGCCATTGAAATCCTGTGAAGCACAGTCCTGTTCTGACATATTCTGGGTTGCCACGAGTTGGAATTGATTCCACTGCAATATATATAATCTATTATATATATCACTCACTGATTGCCATTGAGTCGATGCCAACTCATAGGACAGAGTTGAACTGCCCCTGTGGCTTTCTGAGACTTTAACTTTACAGGAGTAGGAAGCCTGGCTTTCTCCCAATATATACATATATTTATATGTGTGTGTATATACATGTATATGCATATTTTTCTCCTGTCATGGGTTAAATTGTGTCCACCCCTTCCCCAAAATGTGTGTAAGAATTCTAACCCTTATACCTATGGATGTAATACTATTTGGACGGAGAGGTTTGTTTGTTATGTTAATTAGATGACACTCCGTAGGACAGGTCCTAATCTAAACTCCTCCGAGTTAAAAAAAGAGCAGATTAGACACAGAGATACACACTCATGCGCTGGGGCTGGGGTGGTGGTGAGGAAGATAGAAACCATGTGAAGATCCTCGTCCACAAACCAAGGAATGATAAGGAACTCCGGAGGCCCAGGGAAGGAATCAATATAGCTGGGATCCTTCTGGTCTCCAGAACTGAGAAAATACATTTCTATGATGTTTTCCCTTCTTTGATTTATTTTATTAAAAAAAGTTTTATTGTGACCTGGGTGAAGGTTTACAGAGCAAGTCATCAGTTTTTGATTCAACAACCTTTTGATTCATCTCCTTCATGGCAACCCTTTCTTTCTTTCTTTTTAAAATGATTTTATTGGGGGCTCTTACAACTCTTGTTACAAACCACACGTCAATTGTATCTGACAGAGTCATACATATATTCTATTGTTCTGTTCTAGACATTTACTTTCCATTGAGCCCTTGGGATCAGCTCCTCTTTTTTCCCCCTCCCTCCCCTCACCCCAACCCTTGTGGCCCCTTGATAGATTGTAGATTGTTAATTATCTTCAAATCTCACACTGACTGCTGTCTTCCTTCCCCTCTGGTTTCTGTTGTTCTTCCCCCTGGCTGAGGGAGCGTGGTTATGTGCCATTCATTGCGATCAGTGTTCCCCTCCCTCCTCACCTCTCTCCTCATCCCCCTACCCTTTTATTATCGCTGTTCCCATTCCTGTTCCTGGGTTCCATGGGTTGTGAGTTTTATCTCTTGCCTAGACCTATGTACATGCTCCCGTCTCGTCATTGCAACCCTTTCAACGAAGCATCACTTACCCCACTTCCTCCCTGTTTCCTGTTTCCATTGCTCCTTCTTTCCTAACCCTTCTGAACTTGGCCCTTGGGTAAATGCTGCCCTTTGGAGCTCTAATGGTTGAGAATTTCTTTTCTTTAAAGCCATTCACTGTGTTCTTTCTGCTACAGCTGCACTAGGGAAGGAAGACAATTTGATTACCACTCAGCTCAAAAGAGAGGTCATTTCTAGCATCCTGCAAGGATCCTTCATAGCTCTCCTGCTTAAGTCCTCTCCATCTACAAAGGAAACTACTTTTCTAACCTTAGTTTAGCTTTGCTTGTTCTTGGTCCAGCCTCCTTTGTGTCAGGTTTCTCTCACTGTCACAGTGTCCTTGAGATGTCTTCCTGCTGCTGGATCAGTAGTTTGTGCTTCTTTTCCTGCAGTCCATCAGGAGGAGGTGCCGTCATTTGCTCCCCCACGCTCTTGTATGCAGATGTTTGGGTTGTCGCTCGTTCTGGGCGCTTAGTTATGAGTAAAGCCATGAACATTCACGTACATGTCTTTTTGTGGTTGTTTATCCATGGGCTTTATTTGCTCTCCTGCCCTGTTGGACCATTTTGCTGTTACGTTACCCACAGACTTCAGCTAGCAAGACATAAGAGTTGAATATCACTTGGAACCACACTTCACATCCCAAACTGAACTCCTGATCTATGCCCCTAAGTCTGCTCATTCTGTCTTCCCCTCTCAGTGGGTTTCTACCCTAGTTACTTAAGCCAGAAATCTTGGGAGCAATCCTTGACTTCTCTCTTTCCTGTTTCTCCTTCAAACTAAGCCAATGCCATCACATACGCTTTGAAATACATGACTACACACCATCTCCGATGCCACCAGTTGGGTCTGGATCCCCATCCCTGTCACCTGAATCACTGCAGAGACCTCTCCTCTGCTTCCACCGCTGCAAGGGGCTTTTCTCAACACTTCAGCCAGAGTCACACCTCCAAGGCCATGATTTCCTGTGCTTGAGCCCCTCCACTGACTCCCACCCCAACCAAAGTGAACGCCACAGTGCTTACAGTGTCTACAAAGCCCTATGGCAGAGGTTCTCAAGCTGTGGGTCCTGGCCCCTTAGGGGGTGGCATGACCCTTTCACAGGGGTTGCCCAATTTATAACAGTAACAAAATGACAGTGATGAAGTAGCAACGAAAATAATTTTATGGTTGGGGGGTCACCACCACATGAGGAGCTGTATGAAAGGGTGGCAGCACGAGGAAGGCGGAGAAGCACTGCCCTATTGGATCATCTGCTTGGCTTCTAGTATGCCCATGGCAGGTCACGTGGTGCCTGCTTCTTTAATATGCTAAAGACTCTCCTCTTTTCATGAGCTGTTCTGGGGAAATGTCCTTCCCCAGGTGCCCACCAGAACCCTGGCGGGTAGTGGGTCAGAATGGGGTTACTAACTGCAAGGTTGGCAATTTGAAACCACCAGCGGCTCCATGAAGAAGGATGAGGCCGTCTACTCCAGAGTAGACAGAGTAGAATCCCGGCAACTCAGGGGGGCAGTTCTACCCTGTCTTATAGGGTCTGTAGGAGTCAGAATCGACTCGATGGCAGTGAGAGTTACCCACAAAACTCCCTCTTTTACATGGCCTCAGGCTCATTGGCCTTCTTAGCTTTATTTTGTCTCTGCAACACTTATCATCATCATCATCATCATCATCATCATCTAGGATTGCTATGAGTCAGAATTGACTCAATGGCAATGAATTTTGGTTTTTTATTTTGTTCACTCACTCCCGTCCTACATGGTCTATGTACTGGCTTTGCATGTTTGCTGTCTGTTTGCCCGCTGGCCCGCCCGCTTCATGAGCATAGGGGCTTGGCTTAGTTTATACTTGTAGCCCAGTGTCCAGAACGGCATAGGACATGCCACTCAGCATAAGAGATGAAGGAGGGCCACGAGGCACACAACAGAGACTCGGATGTGGGATTGTCTGACTATTTGAGTGTTCATTTCATGAAAGGACTGTTAACTATGTCGTCTGCCCTTTCAAACCTAAGTAATTTGGGCTCAAATCTTTACACTTCACCATCTAAGGGAGTCTAGTGCAAGGAAATGACATTGGGAAATGGTGCAATTGAACTGAGTTTGGAATGGTAGGAGGGCACTGGACAGCAGTGGTTGCTTGCGGCAGTGCTGCTTAACTAAGACACCGACTGGCACTTTAGAGTTTCCGGAGGGTGGTCCCCAAGGAGGGCCCTCATCATTACTCCTCGTGGTGCTGACCAGGTGGGCTTTGGGGAGAGCTCCCTGCTTGTTCTGGTCATACCCATCATCAGTCCTAGTCTACTTATTTTTAGATCTTTTATTTTTCTCCACAGTGAAGCAAACCCATGGAAGGAAATATATTCCTTAATAAAACAAGCCTACAATATTCCTGAATATACAAGGGTGCCGTAGCCCTGTCCAACTAAATCTCCGGACAGACACAGTGAAGCTGACCTGGCTAACCAAGGAGAGGGCAGGCCTGTGCCAGGCTGCTCCAGGAGTCAACAGGTTCATCCCTCTGTTTTCAGACTTGAACTGGCGACACCCAGGCCCTACCAGGTCCCTGACACATCCCATTGGGCTTTGAAAGCTGACCTCCTCCTATGAGGTTATCATATCCTCATACAGCTTCTCAAGTCTCCGGCGGCACAAACGGTTTGTACTTGACTGCTAACCTACAGCGTGGTGAGTCAGCCCCACCTAGCACTATCGCGGAGGAAAAGGCCCGGCGATTTGCTTCCGCAAAAGTTATAGACAAGAGTATCCTGTGGGGCCAGTTCCCTCTGCAATGCATGGGGTCGCTTTCCATGGAGAGCAACTCAATGGCCACTAGCCAGAAGTGCCCCTGCGCCCTGCCCTTCACCCCCTCAGGGAAGCTCTTTTCGCTGTCCTAGCTTCCTCTGTGGTACCAAAGGCTTTGCAAACCAGGGGGAGAAGAAGGTGGCAGAGAGGGAAGCACTACTTTGGAGGTCTTCCTACATCAGCACATATGTGCTTGCCTGTTTCCTCCGTCATCTGTTTATTGGGCCTTAATCTGTACTACTATGGATGCATTTTGCAGGAGAAAGGTGGGGCTTTCTACTCTCATAAAGAATTACAGTCTCAGAAACTCACATGGGGCAGTTCTACCCTGTCCTGTAGGCAGCAGCAAATCAATGGCAGTGTGATTTTTTTGGTTTCTGCTTTTTTTTTTTTTTTAAATGGGTGCACTTTTAGCTTATTTAATTATTTTCCTATCATGAGCTTTGAGGTTTTCACAGTTTTGTCATTTTATACAAGGGCGCTATGGGCCCCTTTGTTTGTGCCTCTTGGGTGTCTATTGCGGGAACTGTAAGTGTGGGCTTTAATTAATTCAATTCCAGTTTGAATTTTAATAGCTAAGACTCCGCCTTGCCCCTAAAAGTTTGAACCAATTTATGCTTCTAAACACAGAAAAGGATCCTTTTCACATATTTCCCGTGAGTGGGATCTTTTCTATCTTTCCCATTTGCCACTCAAATTGGTTTCCTTTGTAATCCTATGTACTTCCATTCATGTGCTTAAAAGCATTATTCTGAAAACGTGTCCATAGTGTTCAGCAGACAAAAAGCTCAAGAGCCCCTGGTCTAGACTGATCTATTGTGGTGCATTGCCTACTGTGTTGCTACTAGCCACAGTCTTTCTAACTCCCACCAAGTGACTGGGTGGGAACATGCATATAGGTGGTATGGGACGCGAATGTGTGGATTGGTCAGTTTTGCCATCCTATTGAGCATATAATGAACCGCCTCAGAATCAGGAATGAAGGGATTTCATTCGCATCCAGAAAGAGAAGCCAGGAGTAGAGCAATGTCATGTGGACCTCGAGATCCCTGTGCATCAGATTTCTTCAATCCCAAGACATCAGAGAAATGGCAGAGGCGTGACAGAGGAGGCAGTTGCTCCTCTCTCATCATGAGCCAGAACGGTGCACTTCCATGCCTATAGAGTTAATAAAGCAAATGACTTTGGCAGAAGGCTCACTTGCTGAGTGGGGTACTGCCATGCACTTAGTTGGGGGAGCTGTGTGTGCTGACCCATGGAGCAAGAGCCAAGTGCCAAGTGCCTTCAGGCTGAAGCTTATAGTGGAGCAGAGTGTTCTTTTTGGACATTTATCAGCTAAGCTAAAAGTACTTTGTAAAATTGTCCAAGTAGGGCAGAGGCCAAGGGTTAGAGAGAGGCGTGTCCATAGACAAAGCTGTGAAGGCACCACCCGGACCAAAGAGCTGTATCCGAACCATTTCTGATTCTGAATTGTAACTTGTTCACTTCTGTAATGAGGGCACAATTGTGACTATCGTCTGTGAATGTTTTGTGGCCATTGCAATGAATACTCAAGGCCAGCAGAGAAGCGGAGTGTCATGGGAGTGGCAGCTGACATCAGAATAGGGTAAAGAGATTGGAGGGTAGAGACATATGTGACTTCTGCTTCATAGAAACTGACCTTTGGCTGGCATGGAGTTGTACTCTCCTCTCACCTTGTGTAGTAGTCCGAGGAGATCCAACACCACTCAGATACTATTTTTACACCTGTATACCGGTACTTTTCTGTACCAGTGGCAGACATTACTAATCAATCAGCAGTTTTTCTAGCAGATCCCATATATATTCCAGGCATTTTGTACTGATTTATTTGTTAGTTATATGAAGTCAAGTTATTTTCCCTTGCTGATATAATGAAATATATGAGGCAGTGCTAGGCAAAGCAAGGTGGGAGAAAGATACTAGGCGGTGCTGTAGTTAGCACAGTGAATTAGAGCAAACTTTGGGACTAAAAATTCCAAAGGAGTTGGAATCATAAGAAGCACCGTCATGGACAACTTCCGAGTGAGGTGGGCCACGTGCTGAGGCTTGAAGGAAGAATATGATTTTGGAAAATGGGCAGAGAAGGGCGCTTGGTTGATTATTGGCTGGGCACTGAGAGGCCCTGAGGCACATATTTTTCATCCTTTAGAAAGGCTGGCCCGGCTTGTTCCAATGATTGCTGGACAGAGCTCCAAGAAAAGTGGAAATGCAGATGGCCTTCCGAGGTCTAGGCTCAGAATTGGCACATTGTCACTTCTACCACATTCTACTGACCAAGGAAATTCACAGGGCCAGCCCACATTCAAGGGGTCAAGATATAGCCTGCAGCTCTCCGTGGAAAGAGTTTCAAAGTCAAATGGCAAAGGCTGTACAAGCAGATAGGGGATCTTGCAATTAATTTCTCACAGAGGGTTTGGAGGCAGTTGGTGAACATGAGTTTTATCTCACCATTATAGGTATTGCAATCTTAACCTCTACACTTGAGAATACAATATAATTAATGCAACGTAGTCATCTTCCATAATGCAGATGTGATTAGCCAATCAGTTGAGATCATAACTAGCATACAGTAGGTAGATTTTAAACCTAAACATCTCTCCCCCCCCACCCCCACTCAAATAGCATTTTTTTATTAAAACTTCTTACACTGTCTGGATGATTCTTCAGTTTGGAAATTTGTTCTCCTTTAACTTCCAATTTCTTGACTAAATGCTCTAGTTCATTCACATTTCTGAATTACCGATTGAACAACGGAGACACAGAGACACTTTAATATTGGGGAAGACAGACGCCAGGTGAGGACGGCCAACAACCAAGTAACTCGCAGGGCTACTGATGAAGAGACAATCTCCACGTGGCTGAGACCCTCACATGGCTGAGACCCTCACTGCAGTACCCTGAGGAAACAGATTCAGGCCTCTGAAGTTACCCACTTGTGGTACTGGTATTATAGCAGTTCTAGCTACGAGTGGGGGAGGAGACCCAGGGGTCGGAGGACTGGCTGGCAAACAGTCACATTAGACACAATGCCCGGGAAGACGGAAGGGAGTCTTGCACGCTCTGAGATAGGATGGGCCTGGGGAGTGGGGCACGAGAAGAGATGGGGAGGAAAGAAGGCTCTGAATTTAAGATCTGGCTGGGCCACAAGAGGGCTATCGTCATTTATAGAACTAGTGAGGTCACAGGCAGTTATGGGGGGAGGAAGACCCACGTGCTTTGGAGCCCTGCCTAGGAAGGGATGTGAGGTCTTGGGTGATGGAGTTTCCAGTGTTTGAGGCTTGAGGCTGCTGCTACCCTCAAGTAGGGAGAGCTGGGTAAGGTCCCACGGCCGGGACTTGGTGGTCCCTCTTTAGAATGGGGGTTGGGCTCCTAACCTGACCAGCTAGATAGGAACTGAGGCACAGTATGTGGGAGCATTTTGTAAACCCTTACAGATTGTACACTTATTAGTGGGTTTACCCTTTTGGTGTTTTTTTTTTTTTAATGTAGGAGCCATCAGCCACGCGGATGAGGGGTGTAGGCGGCAGGGAGCTTGAAGGGGGAAGAGGAGGACTAGGGGTTCTGTTTGGGGAAGGAGCAATAGTTAGGAGGTGCGAGGACTAGAAGGATCCAGAAAGATGTAGAGAGGGTTGGGCCTGTGCAGAGTCCCTCTGGCTTGGCTTGGGGGAATGCTGAGGACAGCATAGCTGTGGGACCCGGGGTTCTGTGCTTGCTCAGAGGCTGGAGAGTTGGGTATGGGGTTGGGGGATGTGATGGGAGAAGCTATTCATCTTGCTTTGTCCTCTGAGTGAACTCTTGGGTGGTCCGGACCAACGTCAGCATGGCTGTCCCCTCCCCACCTTCTCCTCCTCCCCCACTGCTCTGAAAAGTCCAGCAGTGGCACTGCTTCCAGATGTGGCCTCCAGATGTGGCCTGGAGCTTTTCCAGAAGGATCAACAATACACAGGCAACAGCTAAGCTCCTGGCTGTTCCCACTCCCTTATCCTCCAATGAGGCTTCCTGATGCTCCCCATAGCCTGCCTTCTCTTCCACTGAGAAGTCCGGGTACCTACCTGGTGTCCCAGAGGCCCTAGTGCATAAATATCAGTTTTGAATAAACCTGGGCCAGACAAATGCGTCTTTATTCCTGTTGGAAAGAGCTTACATCTGGGGGAGTGGGGAACTTTCAAATGTTTCCATTCAGAGCTATCCCAGCAGCTTCAGGGGGAGGAAGTGAGCTGTCTCTTCAGCTGGGGACCCGCCAGGGCACTGGGCTCCAGGCCAGCCAGGGGCTGGGAGGAGCTGCCAAAACCTCCCCCTTAATGGGAACAGCCTGGGCCCTGGTGTCTCACCAGGAGGGAGCCCCAGTTAGCGGGGAAAGGCAGCTGTTTTATTAGTAGCAGCCATGGAAATAAGAGTGAGCTATCCAGCTGCTTGAGCTAGCCAACTTCAAACTATTTGCCCTGGAATTCCCTGAGCTCTGGTTGAAAATGCAGCTTTGACTCGGTAGGTCAGGGGAGGGCTCTGAGGTTGGGTTCTCAGGCGATTCTGATGCTACAAATCTTGGGACCACATTTGGAGCAGTAAGACTCTAGGACGGGCAGCTTACACACGTTTGTGCTCTTTTGAGTCTTCTTTATTTTTTCCTTAGCTTTTAGTTCTGCAAGATTTTTTTTTTACCCTGTTCTTTGTTAAATCGCAAAGGGTACATAGGGAAAAGTTTCCTTCCATCACTGTTCCAGCAACCCATTAACTTTTCCACTCGTAGCCAACTGTACTTCCTTCCAGAGACATTTTCATGGACAGAGTGAGCAAGAGCGTGCAAGAGAGCTGAACGAGTGTGTTAAGCTGCTAGACATCAGTTCAAACCCCCCAGCTGCTCCTCCGTGGAAGGATGACGCATTAGCCACAAAAATGACAATCTCTGAAACCCTCTGGAGCAGTTTACTCTTGCTTTCCGGGCTGCTCTGAGTAGGGTCAGTTTGATGGTAGTGGGTGGATGGCATTATATATCTATATTGCTTAGGTATTACCTGATATGTATGATCTTGTACTTTGCTTTTTAAAAATTTAATAAGCTATATGAGAGAGTGCTCCAACTCCTTCTTGCCTCCCCACCTCCTTAAAACTTGCATATTTTTGTTACATACTGAGATAGCTAAAATTTATTGTGTCAATCTGGCCGATAACCACATGTGGGGTTAATTGAAGGATGGAGGGATAAATGGCTCGGTGAGCCTCGCCTTTCGAGTTCTTGGGTCTTTTGCTTTGTGATGGTTGGACCAGGATGCAGTTGCCTTAGCCAGTTTCCTGCTTCAGCTTGCAAGGCTCACTTCCTGCAAGACATCCCTGAGGAGAAGCCACATGGACCTACTCCGATGCAGCCCTGGGTGCTGGAGCAGCCGTGTGGAGACCCCTGCCAGCGCTGAGATGCTTACACATTCACTGATTCGGCTTTCCTCCTGCAGTCGGCATCATTGTGTGTGTTTTGTGAGATGGTCAGGAGGACTTTGTGGATTGATGTTGGACATAACAGCTAATGTTGGACTGGTGGGCTTGGGTAGCACTGGGTTGGGATGTTTTCTTGATGTGCACTAACCCTTTATATAAAACTCTCTCTCATGTATATGAGAGTTCCGTGGATTTGTTTCTCTAATGTACCCAGACTAACACACATACCATAACTTATAGAGCAAGTCCCTTGCTGAAGAACCCTTGCTTGTGTCCAATCTCTTGCTATTTTTCAGCCACTAGTGCAATAAATATTTTAATACCCTATTACTTCACCCAAGTGTGAGTCTATGTCAAATATATGATTTACAGGTGGAAAGGCAGGGTCAAAGGGCACATGCCTTTACCATTTTAATGAACATGGTCCGATTGACCTCCTGTTATAGATTGGATTGTGTTCCTGTAACATATGCATTATAAAGCCTAACTCTAGCCCTGTGTTCATAATCCTATTTGGAACGTGTCTTTGCTTTGTTAATGTGACAGTGTGTCTTGCATCTGTCTGTTCTGATATACAAAGGAGATTAAATACCTGAGCAGGGCAGATATGGGCAAGAGAGATGCCAACCTCTTGAAGATTGCCCAAGAATGGAAGCTTAGAAGAGTCAAGGGCCATCCTTCAGAGCCAACAGAGAAAGGAAGCCTTTCCCTCGAGTTTGCCCCTGCGTTCTAACATCTAGGTCCTAAACTGTAAGAAAATACATCCTGCTTGTTAAAACCACCTGTGCATGCTATTTCTACGACAGTAGCACTAGATAACTAAGACACCATCCGAGAACAATTTTTCTCCCAGTGGGAGACAGGGCCTGTTTGTCTTACTCTCTCAACACCAAGTGCTCACAGACTGTCCCCCCTTTGCCTATGCGCTATGGTTTTCAACAGACTCCTTTGCCAGTAAGTCACTACATTCATCTTGTCTTGTCTATCCCCTTATCAAGTTCTGGGAATCTCAATCCTACCTTACATATCCGGCTGGACCGGAGGGTGTACACTGGCACAGATAGGAACTGGAAACACAGTGAACCCAGGACAGATGAACCCCTCAGGACCAGTAGAGAGAGTGGCGATATCGGGAGGATGAGGGAGAAAGGGGGAACAGATGACAAGGTCTACATATAACCTCCTCCCTGGGGGATGGACAGTGAAGAAGTGGGTGAGGGAGACGTCGGATGGTGTAAGATATGATAAAATAATAATAATTTATAAATTATTCAGGGGGAGGGGGGAGCGAGGAGGGAGCGGGGAAAATGAGGAGCTGACACCAAGGGCTCAAGTAGAAAGCAGGTGCTGTGAGAATGATGAAGGCAACATATGTACTAATGTGCTGGACACAAATGATGTATGTACGGATTGTGATGAGTTGTATGAGCCCCTAATAAAATGATTATTGAAAAAAAAAGTTCTGGGAATCTAGCAGGGACCGACTTAAATAACCCCTGCCTCTCGGCTCTAGGAAGAAAGACGAACAATTAATTGGTCAATAGGTATTGTAACCACCACTCATCTGCCAGTTTGTCTTACTGTGGTGGCTAGTGTATTGCTGTAATGCTGAGAGCCATGCCCCTGCTATTTCAAATACCAACGTGACATCCGATGGTGGATAGGTTTCAGAAGAGTTTCCAGACTAAGATAACTAGGAAGAAAGACATGATAATTGACTTAGGAAAAAAATTGGCTACTGACAATCTTATGAATAGCAGCCAACCATGGTCTGATACAGTGCAAGAAAGAAGTTGAGCCCCTCAGGTTGAATGTGCTGGGAAACAGTTGCCTCTTGAAAGTACAATCGGCCTTAATGAAGCTTCTGGGACCTTCAATCGCTGGTGTGGCATGACTCAAAACAGAATAAACGGCTGCAAGCATCCATTATTAATAGAAACACAGAATGTATGAAGTATGAATCTAGGAAAATTAGAAGTTGTAAAAAAATGAAATAGAATGAATAAAGATCAATATCTTATACTCACCTTCTGGACACAATTGCTGAAGACAAAATGGGAGCATAAGCAAATGTGGTGAAGAAAGGTGATAGTGCCTGGCTATCAAAAGATATAGCACCCCTGGTCTTAAAGGCTTGAAGTTAAACAAGTGGTTAAACAAGTGCTATCAGGGAAGCAAATAACCCCACATGGAAGACGCATACCAGCCTGTGTGATAATGAGGTGTCAATGGGATCAGGATCAGGTATCAAAAGATCCAAAACAAACAATTATATTGATGTGAAAGAGCGGGGTTGAAGTGGAGACCCAAAGCCTATCTGTAGACAATTGGACAACCCCACCTCCACAGAAGGGTTACCAGGAAGGGACAAGTCAACCAGGGTGCAGTATAGCACCAAGTAAACACACAACCTTCCTCTAGTTCCTGAATGCTTCCACCTCACCACTACCATGATCCAGTTCTACCTGATTAGACCTGAGTACACACATTGGTACAGATTAGAGCTCTTGACACATGGATTTCAGGACAGATAAAACCCTCAGGAACAGTAGATGGCGTAGTGATATTATGAGGGTAGGGGGCTGGGGAAGGTGGAGAAAGGGGGAACCCATCACAAGGTTGCATATATAGTCCCCCTTCCCAGGGACAGTGTAGGACACAAAATAACAATAAAAATATATAATTGATCTAGGATTCATGAATGTGGGAGGGTGGGGGAGGAAGGGGAAAAAGTGGAGCTGATACCAAGCTGATACTTTCTTTCAAGTGGAGACAAAATGTTTTGGAACTGTTGATGACAACATGTGTACAAGTGTGCTTAATACAACTGAGTGTTGGATTGGTAAAAGATTTGTAAGAGCCCCCCAATAAAATGATTGATAATCACAATAAAAAATCAAGATCTTTGGCACAAGTGAACTGAAATGGACTAGTATTGGCCATTTTGAATGGGCCAATCATATGGTTTACTGTTGGGGGAGGACTATTGAGGAGCAATGGCATCGCATTCATCCTCAAATCTTGATCTATTCTGAAGTACAATGTTGCCAGTGGTAGAGTAATATTTGTACCTATACAAGAAAAACTCGTTAATATGACTATTATTCAAATTTATGTACCAACAACTAATGCCAAAGATGAAAAAATTGAAGATTTTTACCTAACTTTTACAGTCTTAAATCGATCAAACATGCAGCCAAGAAGCATTGATAATTACTGGTGATTGGAAGGCAAAAGTTGGAAACAAGGATCAGAAAATATGGCCTTGCAGACAGAAATGCTTCTGGAGATGACATGAGAGAGTTTTGCAAGACCAATGACAGTTATTGCAAATGCCTTTTTTAAAACAACATAAATGGTGACTATAAATGGATTGTGCCAGATGGAACACACATAGACTACATCTGTGGAAAGAGAATGAAGAAGCTCAACGTCACCAGTAAGAACCAGGCCAGGAGCCAACTGTGGAACCAACCATCAGTTGCTCATATAGAAGCTCAAGTTGAAGTTGAAAAAAATTAAAACAAGTACATGAATGCCAAAATATGATCTTGAGTACATTCCACCTGGATTTAGAGATCAGTTCAAGGAAAGAATATACCTTAAATACTCATGACCATGATGATGGCAACATATGTACAAATGTGCTTCACACAATTGATGTATGGATAATTGTAAGAGCTATAAGAGCCCCCAATAAAAAGATTTATTAAAATTTTTAAAAAATCTGGGGAAAGGAAGTGGTGTTAATAAACCCAGGGACAAGGGAACAGCAAGTGATCCAAATCGGTGGTCAGGAGGGTGTAGGAGGCCTGGTAGGGTGGGTAATATAACCGAGAGGAATTACTGAAACCCAAATGAAGGCTGAGTATGATAGTGGGACAAGAGGAAAGCAAAAGCAAATAGGGGAAAGAGCTAGGAGGCAAAGGGCATTTACAGAGGTCTAAATACAGGCATGTACATATGTAAATATATTTGTATATGAAGATGGGGAAATAGATCTATGTGCATATATTTATAGGTTTACTATGAAGGTAGCAGA
>NW_022109491.1:29931274-29935229 GCF_000313985.2 Echinops telfairi
GCTGGAGCAGCCGTGTGGAGACCCCTGCTAGTGCTGAGATGCTTGTTCGTTCACTGACTCAGCTTTCCTCCTGCAGCTGGCATCATTGCCTCTGTTTTGTGAGGTGGAGGACTTTGTGGACTGGTGTTGGGTGAATGGGTTAATGCTGGACTTGTGGGCTTGGGCAGCATTGGGTTGGAATGTTTTCATGATGCAGACTTTCTTTTCATAAAACTCTTATACATGAGTTGCTGTGGATTTGTTTCTCTAATGTACCTAGACTAGTACAGAATTGTATGAGCAAAAATATTGAGCCATGCAGGAAGCAATGAAAGAAGATGGAAACAATATAGTTACTATGCCAACAAGAAATGGTTAACATTCAGCCATTTCTAGAGATAACACATGATGAAGAACAGATGGTTTTGGAGGACGAAATCCAAACTGCACTGAAGTCACTGGCAAAAAACAAGGCTCCAGGAGTCAACAGAATACTAATAGAAATATTTCAACAAACAAATAAGCACTGAAGGTGTTCACTGGTCTATGTCAAGAAATTTGGCAGACAGCTACCTAGCCAACCAATTGGTAAAGATCCACATCTGTGCCCATTTCAAAGAAAGGTGGCTTAACAGAATGCAGAAATTATTAAACAATATCGCACACAAGTACACTTTTGTTGAAGATAATTCAAAAACAGCTACAGCAGGGCATTAGGAGGGGACTGTCAGACATTCAAGGTGGATCCAAAATAGCGTGTAGAATGAGGGGTATCATTGCTGATGTCAGATGGATCTTGGCTGAAAGCAGAGAATATCCGAAAGATAATTACTTGTGTTTTGTTGACTATGCAAAGACATTCCATGGTGTGAATCATAATAAATTATAGATAACATTGAGAAGAATATGAGTTCCTTAACACTTAATTGTGCTCATGTGGAACCTATATATAGAGCAAAAGGCAGTACAAGGGAATTCTGCATGGTTTAAACTCAGGAAAGTATGCATGAAAGTTATATTCTGTCACCATACTTATTCAATCTGTATGGTCCAAACCAAACCAAAGTCACTCCCATCTAATCAATTCTGACTCAAAGTCACCCTATATGTAGGACAGGGTAGAACTGCGCTTTGGGTTTCTGAGACTAGAACTCTTTATGGATGTAGAAGCCTCATCTTTCTTCTGTGGAGCGGCAGGTATTTTTGGCTGACTTTTCATTGTTAGCTGTTCAATGTGTAACCATCACGATATCAGGGCTCCTGGTCAATTTGTAATGGTGAGCTGGACTATATAAAGAATTCCACATCAGGACCAGAGGAAAACTCATTAACAATAGGTAGAAGACACAATCTTGCTTGCAGAAAGTAAAGATCAAAGACATGGAGCTCAAATCCCTTTAATGTGGATTATACTCCAGGATAAGAAAAGAACAATTCTTACAATTGGAACAATAAAGCAATATCAGGATAAATGAAGAAAATGCTGACATTTTCAAGGATTTAATTTAGCTTATATCCCCAATCAATGCCATGGAAGCAGCAGTCAAGAAACCAAAACAGTGAATTGCTTGGGCTCATTTGTCGCCGAAGACCCCTGTAAAGTGTTAGTTTAAAAGCAAAGATGCCACTTTGAAGACTGAGGTGTGCCGACCCAAGTCACGATATTGTCACTCACCTCATAGCCATGCAAAAGCTAGACAAGCAATACAGAAGGAGCCCCGGCGGTGAAGTGGTTACACTTTGGGCTGCTAACTGCAAGGTCAGCAGTTCAAAATGACCCGGAGAAAGAGGGGGGCTTTCAACTCCTATGAAGAATTAGTCTTGGAAGCCCGTATGGGGCTGTTCTTCCATGTCCTATTGGGCCTCAATAAGTTGGCATCAACTCAATGGCAGTGCGTTTGGTTCAGTTTTGGGAGAATCGATACCTTTGATTTATGATGTTGGCAAAGACTATGAAATATACCATGGACTGTCGGGAAAATGAACAGATGTGTCTTGAAAGAAGGACAGCCAGAGTCCTCCTTAGCCTGGAGGATGGGAAGACTTAGTCTAACAAAGTTTGGACATGTTATCAGGAGGGACCAGTTTCTGGAGAGGAACATGATTCTTAGTAAAGTAGATAGATGGTCAGTACAGAAGAGGAAGACTCTCAATGAGATGGATTGACACGGTGACTGCGACAGCTGGCTCAAAAACAGCGATACTGTGAGGATAGCACCGGACTGGTAGCATTTTGTTCTGTTGTACTTAGGGTTACTATGAGTCAGAATTGACGCTACTTGGCAACATGTAACAGCAACGGCAATGACAATTACTGTAAAGGATAGTGAGTGCTCTGGTAAGGGATGCTATTTCTAATGTACACTTACATTAACGTGAGAATCTTGTGAACATGCACATTCACCACTGAGATCCTGCTTTCACTACTGAGATTCTGCATTTCTAAAGAACTGATACTGCTAGTCCAGGACTATATTTTGAGTAACAAGAGTCTAGAAAACAGGTCAGCGGCTACAAAATATTTTAGGCTTTGTAAGTCATTGGGGATTTATCCTATCTATTTAACTATCATTGCTGATGTCAGATGGATCTTGGCTTGAACCAGAGAATACCAGAAAGATGTTTGATTGTGTTTTATTGACTATGCAAAGAACTCCAACTATGTGACCCCTAATAAACTATGGATAACCTTGAGAAGAACGGGAATTCCAGGAGACGTGATTGTGCTCATTTGGAATGTGTACATGGATCAAGTGACAGTTGGGCTAATAGAAAAGCATGCTTCAGGGTTGTATCCTCTCACCATACTTATTCAACCTGTTGGGCAAATCATCAGAGAAGCCGATGTTGGGCAAATCATCAGAGAAGCTGGCTTATATGAAGAAGAATGTGGCATCAGAACTGGAGGAAGGCTTACTAACAACCTATGATACACAGATGATACAACCTGGCTCACTGAAAGTGAGGAGAACTTGAGGCATTTGCTAATGAAGATCAAGGGTTGCAGCCTTCAGAGTGGATTATGACTCAATGTAAAGAAGACAAAACCCCTCACAACTGGACCAATAGGTAACATCATGATAAATGAAGAAAAGGTTGAAGTTGTCAAGGATTTTGTCTGGAGAAGCCAGTCCCTGGAGAAGGACATCATACTTGGTAAATTGGTGGGGCAGTGGAAAAGAGGAATGGATTGACACACTGGCTGCAACAATAGGCTTGGGGGTGGGAACGAGTGTTAGGATGGTGCAGGACCATGTGGTGTTTCATTCTGTTGTGCAGAAGGTCACTATGGGTTGGAACTGGACTCAATGGCACCCAAGGACATTCTACTGTTGTTGAAAACAGCCAGAGAGTATATGTAAATGAGTGAACATGGCCATGCCCCCATACATTTTTATTTACAGAATAGGCAGTAGCCTGGTTTGGCTCACGAGATCAGGTTTGCTGACCTCTGGCTGTTGTGTGGTGTCCAGTAGATTCCAGCTCGTAACAACCCAGGTGACAGAAGTACCCGTGCTGTTTTCTTGACTGCGATCTTCACAGGAGCAGGTCACCACGTGTTTCTCCTGTGGAGAATCTGGGTGGGTTTGAACCACCTATTCAGTTAGTAGCTGAACACTGAAGCATTTTTTAAAATAAATCATTTTATTGGGGGCTCGTACAACTCTCATCACAATCCATCCATCCATCCACTGTGTCAGCACATGTGCACACGTGTTGCCATCATTCTTCTTTTCACTTGAGTCCTTGGTATCAGCTCCTCATTTTCCCCTCCCTCCCCAACCCCCGCTCCCTCATGAACCTTTGATAATTTATAAAATTATTATATTATGAATTTTCCATGTCTGACACTGTCTGATGTCTCCCTTCACCCACTTTTCTGTTGTCTGTACCCCAGGGAGGAGGTCACACACAGTTCCATGTAATCGGTTCCCTCTTTCCTACCCATTCTCCCTTTACCCTCCCTGTTTTGCCA
>NW_022109491.1:29941155-29942733 GCF_000313985.2 Echinops telfairi
CCTCATATAATATATTTGTATATGTACATGTCTTTATCTAGAGCTCTATAAATACCCTTTGCCTCCCAGCTCTTTCCTCTATTTCCATTGATTCTCCTCCGGGACATTGAGTTTTGTAATGGGGCCAGCCCTATGGTACTCTCTGTGCTTTGGCTGCTCTGAGTGGATGCTCTCAGGGCTTGGTGGGCCAGGGTGTGCTGCACTCTCTCTTCCTCTCCCTTCATTTGTTCCTGTGTGCTCTGATCAGACATGCCCTTCTCCCTGAGCTATAGCACTTACAGGCATCCAATATGAAGGGTACTATTTGAGCAGGAGTAGGGCCTGAACTAATCTAGGGGTCAGCTGATGCCTGGGGGAATGGAGTAATAATCACTCTTACCAGGATAATCCACTAATCAGCTGGCAGTCTTTCCTTTGTCATGGCTTTTGTGTTACTGTGATGCCACCGTTTTTCAAATACCAGGGGGTCATCCATGATGGACAGGTTTCAGCAGAGCTTCCAGACTAGGAAGAAGGAGTAAGCTGTCCATATATGAGGGATTAACCACAGAAAACCGTATGATTCACTGTGGAACATTACCTGATAAAGTGCTAGAGGAAGAACCCCTCTCACTGGAAGGCATTCAGAATATGACTGAGCAAGAGCTGGCTCCTCAAAGTTGTGTGACCATAGTGCCCTGGATCCAGCAAAGCTTTCTGGAGCTGCATTTGATTATGGGGCAGGATTCAAACGGAGAAGAAAGAGCTAAAAACAGCCATTGATAATTAAAATATAGTCTGTAAAAATTATGAGCCTTGGAAAATTGGAAGTTGTCAAAAATGAAATGAAACATGTAAAGATTGATATCCTAGGCTTTAATGACCTCAAATGGCAATGGCCATTTTGAATGAGACAGTTTTATGGTTTACTGTGCTGAGAACAACAAATGGAAGGGAAAGGGTGTAAAATTCTTTATCAAAAAGAGTATTTTCACATCTATCCTGGTGGACAATGATGTTTATGAAAAGATAGTACCCATCAGGCTACAAGAAAGTCTATTATTAAAATTCTTACATCAATTACTAAATCCAATGATCAAGAAATTGAAGAATTCAACTTCTTCAATATGAAATTGAAGGAACATTCATTCAAGGTAGATGGATAATTACTGGTGTAATTGGAATGTAAACGTTGGAAACAAAGAGGAAGGGTCGTTAGTTGGAAAATGTGGCTGTGGTGATAGAAATGAATCTGGAAATTGTATGATAGAATTTTGCAAATACCTTTTTTCAACAACACGAGTGGCCAACTATTCACATGGACTTTGCCAGATGGAATACACAGGTATCAAATTGATACCATCTGTAGAAAGAGATAATGAAGAAGTTTAAGATTAGCAGCCAAAAGGGCTGATAGTGGAACAGACCATTAATTATTCAAACGCAAGTTCAGGTTGAAACTGAAGAAAATTAAAACAAGTCCTCAAGAGCCAAAATATGACCTTGAGTGTATCGCATCTGAATTTGGAGACTATCTCAAGAACAGATTTTACAGCTACTGTATACAAGCACTCCAGGGGCGAGGTCCAGGTAGTATGG
>NW_022109491.1:29945776-29987235 GCF_000313985.2 Echinops telfairi
CAAAGCCATCTGTAGATAATGGAGCAATCCTCCCACAGAGGGGCCACAGGGAAGGAATGAGTCAACCAGGGTGCAGTAAATCATTGAGGAAACACACAATAATCCTCTGGTTCCTTGAGGCTTCCTCACCCCCAACCATCATGACCCCGGTGCTGCTTCCCAATTCAGACTAGACCAGAGCATGTACACAGGTATAGATAAGAGATAGAGGCTCACGACACATGGAATCCAGGAACAGCAGTGGGAATAGCAATATCAGAAGGGTAGGGGGGCAGCGGGGAGAGAAAGGGAGAAAGGAGGAACTGATCACAATGATCGACACATAACCATACCCCACTTTCCAAGGGAAAGAACAGAAGAAAACACGGGGGAAGAGAGACAGTGGTTGGTGTGAGAAATGAAAATGATAATAATTTATAATTTATCAAGGGGTTATGAGGAGGGGGTGAGAGGGGTAAAAAGAGGATTGGATACCAAGGGCTCAATAGAAAGCAAATGTCTAGAAAAGAATGAAGGCAACATATGTACAAACATGCCTGACGCAATCGATGTATGGATTGTAACAAGAGGTGTAAGAGTCCCCAGTAAAATGATCTTTTAATAATAATTTTTAAAAGATGGAAGGAGTCTCTGTCCCTGAAATAATTAACCAACATTCAACCCTTTCAAGAGGATGATCAAGAACCAATGGTATTCAAGCTTCCCTGAAGACCTTGGCAAAACCCAAGCCCAAGTCCAACTCACTGTCATCAACTCATTTGTGACCTACAGCCACCCTGTAGGACAGAGTAGAATTGTCCCTACAGGTGTCTAAGACTGTACATCCTTATGGGAGTAGCAAGTCTCATCTTTCTCCCACAGAGTGGCTGGTGGCTTTGAATTGATAACTTTGCGATCAGCAACTCAGTGTGTAACCCATATGCTATCAAGGCTCTTTGGCAAAAACCAGTGCTCCAGGAATGGACAGAATACCAATAGAAATATTTCAGCAAGCTGATGCAGCCACCTGCAATATGGTGCTCACTGCAGGTGCTTACTGGTCTATGTCAAGACATTGGTAAGACAACTACCTGCCTAACCAGCTGGTAAAGATTTATATGTGCTCATCCCTCCAAAAAGTGACCCAGCAGGATGCAGAAATTACCGAACAACATTACATGCAAGTAAACGTTTCTGACTATAATTAAAAAACAATCGCAGCAGTACACTAGGAAGGAACTGCAGGAAATTCAAGGTGGATCTAGAATAGAATGGGGGATAAAGGATATCATTGCCGATGTCAGATGGATCTTGGTTGAAAGCAGATGATACCAGAAAGATGTGTTACTTGTGTTTTCTCTTTTCTTTCCTCTCTTTCTTTCTTTTTTTGACTATACAAAAGACATTCTACTTTGTGGATTGAGTTAGTAATTGTGCCAACCTGGCCAATAATCACATGTGGGCTAATTGAAAGGGGGAGGGATAAATGGGTGGTGAGCCTCGCCTTCCTAGTTCTCGGGTCTCTTGCTTTGTGATGGTTGCACCGGGTGCAGCTGGCCTTAGCAGTTCCCTGCTTCAGCTTGCAAGATTGACTTCCTACAAGACATCCCCAAGGAGAAGCTACATGGACCTATCCCGATGCAGCCCTGGGTGCTGGAGCAGCCGTGTGGAGACCCCTGCTAGTGCTGAGATGCTTATTCGTTTACTGACTCAGCTTTCCTCCTGCAGTTGGCATCATTGCCTCTGTTTTGTGAGGTGGAGGACTTTGTGGACTGGTTTTGGGTTAATGGGTTAATGTTGGACTTGTGGGCTTGGGCAGCATTGGGTTGGGATGTTTTCATGATGCACACTTTCTTTACATAAAACTCATACATGAGTTGCTGTGGATTTGTTTCTCTGAAGTACCTAGACTAATACATGGATCATTACAAATTAAGGTTAACACTGAGAAGAATGCTAATTCCTGAACACTCCACTGTACTCCTGGGGAACCAAGAAGCCATCATTTGACCACAGCAAGGGAATCCTGAATGGATTAAAATCAGGGAAGTGTGGGTAAGGGTTGTATCTAGGTACCATACCTATCCAATGTGTATGCTGAACAAATCACCTGATAAGAAGAATGCAGCAGCCAGAAGGATGTGGACTCACTAACAACCTGCAAGATGCCAGCGGCACAATGTTGCTTGCTGAAAGGGAAGAGGACTTGAAGTACCTACTGACGAAGATCAAAGAATATTGCTTTTTGTACGAACTGCAGCTTAGAGCAAAGAAACCAAAACCCCTCACAGCTGGACCAATAAATAACATCATGATGAAAGGAGAAAAGCTTGAGGTGGTCGAGGATTTAATTTTACTTAGATCCACAATCAATGCTCATGGAAGCAGCCAGGAAGAAATCCAACAATATACTGCATTGAGCAATTCTGCAGCACAGGACCTCGATGAAGTGTTAAAAAAGCAAAGATGTGACATTGACGACTGAGGTGCACCTGACCCACACCCTGGTATTTTCAGTGGCCTCATAGGCATTTGAAAGCTGGACAACGAATAAAGAAGACCAGCGAAGAGTTGATGCTTTTGAGCTGTGCTTTTTGTGAAGGAAACTGATAGCACTATGACCCGCTCGAAGAACAAACACATGTATTTTGGATGGAGCACACCAGAATGCTCCCTAGAAGCGCGAGTGGTAAGACTTCATCTCATGCGCTCTGAATATGTCACCAGGAGGGACCCATTCCTCAAGAAGGATATGCTACTTGGTAGAGCAGAGGGTTAGCAAAGAAGGAGAAGATCCTCTATACGACGGATTGACACTGTGGCTGCAACAATGGGCTCACACACAGCAGGGGCTGTGAGGGTGGCACAGGACAGGAAGTATTCTGTTATTTTGTACAAAGGGACACTCTGAATGGAAATTGATTGAACAGCACTGGAGCCCTAGTGGTGTCGTGAGTTACACACTGGGCTGTTCGAGTCCACTGGCTGCTCCTGAACACCTTTACAGTCTCAGAAACCCAAGGGACAGTTCTACTCTGTCCTATACGGTCACTATGGGTTCGAATCGACTCAATGGCAGTAGGGTTTTTGTTTAAGGGAGCCATCTTTTGATAACTCTAGACAAGAGATCCTAAGAATCGAATTGGTGATGGTCATGGTCGAGAGGAGGCGTGTGAGGCAGGATTTGATGGGTAGGTCTGAGCTAAGTACGGAGAGATCTGAATTGACACATTGACATAGCCTCTGATTCGCTTGGATGCCCTGCCTTCCTTTCTTTAGGAAAAGGGAGGGAAATCCTGCTACCAAGACAATGTATTTCCCTCGGTCCCCACCCACCTCCTCAGTCATCTCTTTAGGTCAGATGGGTGGAGGAACCTGTTGTGCTGCCTCTTAGTAGAGGGCTGGCTGTGCTGTTGGTGACTCACTGGCTGTTCATTCTAGAATGTGACTGATCATTGAGCATCTCCAGTCTTGTTTCAGGCCTCGAGTGCTATTCCAGCACGACAGGAAAAGTCCAACCAACGTGCTGAGACACTACCCTGTACAGTTGGGTCTGGAATAGAAAGGAGGGGTCGAAAACCCCTCACCCAGTCATAAGGTCAAATGCCTGCTCCACTGCCGGAGACCTTTGCTGTCATCTTAATAGTGGGGCAAGTGTATCACCAATAGGGTTGGGTTGATGCTTTAATTCTAGCTTCCCTGGACGAAGATCCTGATACGAGGATTTAAGAGCAAGTAACTTATTGTACTGGAAGAGCCATGAAGGAGTGGGAATGACAGGGAAGGGGATGTAGTCAATATGAGTGGGCTTCCAAAAGTTCCTAGGGGAAAAATGGAAGTAAAAGATAAAACTAAAAAACATAAGCTCTACTTCTCAGTATAAGCACTACCAACATCCAGACATTTTTTGGCAGTGATGATGCTAGCCATTTACTTGATCCCTGAAGAACTGAGGATTTGGGCGTGTTAATGCAGTCTTTTTTGTTACATAATGTTATTGATGGAAGCAAAGCAAGTGCTCTTTAAAGTGTTTGTTTTAGTTTTTAAAGATTAGTAAACAAAAAAAAAAGGTTTTTTTAGGAGCCAAATTAGGACTGTAAGGTGGATGCTTAAAGATTTCCCATTGAGATTCTCACACAATTGCTCTTCTTTGATGAGAGGAATTAGCCGGAGCATAGGCTTGGGGCAGAGGACTCTAGTGAATCCTTTCGGGGCATTTTTTGCTAAAGCTTTGACTAGCTTTCTCAAAAGACTCCTCTTCTAATGAGCAGGTGTTATTGTTCTTAGGCTCTCCAGAAAGTCAACAAGCAAAATACCTTGTTGTTGTTTGCAGGTGCTGTCAGGTTAATTCCAACAATAGTCGCTGTGTCAGTAGTGGGAGTAGCGAGATTATGAGGGGGATGGTGGGAGTGGGGGCGTGAGAAGGGGGAGAAAGGAGGAACCCATCGCAAGGTTGGATATATAGCCCCCCTCCCCAAGGGAACAAATAGCAGAAAGGTGGATGAAGGGAGACAACAGACAGTGTAAGACACGAAATAACAATAATAATATAGAATTGATTAAGTATTCATGAGGGTGGGAGGGGGGAAGGCAGGGGAAAGAGTTGGAGATACGAAGGGCTCAAGTAGAAAAAATGTTTTGGGAATGTTTATGGCAACATATGTACAAGTGTGCTTAACATGATTGAATGATGGATTGTTATAAGATTTGTAAGAGCCTCCCAATAAAAATGATTAATTAAAAAAATAGTCATTGTGTCAATCCACTGCATTGAGGCTCTTCCTCTTTTTCCGTTTGATTGGCACTTCATCCCCATAGCATACAATTCAGTAGTTCAACCATGTCAAGAAGAGTTGTACAATCTTTACCACAATCCATTTTTGAACATTTTCTCCCCCCATACTTATTGTTATTCATGTGATTCCACTCTCCCACCAATTTTGGCAAAAATATACTCAAAGAAACATTCACCAATTCAACAACTTCTACATGTTCACCCTCCACTGTTCCAAGCATCATGTCCTTTTCCAGGGACTGGTCTCTCCTGTTCACATGGTCCAATGATGTGAGCCGAACTCTTGCCATCCTAGTTTTTAAGGCGCAATGGCTGTACTTCTTCTGACAGTTCATGGCCATTTCAATATTCTTTGAGCATCTCCCACAACTTTGTACTTGGATCAGCCCATTTTCACTTTGACTGGACCACTTCCACCCCTCAGGAGCCCCTGGATGAGTGTGCTTTGTCTTCAGAACCGTCCTGGTAAAGCCAATGTTTTTAGATCTGCTACAATTCTCTGAATAAATGCTTCAGGATCTTGATCTTACTTATTTAGAATGTCCATAGAAACCTTGGCTCTTCTCTGCCGCTGACCTGGGTGTAACAGTTTTGTCAGCCATTGTGGAGTGAGCTTTCTTAACATGGCTCTTCTATCCATGTGTCTGTAACTCCCACCAAATGAGGGAGTGGAGCTATGCAAATACGGCATGGGTGGCATTGTGTGACATGAATCGAGGGGCTGGTCAGTTTTGGATAATTGGGTCAAAATGGTTAGCAGAAGAGAGACATTTCCCCAGAACAATGGAGATGGAGCACATTCAAGAACTCTGAAGTGGGAGAGGCTGAAAGCAGAGGCCAAGACAAGGAGACCATGACCATGGGACAGAACAGAGGCGCAGTGCCAGCACTGAGACCATGAGGCAAAGCAACATGCTGGCTCCTTGGTCCACGGAGGCAGAGGCCCCGGGACCCCATGGCTGAGCGGCTGAGGATTGGAGAGACATGCGGCTACTGTCTGAGGAGAGGTGTGGCTGTGGAGCAGTGACTGTATCCTTACTGTGTTCTGATCCTGGCTTGTGATAACCAGCTAGATTTCCTAATAACCACCCCCTTAATCATGAATATTTTCAGTGAGATTCCTGTGACCACTGCAATGGATTATTGAACCCACTATAGAAGTACAGTGTTGAGGGAGGAACCATTGGTGTGAAAATAGGCGAACAAGAATGGAGGGTGAAGGCATGTCTGACCTCATGGCAATAGGGAAACTGGAGGTCAGATATGGCCTCCAGGCTCTTTTTGCACCCATCAAGCAGAAAGTTTTTCAACTTTTTATTATTATTATTAATCATTTTATTGGGGGGGGCTCTTACAAATCTTATAGCAATCTACCATTCAGTAGTATTAAGCACACTTGTACATATGTTGCCATCAACATTTCCAAGACAATTTCTTTCTACTTTGGCATCAGCTCCTCTTTTTTTCCCCCTCCCTCGCCCATTTGTTCATCATTAAACAGAAACATGGGTGATGGGAGACAGCGGTCGGTATAAGATATGAAAATAATAATCATTTATAATTTATCAAGGCGTCACAAGGGTGCGGGGGTGGGGGGGGGAAGGGAGGGAAAAAGAGGAACTTATACCAAAGGCTTAAATAGAAAGTAAATGTTTAGAAATTGATGATGGCAACCTATGTACACACGGGCTTGATACAATTGATGTAGGGATTGTTTTAAGAGCTGTAAGAGCCCCCAATAAAATAATATTTAAAAATAAATAAATAATAAATTTCCAGTCAGAATTGTGTAAACTGAACTAATTGAGACATCTCTGGTGTCGGCCATTGTTTATGCTTCTGATCATCAGTCTTCTTCAATCAGGGCACGGATCAGAGGGTTTCCTTGCAAATGGAAGCACATGTGGTCTGTGCATGGTCTGCAGGCATCCTTCCCCACATCCTCCCATCCCTTCTTAAAATAAGTTCTCCGTTTGTAGCCTGCTGCTTCTTTGGGGGCATTGTCCCCATGAACGTTTTGTAAGCTAGCAGTGATTTCTCCCTTCTTCTACTCAGGTTTCACCATCAAGTCGATGCCTTCTCTTCCTTCCATTGTAGCAGGACCCGCTCCTGTTAGGGGCATTATCAAGCCACTCACCACCGTGGAGCAAACGGAGCTTAGTACTGCAGCGGACTCTCGGAGTCAGAGGTACCTAGCGTGAGGGATGGGAGCTGGAGACCGTCTCCATCCATTCCTGTTGGATGCAAATACAGGGTTCTTCTGGGGATATGGATTCTCTGGCACTTGTGCCCTGCTACCTGTTGTTATTGTTGTCAGGTGCCCTGAGTCCATTCTGACTCAGAGCCACCCTGGGTGAAAGGGAAAGACACAGTGCTGAGCCTTGCACCACCCTCCTCGCCATTGCTTTGTTTGAACCCTTTGTTGCCACTGTGGTGTCAACTCGTCATCGAGGGTGTTTCTCTTTTTCACTGATCCTCTACTTTACCAAGTGTAATGTCCGTCATTCCAGGGACTGGTCCCCCCATGTCCAAAGTAAGGAGATGACGTCTCACCGTCCTTGATTCTAAAATGCATTCTGGCTCTCCTTCTTTCAAAACAGATTTGTTGGTTCTGGTAATCGCTGGTATTTTCAACATTCTTCACCAGTACCATACTTCAAAGACACCAATTCTTCATTGATCTTGCTTATTCATTGTTCAATTTACCCATGAATATGAGACCATCGAAACTATCACATATCTGAACAACACACACACACACACACACACACACACCAAACAAATAAAATAAAAAACAAAACCAGAAAGAAAATATCATGGCTCTGGTTGGGGTACCTTAGTCTTTAAAGTGGCATCTTCCTAGGGGCTTAAGTGGAGAGCAAATATTTTGAGAATGACGAGGGCAATGAATGTACAAATGTGCTTTACACAATTGATGTATGTATGGATTGTGATAAGAGTTGTATGAGCCCCCAATAAAATGATTTTTTTTTAAAGTGGCATCTTCACTCTTTAACACTTGAAAAGTCTTTTGCAGCAGGTTCATTCATTCTTTGATTTACATTGTGTGTTTGAATTCATTCAATTCATTGTTTGATTTTCTGACTGCTGCTTCCACGGGCATTAACTGTAAATCCAAGCCAAATTAAATCTCGACAACATCAAAGTTTCCTCTGTCATGATGTTGTCTATCAGTCCTGTTGTGAGGATTGTTGTTTTGTTTAGGTTGAGGTAGACTACAGGCGGTGGTCTTTGATCTTCATCAGGGTTTCCAGTTCTCTTCCCTTTCAGCAAGCAAGGTTGTGTCACCTGCCTAGGGTAGGTTGTTAGCGAGTCTTCCTCCAATCCTGATACGGAGTTCCTCATCTATTGCATCTCAGCTCAGCATACAGATTGAATAAGTATGGTGACACACACCTGACACACACCTTTGCTGACATTGTTGTTGCTGTTAGGTGGCATTCAGTTGGTTCTGACCCATAGCGACTTTATGCGCAACAGAACAAAAGACTGCCTGATCTTGAGCCAGCCTCATCAAGGTTTCTATGCCGGAGCCCATGGTTGCAGTAGCAGTGTCTATCAAGCTCCTTGAAGGCCTTCTCCTTTGCTGCCGTCTACTTTACACTACATGATGTCTGTGGCAGTTGCATCATCTCTCGTCAACTTGTGGAGGGGTGGAGTCTAGCCTGTCAATCAGGTTGCAGCTTGATGACCTCATTTGGAGGTGCCAAGGAGATAAATAGTTCACTGGAGGCCACACATATTCTCTCTGTTACACATTCCTGTTGACTGGCCACATGGAGACACAATGATGGAGCCAGAGCCCTGGAGCTGGAGAAGCCACGTGGAGACCCACACCAGTGCTCAGATGATTCCACCGCCACTGGATCCATAAGACTTTCCACTGACTGCCCGTGATCTTCCTGCATTTGGTATCATTGCATGTGTTGTGTGAGTCTGAAGAGGAATTTATAGACTGGTATCAGACATATTGGCTAATATTGGACTGATGGACTTGATCTGGCCTGGGCTGGGATATTTTCTTAATATACAATTACTCCTTTACATAAAAACTCTCTCTTATACACATATGAGTGTCTATGGATTTGTTTCTCTAGTCAACCTAGACTAACACCATATCCTTTTCTGGGACTGGTCTCTACTGATAACATGTCCAAAGTATGTACGATGAAGTCTTGCCATCCTTGCCTTTCAGGAGAACTTTGGCTATACTTTGTCCAAGACAGATCAGTTTGTCCGTTTAGCAGTCCATGGTACTTTCAAAATTCTTTTCCAGCACCAAAAGCATCCATTTTTCTTCAGTCTTTGTGCTGGTCTGGGTAGACTACAGAAACAAATCCAGAGACACTCATATGTGTATAAGAAAGAACTTTATAGAAAGAGCAATTGTATATTGAGGCACATCCCAACCCAGTCCAAATCAAGTCTATAAGTCCAATATTAGCCCATATGTCCCATATTAGTGCATAAATTCCTCTTTAGACTCACACAGCCATGCAATGATGCTGAATACAAGAAGATCATAGGCCAGTGGGTGGAAAGTCTTAAAGATCCAGTGGCGGTGGAATCATCTCAGCACTAGTGTGGGTCTCCATGTGGATCCTCCAGCTCCAGGGCTCTGGCTCCACCAGTATGTCTCCATGTGGTTTGTCAACAGGAATGTCAAGCAGAGTGTCTGTGTGTATCTGGCCTCCAGTGAGCTATTTATCTCCTTGGCACCTCCAAATGAGGTCATCATGCTGCAACCTGATTGACAGACTAGACTCCATCCCTTTGCAAGTTGAAAGCAGATTATGTAACTACCACAGTCTTCTCTATTCAATGTCCAACTTTCACATTCATATGATGCCATTGAAAATACCATGGCTTGGGCCAGATGCACCTTAGTCTTCAAAGTGACACCCTTGATGTTCAATACCTTAAAGAGATCTTGCAACACATCTTGTGATCTCTTGACTGAGGCTTCCATGAGCATTGATAGTGGATCCAAGCAAGACAAAATCCTTGACAACTTCAATCTTTTCTCCACTTATCATCATGCTACCTATTGGTCCAGTTGTGAGGATTTTGGTCTTCTTTACAATGAGTTGTAATCTATAATGAAGGCTGCAATCCTTGATCTTCATCAGCAAGTGCCTCAAGTCCTCTTCTTTTTCAGCAAGCAAGGTTGTGTCATCTGCATGATTGCAGGTTGTCAGTAAGTTTACCTTCACTTCTGATGCCACATTCCTCTTCATGTAAGTCCGCTCTCTGATGATTTACTCAGCATGCAGATTGAATAGGTATGGTACAACCCTGTTGCATGCCTTTACCGAATTTAAAGCTTGCAGCATTCCCTGTTCTGTTAGCACAACTGCCTCTTGATCTGTGTACAAGTTCCTCATGAACACAATGAAGTGATCTGGAATTCCCATTCTTCTTAAGGTTATCCACAGTTTGTTTTGATACACACAGTTGAGTGCCTTGGCACAGTAAATAAAACATAAGTAAACACCACATCTTTCTGGTATTCTTCGCTTTGAACCAAGATCCATCTGACATCAGCAATGATATCCCTTGTTTCACTGGTTCTTGCTCATCTGCTACGTCCTGAAATGGTGGAACACTGGCTAGCTCTTTTTGGTACAGTGACTCTGTATGATCCTCCCATCTTTTTTTGATAATTCCTATGCATTCAATATTTTGCCCACAGAATCTTTCAATGTTGTAACTTAAGGCTTCATTTTTTTCTTGAGTTCTTGCAGTTTAAGAATGCTGACTGTGTTCCTCCCTGTTGGTCTTCTAATGCGAGGTCTTCTCACCTTTCATTATATTTCATTGTTGACTTTAAACCCTGCAATATCCTCTTGTTCTGTTTGCAGGACTGTCTCTGGCCTAGGTACAGGTGCCACACGAGTACAACGGAGTGTTCTGGAATTCCCACTCTTGGCAATGGTACCCATAGTGCATTATGGTCCATATTGTCTGATGCCTTTGCATAATCAATGAAAGTCAGGTGAACATCTTTCTGTTAGGCTCAGCTTTCAGCCACGGTTCATCTGACATCAACAATGATATCTTTTTTCCACATTATCAGCAGCTGGGTTGAAATTCTGGCAGTTCCCTCTTGATATACTGATGCAATCATTAAAAACATCTTTAACATAATGTTACTTGTGTATGATATTATTCAGTTATTTCCACATTTAGTTGGATCACCTTTCTTTGGAATGGGCATAAATAGGGATCTCTTCCTGTCAGTTATTACCTGGCTTGTGATTCGGGCTAGAAAGGTCTTAGATGCAAACATGCAGATACTTGTAGTTAGAAGGCAGCTGAAGCTCCCTGAAAGGGTGAAGTTCCAAGAAGATAGACAAGGTGCCTACCGAACCTGTGATTGCTTATCATGATCCCTTCTCAGTGGATGGGGAATCTGAGGAACACATCACACAGATTTGTGACAAATGCAAGCTGGAGAGCAAAGCTTATGAATTTAGGCCCTTTCACTCTTTTAAAACCAGCCCTTGTTGTCATCGGCCTTCTGGGAATAAAAAGCCCTGTTCTTGGTATCTTGAATAGGCTGACTCTGGTTCCCTTCACACTGCCCGCCCGCCCCCGCCCCCCGCCCCTCGGCTGCACCCACCTGCTGTATTCTCTCCCTTGCCTTTCCATCACTTTCTGAGTCTACCCAGAGTCCAAGACCATATTCAGGGAAAGGAGAACTCTGTAGAGTATGTGCATGTGGAAAGGTGTGGCTGTCTTACCAGGAATAAGGATCATACTGCTTGGAAGGAGACTGAGCAGGTGCCTAACTGGGAAAACTGTATCAGAGCAATACTGAGCAGTGTTGGAGACAGAATAGGGCCGAGTCAGCTCTGAGGACACAGAAGGGGGCTGTGAGGTGGGCTGGGCAGGTCTGCCCTTTGTCCCTGTGACTTGGGCCCTGAGGCCCTTTGTAGTGTTGGGAGCAGACAGCTCAGGCCTCAGCACTTAAGGCCATGTGTGTTCCGAATTGAACATCTGGTAACCTCAGTCCCTTATTCATTGGAGGGTCACATATGAGGCCCCAGTATCAGGGAGCCACTAGCCAGAGGGAAAATGCACAGTGTCTACTTTCAGGGAGCCAAGTATCATGGATATAAACACATTCAGCATTCTGAAAGTCAGGCCTGAGAGCGAACCATGGACCTGGTTTTAGGAAGCCCAGTGTGGAGATGGGTAGGGGAGTTGGTCTCCCAGACTGTGGAGACAGACGTAGTGCCACATCCAATTGTGGATTTCCCCTCTACTCAGGGAAGTTTGGAAACTTGGGAGTCTTTGATACCCCACAGAAGGTGAGGGTGACTGGGAGTTCTGCCTCATTGGTTGCCTAGCATAAACTTGATGCGGGAGGGTGGATACTAAGGGCTTCAGGTTCTGACCGGCCCCTCTCGTCCCACCTCATTTCAAAGCCCACATGAGGCACAGATGTGACAGTATTCCCCTCCCTGGACCCTTGTCCTTTGTCACGTGACTTTGCAGCTCCTTTCAGGAGAAGGGGGAGTCTATTCCCCACCCTTTGAATCTGAATTTGGGCCATAGAATGTGGCGGAAGTCATGGTGTGTGTCTGTGTGTGTGTGTGTCCCAAGCCTTGGGTCTACTTCTGGAGAAGTTCCTTGCTCCATTCTGTTCACTCTTTTGGAATCCTGCCTCGTCACCATGGGGAAAATCGCGAGAACCACTGGAGAACAAGCAGCCAAGTCAATCAGAGATGAGCCTTGCTAGTAGCTGTCAGTTCTCGCCAGCCTGGCAACTGCCTGCATATGTGAGGCAAGCCCCACTGGATCAGAATTCCTCTGGAGAACTCAGCCCAAATTGCAGACCTCAGAATTGTGAGCTAGGTAAAGAATTTTAAGCCACCAAGTTTTGGAGTGGTTTGTTACACAGCAAAAGCTAACTGCTACAAAGCCCAACTCTGGCAGTGACCCCAGGCCTCTCTTCCTCTGCCACCTTAGCTGAGGAGAGGGAGAGGACACAGGCACACAGAGGGCATTTCATGCTCTAGCAAAGGCTCAATGTGGGTCTCTACCCATTGATGGAATGTTTTGCAGACAGAAACTCGTCCTCCTTGATGCTTATCGCTCTGCCCAAACACCCTCTGGCCTGGCAGGATCCCACAGTTGTGTGCTAGAGGGGTTAAAGGCTATGAACCAGGAAGCCTGCATGCTGGAGGTTAAGGGAAGTCCAGGGTTAGGACCTAGAGACCATCTCTACGGGTTTGGAGGAGTTACTGGGATGGACCCTTGGGTGAAGGAAAGGGAAATAACTTGGAAAGGGAAATAACCAGAAGGTCTAGTAACAGTTGAACGTTAAACAAATTTAGTGCATCCTCACAATGGACAATTGCTCAGCCATAAAGAGGAATGCAGCTCTGGAGCATACGGCAGCACCGACAAACACTGAAGACATGGTGCTGTGCCAACGAGCAACGGCAGGTGATCTCACTTATAGGAACTCAACAAATATGCTGAAACCAAAGAGGAGTCGTGGTCACCAGTGCGGGGAGGGAGAGGAATTGGAGAGTTTCTGCTCAGAGGGCATCATGTTTATGGAAACGGTAGTGGAATGAGGTGGAAATGTCGGCAGGTGTACAGGGTGCAGGTTTGGTTGTGTGCGCGTATGTGTATTTGCATTAACAATCAACAGAAGCACCTGGGAGGCAGGGGAGATGGGGTTGAGTCCTGGTGTTTCTCACCGGCTCTGTGGCACCAGGTGAAGGACTTCCAGTATTCAGAGTCTTTCAGGGACAGAGGTAGGTTTCGTGGGGCCTGCAATCCAATTTGGGGGCCTTCCTTAAGTAGAATACAAAATGACAAGAAAACATTGCAGCTGCAAGGAGCCCATGCAAACCGAAGCTTCAGTGGCTCCCTAGTAATCCAACCCCGGCTTCCTTACTGGTAACCTGGAAGTCATTGAACACGGTGGTCTCAGAAGTTCAATGTAATGCACCACGTACAAAGGGGACCTCTAGGAGGGTTACCTAGCAGAAAGGCAGCTTTGCACAAAGCAATGTGAATGGGGAACAGGCTTCTATGGAGGGTGGAGGTGGATTCTGGGGAGGCGTGCAATGGAGAAGGATGGGGTAGTTTCTGTGCTCTGCTTGATCTCCTGGACTGCCCTGGGACCTGCAGAGGGGCAGAAGGAGGAGGAGCTTTGGGAGGTCTCTGAGGCCCCAGCAGGGCTGCCATGGGGCTCTGGACACGAAGTTGAATACATACTCTTTTCTAGAAAAAGAGCCTGCCTTATGGATTCTTAGTCCCTGGTTTATTGAGGGAGGTTCTCAGGGGAAACATCAAAGGGAAGGGAGGAAGCAGGACTGGGCAGGGGAACATGTGGAGCAAGGTCCTGGTTTCAGCTGGAGTCTAGCCTCAGCTTGGTCTCACAGGGCACTCTGGGGTGTGAGCAGACAAGAGTTGGCCCTTCTTGGGACCAGCAGGCGGGACTTTTGCACTCTTGTGCCAATCCCTTGAACAAAAGGTGGAGAGTCTAACATCCCAGGGTCACTCCTTAGCCCAGGTCTGTTCTCGGGAGAGGAGACAGCATGCACAGCAGCTGGTGGATCGGCGCATGGCTTGGGAATGTGGGTCTGGAAAGAGCACCAACAGTATCTATTACAGATGCACTAAACGATGCCCAGACGCATTATGGAATTGGGTTGGCAATTTGGGGAGCATTGGAAAGATGGGTGGACCCTTGGAGGCAGAGGCAGAGGCAGTGGAGAGGTGCTGCCCCCAAGTGGCTCCCTGAGGCTGTCGCTTCCCCAGAGGAGGCCTGTGCCCCAATGAGATACCCTTGGACCTTTCCAGAAACAAGTGGAACAGATTGAGGGGCACTGGAACCAGTGTGGTCTGTAGAGGGAACAAAGGTCAGTGAACTGTGATGTATTTTGTTAGCCCAAACTCCTGGTGACATTGGAGGAACTCTGGGCCCACGTGGAAAAGAGCCTTGCCCACTCTTCAAGTGCAGGATGCTTTCTGAAGCTACGTGGGGGTCCAGCAGACAGCTCCTTACTTGGTGGAAGGACCTCAGACTCCCCACGATTCTGGCCATGGCCCACTGGTTGGTTGATAAAGAAGGGGAGCCAGCCAGTAGGCGCTGGTGCAGCCAGCTGGGGTAGCTGAGGACCCTGCACTTTGCCAGATATCCAAGGCAAGGCTATTTGCCTTTGCCCAGTTTGGGCTCCTAAAGAAGCAACTGAAACTTTCATATGAGAAAAGAGGAGTGTGAAATGATACAACCACTTTGAGAAACTGAGATAGTTCAAGTTTATTGTGCCAACTTGGCTGATAAACACATGTGGGATCAACTGAAGGGTGGAGAGATAAATGGCTTGGTGAGCCTCGCCTTTCTAGTTCTCGGGTCTCTCGCTTTGTGGTTGGACCAGGGTGCAGTTCCCTTAGCCAGTTCCCTGCTTCAGCTGGCAAGGCTCACGTCCTGCAAGACATCCTCGAGGAGAAGCCACATGGACCTACCCCGATGCAGCCCTGGGTGCTGGAGCAGCCGTGTGGAGGCCCCTGCCAGCTCTGAGATGCTTACACATTCACTGACACGGCTTTCCTCCTGCAGTCAGCATCACAGTGTGTGTTTTGTGAGATGGAGGCGGACTTTGTGGATTGGTGTTGGACATATGAGTTAATGTTGGACTTGCAGGTTTGGGTAGCACTGGGTTGGGATGTTTTCTTGATGCACACTTAACTTTTATATAAAACTCTCTCTTATACACCTATGAGTTTCTGTGGATTTGTTTCTCTAAAGTACCCAGACTAACACAGAAACTGGCAGTTTCTTGTGGTGTTGAGCACACACTTAGCATGTGGCTGTAAGGTGCCACCCTATGCACAGCAGAACAGGACACTGCCCAGGCCTGTGCCATCCTCACAACTGTGCCTGTGCCCGAGCCCATTCCTGTAGTGTCTCTCTGTCTTGTTGAGGGCCTTCCTCGTTTTCACTGTTCCTCTCCTTCACCAAGCGTGATGTCTTTCTCACAGGACCCGGCAATTCTACTCCTAGGTAGTTTACCCAAGGGAAAGGAAAACATGTTGCATCGTTATCTACTGCTGGGTTAACAAAGGATCCCACGATTTGGCAACTTAAAATAACAGAACACATTTACTCTCCTCAGTTCTTGTGAGGCAGGAATCCAGAAGCAATGAAGTGGGTCTGGCTTAGGGGGGTCTCATAAAGCTGTCGCCAACATGGTAGTCAGTTAATGTGAAGGTCTGTTTCCAAGCTGGCTGCATCACACACCTGGCAATTTCATTCCTGTTGCAGGAAAGGGGCTTTAGTTCTCTGTGCTCCCACTGCCCCATGATGGATGCTGGTTTCCCCCAGAGCACGTGATCCAGGTGAGGAGGGCAGACACTGTGCCGCCTTGTGTGTGTTGAAATCACAAGCCTTGTACGTCACCCACTGGTGTGCTTGCAGTATTCTGCTGATGACGTGGGCCAGCCCTGCTCAGCATGGGAGGAGACCAGAGGAGGTTAGTGTGTGAGGCTAGGTTTTCTAGAGGAGCAAAACCAGGGATGCTTATACATGCATGGATAGAGAAAGAGATCTCTGTCAAGAAATGGCTCATACAGTTGTAGAAGCAAGTAAGTCCAAGCTAGATCAAGTCTGTGGGTCAGACGGGAATCTAGAGGCTTCTTCTGACTCACGTAGCTGCAGAGGCTGATGGACCAGGAAGCAGGCAGATGAAACAGGAAGACCATGGGCTGGTGGATGCAGAGATGAACAAATCCGAGGTAGGTGGGCAGTCGGTGATGGCTCCTGGGATCAGCAGGCAATATGGCAGGAGGTTGACAAACCCGGTGCAGCAGAAGTGAAGCTTTCCATGCTTAAAAAGGAGCATGTCACATTCCTGAAGAGTCATTCTTCCAATGCATCAAGACTGTGACCTGATCAAAGGGGCTCCCCTCTACCACGGCAGAATTGATTGCTTTATATAAGATCATGGGGGAATTACCGCCAACCTACCGAGAACCCTGGCCCAGCCAAGTTAACACAAAACCTAACAGTCACAGTGTGGAATACTAGGCAGGGAGGGTCATGAGGCACTATGTTGGTGGGGTCAATGCAGCCAGGACACACACACACACATACACACACACACACACACACACACACACACACACACATCTTCTGAGCCCAGAAACCCTAGTTTGTCAGGTCCTGAAGTCATCACCGTGGAACTGCAACAGCAGCAGGTGCAGAAGTCTGTGCCCAGCGGAAGGCAGTTTCAGGGGGCTTGGGCCGGGCACAGCGCATGTGCTACAGTGAGAGACCCGTGGCCCAGAATGCAGGCCCAGTCTGCATGCAGCTTGACACTATGGGAAGAACTGCTCTTCATGGCAAGATCCCTGAAGGGGGTCGCCTGATCTCCATGTATCCTGACACAAGTGCCCCTGGAGCCTCGATAGCCCATGTGGTTTGCGATTGGTTCCTGACCTAAAGGTGGGTGGTTTGAAGCCACCCAATGGCAACATGGATGAAAGGCCTGGTCATCGACTTCTGTAAAGAGTACAGCGCCCCCAAACCCTGTACCCCAGTTCTCCCATGTAGCACATGAGCTTGCCTGCAGGTGGAACACCCTCCACAGTAAAGGGCGTAGTTACTTTGGGAGTGGGGTGGGTGGCACACAACCCTCAGGACTCTGATGGCAATCTCTCCTTGGGTGTGTCAAGTTCAAGGCTCAAGGGAAGAGTGTGTGTAGATGCACTTTGAGATGCTGACAAAGAGGCATCTTCAGGTCTCAGCTCGCTAGATCCTTTCCTTTTTGACGTCTCTCTGGAAGGCCAACAAGGGCAAGGGTGATGGGCCTGTGGTGCCAAGAGACCTGTCCAGCAGTGTGCTCAGAGGGCAGGAGACCTGGACCTTCACCCAAAGCTTCGAGTGGAGATGCTCATGGTCTGGCCATGTGCTTTGTCAATGTTGTTATTTGCTGTCAAGTTGGCTCCCACTGGTGATGGTACTGTGGACAACAAGGACACTTTGCCTGGTCTCCAGCCAGCTTCCTGACGGCTGCTCTGCTTCAGTTCATGGTTTCAGCCACTGGGTAGATTGAGTGTCTTCCCACCGGGGGGCTCATCTTCCAGCACTTTACCCACATATGCTGTTTATTATTATTATTATTTTGTTGTTGTTGCAAATAACACATCCTTCTGTGTTTGTTGGCCAACTGCCCCTTCCCTCAGGGAGGTATTTTCATAAGTACTGCTATGCCAATTAAAAAAAAAGTTATTATGTTTAAAAAAATCAATGAACATAGCACATTTATAAAAACACTTCTTGGGGGTCGGTTGAAGGATTGGTTGTTCAACAAACATAGAAGGTGCATGTTATTTGCAAGACCGAACAAAAAGATCCACCACGAAAACCACACCCAACAAAGAGAGCGTTTGGGCAATGTTCTGCTGTAATGACTAGGATTTGATTTCCAACTCCATGCTTCTCAGGGGGTGCTGATGAAGCGATGAAAATGCTGGCAGGGGTGGGTGTGGGGGGCGTGACCAAGATTGGCATTGCCTCTTCAAAGGGAAGCCAGAGTTGGCAGAGCAGTGCAAATGAGCATGCCAACAGGTCTGCCAAGGTGGACTTGGGACCCAGGGCAGCTGCACTGAAGGGTTTTTGTGCCGTTTGCCCAGCCCTCAATCCTGGTACCCTGGCTGGAGGGAGAGAGAGGTGCTGTAGCCCCAGAAGCTCCATAAAGAAGGGGCTGGGTGGGGTCAGGTGGGGTGGGGGGAGGGGCATTGAGAATGGTGGTGCAGCTTACAGAACGTCATCAACATCACTGCAATGTGTATGTAGAAGCTGGTGAGTGGCTTTCTGTTTTGGTGGTGTTGATCATGATAATAACAAAAAGCAGGAAGTGGGTTGCGGGTGGTGCAAACTGACAGAGAAGGTGGCAGACTGTGCAGAGTCATGGAACTGACCCTGAAGGTGTACATCAAAACAAACAAAAACTGATGGTGTTTGTATTAGAGGCTAGCTCTGACTCTTAAATCTATGAATGTGACAGCAGGAATCAATGTCATTTTAACACCCTTCCTCCTGGAACAACAAGTGATCTAAAATCGATGGGAAGGAGAGCATACGATGCCTGGTAGGGCTTGATCAAGGGCAATGTAATCCAGAGGAATTACTGAAACCTGAATGAAGGCCTAACATGATAGTGGGACAAAAGGAAAGTAAAAGGAAATAGAGGAAAGAATTAGGGGGGGAAATGGGCATTTATAGTGGTCTAAATACAGGCATGTACATATGTAAATATATTTATACACACCGATAGGGAAATAGATTTATATACAGATATTTATATGTTAATAATGTATTAAGGTAGCAGACGGACATTGGGCCCCTACTCAAGTACTCCCTCAGCACAAGAGCACTTTGCTCTAATAACCTGGCATTCTGTCATGCTCACCTTCCTGATACGATCCCTGAAGACAAAATGGGTGCATAAGCAAATGTGGTGAAGAAAGCTGATTGTGCCCGGCTATCAAAAGATATAGAGTCTGGGGTCTTAAAGGCTTGAAGATAAACAAGCAGCCATCTAGCTCAGAAGCAACAAAGCCCACATGGAAGAAGCACCTTTGTGATCATGAGGTGTTGATAGTATCAGTCAGGTATCGGGCATCAAAGTCCCAGAAAACAATCATATCAATGTGAATGAGGGGGAGCACGGAGTGGAGACCCAAAGCCCATCTGTAGACAGTTGGAATCTCCCTTAACAGAAGGGTCACAAGGAAGAGAGGAGCCAGTCAGGGTGCAGTATAGCACCAATGAAACATACTTTCCTCTAGTTCTTTAATGCTCCCTCCTCCCCACTACCATGACCCCAATTCTAACTTACAAGGCTGGCTAGACCAGAGCATATACATGGGTACAGATAAGAGAGGGATACACAGGGAATCCAGGATAGATAGACCCCTCAGGACCAATAATGAGAGTAGTGATACCAGGAGAGCAAGGGGAAGGTTGGGGGAGAAAGAGGGAATGGATCACAACGATCTACATATAACTGCCTCCCAGGGGGACGGACAACAGAAAAGTGGGTGAAGGGAGACATTGGATAGTGTAAGACATGAAAAAAAATGATAAATTATCAAGGTTTCATGAGGTGGAGGAGGCCGGGGGAAAAAATGAGGAGCTGATACCAAGGGCTGAAGTAGAAAGAAAATGTTTTGAGAATAATGATGACAATAAATGTAAAATGTGCTCGACATAATGGATGGATGTATGAATTGTGATAAGAGCGTATGAGCCCCCAATAAAATGATAAAAAAAAAAAGAATACTCAGAACTCTCTGAAACACAGATGATTAGACCCTGGACTGGGTTAAAAAACCAAACCAAACCATCCCAACCAAAAAAACCACCCTTCCTCCTAACCATTACTTGGGCTGCCTCTTTCCAATGTGATCGCCTATTCTGCCATTTCGTAAACCACCCGGCCCTTCCTGGGCCGTGAGTTCAGCAATTCGTTTTCATCCCTGGTGGAATTTGCTATTATTTTCAGGTAGGCTCATCCCAAGGTTATTCTATTGACCGATGTGGACCTTTCCCTGGAGTTTCGTCTCCAGCAGCCCAGTGTCTCCTAAACAGCTGTCCTTGGATGTCTCCCACCCCCGCCAGCTGAGCACACCCCGACAGAGACATGGAACTCATCGTCCTTTTGAAAGCCCAGTCGTCTCTCTCAGCAGACGCTCTTGCAGAACCCCAACCAAGGAGTGCACAGACCAGAAGGCCGAGGCGGCCTGGACACCTCCCATCCATCCATCTGTAAACCCTGAGTCCTTTTGATTTTATTTCTCCTCGCTGTTGTCTGTCACCTTGACTGTATTTCAGTGTTCCTTGCCTGATGTCCCTGCACCCTCTCGTCCTCCCTCCCCACTACCCCAGGTGTGGTCAGAAGACCACGGTCATCCACATTGGCACTAAGATGTAATAACGGACTGTGTGACACCGGGAGAGGTGCTGCCATGCTCAGCCTTACTCCCATTCGTCGTAGGAGAAGTTTATCTAGAGAATCGCCCAAGACCAGTAGTGACCACTTTCTGATGGGGTCACGGCTCCCAGGGGCTGGCTGGGTCCTGGAGGCAGAGGAATCCCATGCTGGGTGGGAGTGCGAGAGGAAGACCACCTAGGGACCAGGAATGGTACCACCAGCCCTGCTCCTCCACAGAGACTGTCACCCAGGGGGAAGAGATGTCTACAAGCAATAATTGCAACCCAGTGCCTGTCCTGATCCCCACCCCATTCCCTTCCTGCCACCACAAGAGTGAGCTTGCTTCTTTACTGTTCTAGAACCCAAAACTCAATCCACTTCACCCATAGTGAGCTTTCATATATATACATGAGTATTTCTTATTAAACCGCCCCCCCCCCCCACTTTTCATTTGGAAAGCATTATACATTCACAGAGAGTTACAAATATATAGGCCCCGTTTTATACAGTCCCACCCCCAAACAAACCAACTAGTGGCCTTCTGACTTCTGGTGGCCCCACCTGTGTGGAGTGGAACTGCACTTCACGGGGCTTCAAGGCCACCGGCAGCCCACCGGGCCTTTCTTTTGAAGCACCTCTGAGTGGGTTCAAAGCCCCAGGCTTTTAGTTAGTATTGAGCACGTTACCATGGGTACCGCATTCACTCACTTTCCCCTCATGGTCACATCATGCATAACTATAGTTTAATACATAACTGTAAACCCAAACCACACCCACTGCCATTAAGTCCATCCCAACTGATAGCAACCCCATACGGGGTTTTTGGGGCAAAGACGGCCTTACCTTTCTCTTGCAGAGTGGGTTTGAACTGCCGACCTTGTGGTTAACAGCCTGCCATCAAAGCTGAGAAACTATAGTACAATGCAAAAGCTGGGAGACTGATGTTGGTACAGTGTGTGTATGACTCTTGATCATTTTATTGCTTGTGTAGATTCCCGTAACCACCACTGTGCTCAAGAGACAGAGCTGCACCATCACCCCAAGAGCTCCCTCCGGCTACTGTCCTCCCCCTCCAGCCACCACAGAGATGCCTTCCCCTGTGTACGTTTGTCCTTCAGAGAGTGTTATGGAAACAGAAGTACACGGCAAGTGACCATTTGAGGGTTTTCCTCCTGCTCAGATTCAGGCTCTTGAGGGATTAAACAACAGAGTTGTATGTGCATAGATAAATTGGGTTGTGTAAGATATGTTAATAAACTATAATGATACTATTTAAAAAAAACCAGAATCAGGCTCTTGAGAGCCATCAGGTTGTTGCATGTGTCAATCATCTGATCCAGGGAATATGGCTGCATCACGGTTTAACATCCACTTAATTGCAGGCATTTTAGTTGTTTCCAGTTTGAGTTATGATAAATCAAGCTGCGATGAATGACCGTTGAGAGGTTTTTGTGTGGATATAACTTTTCTTTTTCCTGCTGGGGTAAATGCCCAGGGCTCAAGCAGAGGTAAGGGTTTCCTGTTAACAGAAACTGCCAAACTATTTCCCAGACTGGTGGCACACTCTTACATTCCCACCAGCACCAGAGAGAGATCCGGTGTCTCCACACCCCTCAGACGTTTGGCATTGCCACTGCTGATTTATTTTTATCGTGCCTTGGGGGAAGGGTTACAGGGTGATTGATCATCAGGTTGTAGTCAGCCCTCCATACACATTTTGGTCCAATTCAGTCATTGCAGTCCTCACACTTAAGCCTCTTCTCCTTCTGCTCGCTGTTCCCATCCCCCTTTCCCCCTAACCCTCTGAGCTTTATCCTCGCAGACATGCTGCCCTTTCCATCGTAAGTAGTCGCACAGTTTAAGGTGTGCTTACCACGCTATTAAACTGTTCCACTTAGAGACCTGTCTACTGTTTGGCTGCCAATTGAGCTACAGGGATGAGTGAGTTCAGTTTCAAACTTGAAGGGTCACTAATGGCCATACGGCCGTTAATAGTCTTGGGGGTTCCTGTGATAAACATCAAGAGACACATGGAAATAATTGGACCACACAAATATCAGTCTTCACAACCCTGAGACCAGAACTAGATGGTATCTGGCTGCCACTACTAACTGCTCCAAAGGCCCTGGATGGCATGAGGGAAAAATAGGGGAGACAACTCAACAGCCTGACAGACCAGGCTGACTGGTCGGACAGAGACTATTTTCGCTGTGCTAATAGCTGTTAGGTGATCTTTCACCACCAACTGCACAAAATTCAAATAAAACAATAGAGGTAGTGAAAGTAACAAGATGGACAAGCTTACATCATGCAAACATTAATCAGAAGACAGCAAGAATGGCTATGCTCAGATCAGACAGAGATTTCAGCGCAGAGGAACTTACCAAAGACGTTACAGAGTGAGAAAAGGGCCAACTCACCAAGAAGACAGATGCAGTGCCTTTGAGTAGATGCTGACTCAATGTGACCCTAAAGGGCAGAGTAGAACTCTCCTCATCGGGCGTCGTAGGCTATAACCCTTTAAACAAATATAGGGAGCTCTTACAGACATCATAGCATTTCATAGTTGCATACCACAATCAGTTTCAAAACATTTCCTTCTACTTGAACTCCTTGATATCAGCTTCCCATTATCCCCTTTCTCCCCCACCATGTCCCCTAGGAAACCTTATTATTATTTTTTTATAATAGCTCCCCCCCCATATCTCACACAATCCAATATATCCATTCACATACACTTCTGTTGTTCATCCCTTGAGTGGGGTTATACAATCATCAGTGTTATCAGCTCCCCTCTCCCCTCCTCCCTCCCATAGCCTCAGAGAACCATTACTCCTGTTACTGTTTCTGAAAGGTTATCTCTCTTGACTTTAATGTACTGAACAATCTTAAATATACAAATGAACATATGCAAATCTAACATGATAAATGAGGAAAAACAAATAAAAAACATATTAGTAAAGGGAGGAAATATTAAAGAACTAGAGGATAGTTGTGTGGTTCATCAGTGCCACACTGCACCCTGCATTTATCATCCCTTCTGTGAGGCCCTTCTGAGAAGGACTGTCCAGTTATCTTACAGGTGAGTTTTGGGTTTCCACTACATCTACATCCCTTCACATCAATTTGTTTGCTTGTTTTTGAAGTTCTGATACCTCTTCCTGTCAACACCTCATGATCACACAGGCTGGTGTGCTTCATCCATGTGGGCTTTGTTACTTCCCTGCTAGATGGCCTCTTGTGTAACTACAAGTCTTTAAGATGCTATATCTCTTAATAGCTGGGCACCATCAGCTTTCTTCACCATATTTGCTTATGCACCCATTTTATCTTCAGTGATTATGTCAGCAGGGTGAATATTATACATTACCACATTATTAGAACAAACCATTCTTTTTTTATAAGCTTTCTCTTTTTTAAAATAATCATTTTATTAGGGGCTCATACAACTCATCACAACCTGTACATACGTCATCTGTGTCCAGCACTTTAGTACATATGTTGACTTCATCATTCTTACGACACCCACTTTCCACTTGAGCCCTGGTGTCAGCTCATTTATCCCTGTCCCTCCCCGCTCCCCCTTCCCCTGATAGTTTATAATTTATTATTATTTTATCATATCTTACCCCATCCTACCTCTCCCTCACCCACTTCTCCGCTGTCCGTCCCCCAGGGAGGAGGCCACATGTAGACCTTGTCCTCGAACAAACCATTCTTGTACTGAGGTAAGATTTAAGTAGTGGCCCAAAGCCTATTTACTTTCTTGTTGCATTTGCATACATACATACATATATTTGCAAATACATACACATATTTTCTTCTTCCCCCACCTCCCACTCCACTATTACGTTCACCTATTGTTCACCTCTCAGAAATTCCTCTCAGATACAATTTGATTGATCAAATATGAGCAGAAAAGCTACACCCTCCTTGGCATCACTTTTAGAGCACTTACTATTCTCCTGCACCCATCATTGTTGGCTCCCCACTCACACCACACCCACCTCCCCTCCTATGCCCCGCTCACTTCCCCATGAATCTTTGGTGCAATCGTTGTCTCTGTAAGATTGTCTATCCTGCCTATCTTGTGCAGATAAACAACAATCCCCCCCCACCCCCCCAAAAAAAACCCCAAACAAACAAAACCATACAGATAGTCACAAGTCGAACAGGGATCCTGACATGGAGCAGATGAATATCTCTTTGTTAAGTACAGAGAAGGACATGTTATAAACCATCGTCCAGTCTAGGCGATAAGATCTTGATGGAAAGCAGACTGCTACATCTTGCGCCCACGGAGCAGTGAGGGCCTACTGGCTGCTGACTTTTTCCTTAGCAGCTGTGCACTTAACCACAGCACCAGCAGGGATTCTTATCAAACACACACACCAATGTCAAATGTGTATCCAGCAAATAACAGAGCCAAACAAAACAAAAAAGAGAAAGGTATGTGAAGCAAAAGCTGAGCGAACTGGAAGAACAGACAAGCCCACTATTCACAGGTAGCCTTCATTTTACAACGGTATTCGAGTTACAACAAATGGCACTTAATGCTCATCTGTTTTCTTTTTGGTACATCTTACAATTAGAAATACTCACTACATACAATGTAATGAGGAAGAAGAAGGGGAGAAGTTATCAAAAACATTTTCCATAAAAGGATTATCTGAAACGTTTTTCTAAATGAGCTTTTTAGTTTTCCCTGTAAGGAACTTCAGTTGCTTGAAAAGACACACTCAAATGTTGATTGATTTGTAAAGTCAGTAGGCAGATTCAGGAAGCAGTGAGACATAGTGTGATAGCTATGAAGAAAAAAACGATACACGTAATTCTCATTACATTTCTGACTGGAAATGCCATCCTCATTCCCAGGGATAATTCAAATAATCCAGAACCTTCGACAACTGGACCTACAGTATTACCACAACAGACAAATTGTCAATGATATCTAACTCTTCTTCACTGCCTGAGTAGATTTTTACGAATGTATGTTTTTTAAAAAAAATGATATGATATAGAGAAGTTTATTCAATTTATACAAGTCATTTCTCAGATGGATACAATGAAAGCTAGATTGATCTGGGGGGGGGATTCCTTATATTGATAGCAAAATATTTATCAAAATAACCTGCATAAGTTACCTGCAATGACTTGGAAGGAAAAGATTCCCTAAGCAAGGTGATGCAGACTTTAAAAAAAAAATGTCATTAATGCTCATCTCTATCTCTATCTGTCCGGTGCCCAGATAGGAAGGAGAGGGAGTGATTAAAAAAAATCCTTGCCTTTATGTATGTATTAAAGTATATTTGTAAGCCTTTTTGTAATGCTCATGATCCTCAAAGACAAATGAAGAGCAGATTTATGATGATACTACTACTAAAATCAAACAAAAAGGGTATTTGACCGACACTAGAACCTGTTTCGTGGGTCACTGGCATGAAAGGCTGCTGCATGGACATTGAGGACCAGCTGGAGACTTGAGCCCTCTCTTCTCGACAACTGATAGAGCTGCACAGATACAGAGAACTCAACAACACCTAATCGACCTTTAGAACACACTTTCCCTGAAAAATACAGGGTTTCTCCTAAACCCGGGCCCCTCAATCAGGGCATTGAGTCTGATGGGCAGAAGGTTCTTGGACTGGCCCAGCTGAGGGACAGCATGACAGCTTGAAATAGTTACCCAAATCATTCTGGTCAACCAAGAGACACCAGAAGGGAAGGAGCTCTTGTCTGGTTTTTTTCCCCCATCAAAGTATCCCAAGAGTCTAACAGTTTGCCCAGTACATGGCAGGTGCTCAATAAATATTGTTGAATAAATGGAGTGTAGTGGGACGGAAGGCAGGCTGTCACCAGATTTGCAGGTTACACCAAAACTAGGTTATTAAAATATATTGTTGTTGTGTCGATTCCAGCTCTTGGTCACCTCATGACCTATAATAAAACTGTATTATTGCCATCCAATAAAAATAACAGCTTTACAGACATATAACTCATGTGTCATACAATCAGATGACTTCAATTTATTAAAAAGCAACGTGTAATTGTCACCACAATTCTAGAACATTGTCTTCATTCTGATCCCCGTTATTATTAGCTTCCCACTTCTGAAACCACCCCTGCTCTAACCCTGAGAAACTAGCAGTCCAGCTACTGTCTACATTGAACCACCTCCTGGATTTCCTAGGAAATGGTACCATAAGCCAACCAACACACAGCAACATACCCCCCAAACACCAAAACAAAACACAGAGGAACCTCAGCACCAAAGCAAGCAAACAATCATCAAACACAGAACAAATGAAAGACGGGTCAAACGAAAAACAAGTGATGAGATGTTAACGTGTAACCTAACTCTATCGGCAGGAGCAACCCTGGTGGCGCAGAAGACCAGGCGCAGGGCTGCTCACAAGGTCAGCAGCTCAAGCCCCCCAGCAGCTCCGCAGGAGAAAAATGAGGCCACCTACTCCCACAAACATTCAGAATCTTAGAAACTCAAAGGAACAGCTCAACTCTGTCCTGCAGGGTGGCTGCAAGTTAGAGCCCCCTTGATACCAGTGATTTTGAGTTTGATTTCTGCAGTAATCCACTTTCCAGTGAACTCTGTGCCTGTGTTAGTCTGGGTACTTCAGAGCAACAAATCCACAGAAACTCATGTATAAGAGAGAGTTTTATATAAAGGGTAAGTGCACATCAAGAAAACATCCCAACCCAGTGCTGCCCAAGCCCACAAGTCCAACATTAACCCATATGTCCGACACCAATCCACAAAGTCCTCCTTCATCTCACAAAACACCCACTATGATGCGGACTGCAGGAGGAAAGCCGAGTCAGTGAATGTGTAAGCATCTCAGCACTGGCAGGGGTCTCCACACTGCTGTTCCATCACTCAGGACTGCATCGGGGTAGGTCCATGCGGCTTCTCCTCAGGGACGTCTTGCAGGACGTTAGCCTTGCCAGCTGAAGCAGGGAACTGGCTAAGTCAGTTGCACCCTGGTCTGACCATCAGAGAGCAAGAACTCAAAAGGCGAGACTCCCCAAGCCATTTATCCCTCCGCCCTTCAATTAACCCCACATGTGTTTATCGGCCAGGTTGGCACAATAAACTAACTACCTCAGTGGGCAAGGCTACTCACCAAGAAAAACCAACCAAGCTCACTGTTACTGAGTCAATGCTGACCTATAGCAACTCCCCTGTGGGTTTCCGAGACCTTGACTGTTGACAGGAGTAGAAAGCCCAGTCTTTCTTCCATGGAGTTCCATGGTCAGTTTCAAACTACTGACCAAGTGGATCCCATCCCAGTGAGGAACCACTGCACTACCATGGCTGCCTGAAGCGATTCACATCTGTGGTCAATGGTCCGAGGGAATTCAATGGAGCCTTAATCCCTGTGGGGACGCTGCAGGTGGGTTTTGGGCTTTCATTGTCATTCACAAGGCCAATTGCCAGTCCTGTCTTCTCAGGCAACTCTGGATGAGGTTACTAGCCAAAAGTTTAACTAGTTGTGCCACCCAGGGAAGTGGAACCTAATGGGTTAGTCATGGATCTGCTTATTCCTGGGGCAAAGGATTCGTGGAGCGTGTCTCACCCTAGTAGGGAACTGAACATCTCCTCAGCCCTGAACATCAAAAGGCCAGCTTCACCGCAGGGAGCCAGAGAGCAGCACCTGGGTGGGATTTTGAAAGCAAGGTTTCAACCAGTCAGAGCTTGGCTTTCTTCTGAAGATCACGGCACAAGTCTGTGGGACAGACTCACAACTTCCCCCTGGCGGCCAGAGGCACTCCCTGCAGCCTTTCCACTCATCCCGATGCTGGTGCTCCAGTCCCCAGGCCCCACATGGGCAAAGAACCCCCCTGCCACACCTGGCTTTTGCTCTCCTTTCTGAAGAACTTAGGGAGGGCCTGGGCTGGGTCTCTCTTCAGCATCCATGAAAATACTGCCAGATTCCTAGTCTCCTGGGACATTTTTCTTTCTTTCTTTTAAAAATAAATCGTTTTATTGGGGACTCTTACAGCTCTTATAACAATCCATACATCAATTGGATCAAGCACACTTGTACATATGTTGCTATCATCATTTTCAAAACATTTTCTTTCTACTTGAGCCCTTGGTACCAGCTCCTTTTTCCACCCTCTCCTCCTACCCCCCCACTCTCATGAACCCTTGATAAATTATAAATTATTCTTTTCATATTTTTCACCATCCACTGTCTCCCTTCACCCACTTTTCTGTTGTTTGTCCCCTTGGGAGGGGGACTATGCATCGATCATTGTGATTGGTTCCCCCTTTCTCCCCACCACCTTCTCCCACCTTCCCTCTACCCTCATGGTATCGCTACTCCTGTTCCTGAGGGGGTTTGTCTGTCCTGAATTCTGTGTGCTGAGAGCTCTGATCTTTACCGGTGTACATGCTCCTGTCTAGCCGGGTTTGTAAGGTAGAACTGGGGTCATGATAGAGGGGCGGGGAAGCATTAAAGAACTAGAGGAATGTTGTGTGTTTCGTCAGTGCTATGCTGCATTCTGGCTAGCTTGTCCCTTCCTTGTGACCCCTCTGTGAGGGGACGTCCAATTGACTACAGATGGGCTTTGGGTTTCCACACCTCCCCACCTCGTTTGAATCGAGATGATTGTTTGTTTTGGGTCTTCTGATGCCGTATACCTGTTGACACGACAACTCGTGATCACCCAGGCCGGTGTGCTTCTTCCATGTGGGTTTTATTGCTTCACTGTTGGATGGCCGCTTGTTTGACTTTAAGCCTTTAGGACCCCAGATGCTGTATCTTTTAATAACTGGGCACCATCAGCTTTCTTCACCACATTTGCTCATGCACCCATTTTGTCTTCAGCAATCATGTTGGGAAGGTGAGCATCACAGAATACAATGTTATTAGAACCAAGTGTTCTTGTGTTGAGAGAGTACTTGAGTAGAGGCCCAATGTCTGTCTTTTTAAAAACTGAACATAGAAATCTATGTACATAGGCCTATATCCCTATTGTTATATATTAATATATTTACATATATCCATACCTATATTTATGCCTCTGTCAATGTTTTTTGCCTCCTAGTTCTTTCCTCTATTTCTTTTTACTTTTCTGGGCCATTTATTCATCTGATCAGAAGCTTCCAGAAGTCTTGGGGTGGCCTCCTTCAGACCCTCATTGTCTGACTTAACCTTCACTCTCTTTGGCCTTCGACACTCCAGCCCTTTGTCTGTCTGTAGATGCCCCCTCCTCGCTTCCCCCATTTGGTCCAGGTTTTGCTCACCTGCCTCTCACAGGGCCCATGTCTGTGATTCCAGGCAAAGGACTGTTGTCTGGTTTCCCCACTATGGCCCCTTTGCAATAATGAAATGTTAAAAAGATAATAATAATAGAGGTATACACAAAGAATATAATCAATGGCACTGAATTAAACATGTAGAGGTTGTTGCATTGGAGAACGTTTTGTTGTGCATATTTTTGCCACAATTAAACAAAATAATTCATGAATAACAATGAATACAAGGAAGAAGAAAATCCTCTAAAATTGTTTGTAGTTATGATTGTATAACTCTTCTTGATGTGAGCAAACTATTGAATTGTATGGTGTATGAATAAAGTGCCAATGAAACTGTAACCAAAAAAAGATTTTAAAAAATTCCAAAAAATGACAAGGAATGACAGGGGACTCCAGGGGCTACTAACAAGGAAGGGTTGCCCTCCAGGACCACATCCTGAATCGGAACTTTCAGTCCCTGACTTGTGAGGAAATAAATGCAAGTGGTAATTTTTGTTACAGCACCTAAGGTGGGGTTCTAGTACCTTTCATTCCTTGGTAGCAAAGCTGTGGAGTCAGTTCCTCAGGCCTAATGGCATTGTCTGCAGGCCCTCCCTCTCTTTTTTCCCTCTCTCCCCCCTCTTCCTGCCTGCTCCAGTGTCCTCACCTGACCCAGGTAGAAGTCCTGGAGGGCATCTGCCCCCAGTTTTAGCTCTGAGAGAGAATGGCTCACGACAGGCCTGGATAGCTTGCAAGGAGAAACATGTGACTGAGATGTGGCTGGATCGGTTGGTTGGAGTTTTATCATCAGCTCTGCCACCCTTCTTACTGTCTTCTGGGGTTGGCTTTAGGGACAGGAGGCAAAACTGCTCTGACCTCAGCTGTCCACTCCCAATCCTCTCTGCCTGGAGCCTTTGACTTGGTGTGGAACCCTGGTTTCGGCCTTTAGGGCTAGTCCTAGCCTAGACCTGGCACTCCACAGGGCCTCAGTATTGAGTACTGGGTGGAGAGCAGCAGAGGGGATGCTGCCAGAGGTAGCAGGAGCCACAGAAACTCCAGAAGGGCCCAAAGTGAGGCCAGGAGAATGGCAACAAGAGAGCATGCGCACGGCCTGCTGCCTTCTCTTCCTTTTAAAACCCTTTTATTGTGTTTTATAGAGCAAATAGATCACCAGTTTTATACCCAAAGGTTCATATCCATTTGTTTCCACTGCAGTTCCCTCAGTGTGCTACCGCTCGCCCCATCTTCTCCTGGTGCTTCCTGTTTCCATCCTTCTTCTTCCCTAACCCTCCGTGCCCTGTCCTTGACCACATGCGGCCCTTTGGTTTGCACGTGGTTGATCATTCTCACACGGGGTCAGTTTAGTCCCAGACCTGAAGAGTGACTAAGGGCCATCATCTCTGGGATTCTACCATTCTCTATATGACCGGTCAGCCTGGTCTCTTTTATGATTTTGGGTTTTGTTCCACATCTTTTTCTCCCACTCTACCCAGGACCTTCTGTGTTAAGCTGGGTTGAACAGAGAAACAAACCTAGGACACTCATATGTGTATAAGAGAGAGCTTTTGATCAAGAAGTAATTACATAGCAAGAGAACATCCCAAACCAGGCCAACTGAAGTCCATAAGTCTGATACTGGTCCCTAAGTCCCTCTTCAGACTCCTGTAACCACATGCAATGATGCAGAATGCAGGAGGAGCACAGACCGGTGGGTGCAAAGTCATGTGGATCCAATGGTGGTGGTAACATGGCAGGATTCTAGCAGCAATCAGGGTCAGCCAGCAGGAAGGTGAAGGCAGGGAGAGAAGGGTAGGTTTCCGGGGCCCTCCTTATGAGAAGGCCATGCCCACAAGGAGGCACCATTGGCCATGACCTGAATGACAGGTTGAATACCACCCCATGCACTTTTATCTATCTTCAAGTTGCCATGGAATAATGTAACTACCACAACTATCTAGAGCATTTGGTAGTAATACCTTGGGGCCATGTAATTCTTCTGGTCTCAGGGTCATGGAGACAGATGTTTGTGTGGTTCATTAGTCCATTGGACAAAATGTTTCCAGTTACCTTTCTATTTCCACATTCCTCTTTCCCCTGGATGGGGAGAGGCACCTTAGAAGGCTGCACACAAGCTTTGAAAATCCCAGTTGATACTCAACAAAGAAGGATGTAGAACCTTAACTTTGTGAACTATGTTATGCCAAGGCACCTGGGTGTTCCCTGAGTCTATGGGCCTGATCTTCCAAGGGTCTGGTCTCCTGAACGGGACTCTGAGGGCTTGGATTACTTCTGAGACCGAGTACCACAGCTGAGGCAACAGTCAGGAAACCAAACAAAGAAAGTTCCAAAGACCAGAAACACGAGACTGGGATAAAAGCACCAGAAACTCAGGGCCTATTCTGAAACTCTATGGGGCAATCTAAGGCAGAGGAGCAGAAGGACAAAGCAAGCGCAGATGTACTGCAGCTAGCCTTGGGACGAGAAAGTCCAGTTCTTATGGGCCAAAGACAATAGCAGGAAGTACAGGTGTGCAGGGACACTTGAGAAGGCGGTGAGTCTGATCAGAATGGTAATCAATCCATCAATCTTCTGTTAGCTATTGATGGATAACAAAGAATCTCAAGATTTAGTGGCTTAAAAACACCATTTAAAAAATGTCTCATGAGTCTGGAACAAAAATGGGATTAGCGATACCAGGAGAGTAGGGGGCAGGTAGTTGGAGGAGGGGGAACAGATCACAATGATTGATGCATAATACCCGCTCCCCCCCCCCAGGGGGATGAACAACAGAAACGTGGGTGAAAGGAGACAGTAGTCAGTGTAAGATATGAAATCAATAATAATTTATAATTTATCAAGGGATTAAGAGGGGGGTAAGGGGGAGGAATGGAAAAAAGAAGAGCTGATACCAAGGGCTCAAATAGAAAGTAAATGTTTAGAAACTAATGATGGCAATGTAAGTACAAATATGCTTGATACACTTGATGTAAGAGCCCCCAATAAAATGATTTAAAAAATACAAAATTAAGATAAAAAAAAAATCACCACCGCTGGGGGTTGGGTGGGGTGGGCAGGGAGAAAAAGAAAAAGCCATTGACAAATACAAATCACCATATTATAGCTAAAACACAAGAACATTTGGGAAATCGGTGAATATAAAGCCACAGCAACAAAGCCAACAGTGCATGCCAGCTAGTACATGCTTAGGAAACCGTGAGATTTGAAGCATCGTTTGATGGAATCATGACAGCTCTGACCAGTGGTAAGGTCCCCTCCTTTCTGCCTCTGGACCAGCTCATTTTAATCATACTAGGATGTGAAACCAACCAACTCACTCATAGGATTCCACACTTTACTTGCATGGTCCCATTCCCCAAAGGGAGCCAGGCCCTTAGTTTCCTTGTTGCTTTCTAATGACCTTAGTGGGCCACAAGCATCTTGTTACTGCAGTTCCACCCAGTCACTGCTGCACAATGACTAGGGAAGACCACAGAGGAAGTCATGCATTTGAATAATGAAAGTACCACGGACTGCCAAAAGAACAAATCAACCTGTCTTGGAAGAAGTAGAGCCAAAATATTCCATGGAGGCAAGGATGGCCCTGTGTACAAAAGAAGTGACATAGACCTGTGATGATGAGGGACCATCCTTGGAAAATATCATAATGCTTCGTAAAGTGGAAAAGAGGAAGCCCCTCCCTCCACCAGATGGACTGACACAGTGACTGCAACCACACGCTCAAACATGACCTTGATTGTGAGGGTGTGTGTGTAGCGGGGCAGGGGTGTGCTTTGCCTGGCTGGGAAGGCATGAGCTGGTCTGGACCGAGAAGCCCAGAGGCTGCAGCAGGATCAACACAGGTTCTGCTCCAGCCCCTTGAAAAGCTTCTCCCTGGGACTGGGTCTGCCCAAGGGCAGGCCATTCCTGCTCTTACCCAGGAGAGAGGGTGGAAGGGGATAGGAGTGAACTGGACAAGCGGCTGTTGGTGTGCTTCCCCTAGGTCCCTAACTGTTGGGCTGTTGTTTGCAGGCTTACAGGTGCCTTCTTCTCTTGAGAATTAACTTTGGTGCTGGGTCGTTGCTGTTATTAGGTGCCATTGAGCCGGTTCCGACCCCATAGCAACCTCTGCATGACAGAAGGAATCACAGGTCATCCTCGAAATGATTCTCATGCCTGAGCCCAGCTTACAGCCACCGTGTCAATCCACCTCCTTGAGGACCTTCCTCCTTTTCGCTGCCCTTGTACCTTACCAAGCAAGATGTCTTTCTCCAGGGACTGGTCTCTCCTGACAACATGTCCAAAGTCTGTAGAACAAAGTATGCAAACTTGGGGGCCAGTTGTGAGGATTTGGGTCTTCTGTACATTGATTGTGATCCATTTCCCTCAATTAGTCTTACTGTGGTGGCTTGTGCGTTGCTGTGATGCTGGAAGCCAGGTCACTGGTATTTCAAATGCCAGTAGGGTCACTCAAAGTGAACAGGTCTCGGCAGAGCTTCCAGACTAAGTGCAGACTGTGAAGACGGTCTCGGCTGCCCACTTCAGAGGAAGGAGTCATTGAACACCTTGGTGCTGTGGAAGCTGCTTTACCTCGAAGACAATGAGCTTTGCCTAGCAGCCTCTAACCAATGACTCAGTGTTACCTCGTAAAGCCTGCCACCCATCTCAAAAACAAACCAATTTATAAATTATCAAGGGTTCATGAAGCAGGGAGGGTGGAAAAGAGCCAATACCAAGGGCTCAAGCAGAAAGAAAATGTGTTGAAAATGATGATGGCAACATACGTACTGATGTGCTTGACACAATGGATGGATGGATGAATTGTGATAAGAATTGTATGAACCCCCAATAAAATGATAAAGAAAAGAAAAGAAAAAAAAAAAGAGTTACTCTCCAAAACACAGAGGTAGTATTACCCTGCCCTGTAGGGTCTCTGTGAGTCTGAATTGGCTCAATGGCAGTGACAGGTGTTGGAATCTGATTCCTTTGTGAATGGGGTTTCTGGAGGAGTTGGCAGCTAACGACCACACCCACACGTGTAGCTATTATTGATTTGTCAACTGTAACAAGATGTTAATAGCAGGAGAGAAAGTGTGCCAGGGGAAGGAAGGCATGTGGGAACTCTCACATGAAATTTCCAACAGTTTTTCTGTAAGTTAGAAAATAAAGTCTATATGGAAAACAGACTTTGTCTACAATATCCTTGTAAGCCTTAAAACCAAACAAACCAAACCCAAACAAAATGTGTGGTCTAATTTGTAGTGCATGCCCCAGATTCTTTCTGAGGTGGGCTTGAGGCTAGACTCCTATAGAGGCCACATCTGTGCTTAGCAAGTGAGGGGAGCAGAGGCCTTTCCCAGGTAGACAGGAGGCCAAGGGAGTTGCTGACACAGAGCTTCTCTCTGATCTGGTGGAAATTTTGAGGATTTACCCCCCAAATTTCCCAACCTCCTCCCCTCAGCCCCCTAACCCCCCTTAATTGAAGCACTGGGACCTGGAAACCTTGGAAAGAGGCTCAGGAGGATGGATGGTTTGCAAAATTGAGGGTAGTTTTTCAAGAATGAGATTGGTGGATGTAACGGAGTGGCCTGGCTCAGAAAACCATGGTGTTCCTGAGGGCCAGGCAAGGAAGCTGGGATTAGGGGCTGGCTTAGTCTGTGAATGAGGTCAGAGACAACTTGGTATATTTGTGTATCTTAGATTATTTTGCTACTTGTTATTAATTTCCTTTTCCCTTTTTGTTTCTGCTCATCCGGTATGATCCCCTCAATGAACCAGCACCTATCCCTGGTTTCCTGTCTCCGCTCCTCCTTTCCTTGCCCTTTGAACTCTGTCCTTCCGAAAATGCTGCCTCTTTGCTCTTAAATAGCCAAACCAAACCCACTGCTCATTGGAGTCGATTATGGTTCATAGCCACCCTATTTGATCTTCAGCGGCTGTCAGTCTTTACAGGAGTAGAAAGCGTTGTCTCTCTCCCATGGAGCAGCTGATGGTTCCAACTGCTGACCATATGGCTAGCAGCCCAACACAGAACCACTACACCACCAGAACTCCCCCAACAAAGCTCCTAAAACAAACAGCCTTCCCAGACATCACCACAACGTCACCGTGAAATTTTTAAAAAACAACAACAAACCAAAAGCAATCCCATTTGTTGAAAATCAAAAGTCGGATGAACACAATTAGTCCAGTGGTCTAATGGCCCATGCAAATATCAGGCTCCACAGCCCTGAGACCAGGAAAATTAGATGGTGCCCTGCAATCACTACCCATTGCTTCCAAAGGAGTCACACTCAAAGGTCCTTGAGAAAATGGAGAAAAAATATGGAACCAAACTCAAAATCATCCAAGAGTCAAGGATGACTGGTCAGATAGAGACTGGCGGGACCCTTGAGACTAAGGCCTTCGTCACAACGTCAGGTCTGGAACTGAACTTACGCCCATGTGAGAATCAACCGTTTACCATCCAAAGGGCAGCATTTACTCCAGCACAAAGTTCAGAGGGTGCGGCTAGAAGGGGGAGGTGGGCTAGGTGAGGACAGTGCCTGAGGGCATTGCTGCGGAGGAGGTGAATCAGAATGTGTGGGGCTTGTCAAATGTTAAACTATTATCTCCCCTATAAGTCTTCATGAAGTCACCATTAAATTTTTCCCCCTCAAAGTCTCTGCTTCTGTACCTGTGAATGTGACCTTGTTTGGGAACACGGATTTTCCTTTGGTCATGCTAATGAAGCTATATTGCTGGACGAGGTGCCCTAAACCTTGTCCCATCTCTCGGTGTCTTGTACAAAAGAAAAACAGGCATGGACACACACACGTGTGAGGATACATCTACAAGCCAGGGAATGCCTAGGCCTGCCAAAAGGAGTCCTGGTCCTGCTTTCCGGTAAACATTGAATTGCTGACCAAAGGCCAACGGTTCAAACTCACCAGTTGCACCTTGGGAGGAAGCCGAGGCCATCAGTTCCCGTAAAGCTGCATAGCCTTGGAAGGCCTCCATAGGGTTGCTATTTGGAGCCCTGGCATACTGAGTTACACGTTGAACTGCTAACCCAAGGTCAGCGATCAGAAACCACCGGCTGCTCTGGCGGAGAAAGATGGCCCTTTCTACTCTTGTAAGGACTTGCCGTCAGAGAACCCACGGAGCCAGGTCTACTCTGTCCGATAGCGGCAGTGTGAGCAACCTGGACTTGAGGGCAGTTGGAACTGACTGTCCGGCACTCTCTGGATGGTTGTGGTCGTGGTGACCCTAGTAGGACGGTCGATGTGGTTTTTGGATGAACTGATCGGCTCTTTCCTGGGTTTGGGGATGTTCCTATTGGTTTTCCCGTATACATACCGGTCGCCACGTCTTCACGTGATGCCTTTTGGGCTTGCACAGGTTTTACAGGGGGGCTTTACTTTGGGATCACTGGAGAACCCTGTCTCGCAAAGACGTCTTTCCCCTCTGGCTTCATGTGTCTTGGAGGTGGCAGCTCCGGGAGGTCCGGATCCTCTCTAATGTCTCACCCCTGCAGGGGAGCAACATGGCTGAGTGGGCCCTTGCAAACGACCAAAGCCATGGTTCTCAAAGTGAGGTCTTCAGGCCAGCAAGCAGCATCAGCAGCACCTTGGAATGTGTGAGAAGTGAAAAAATGTCGTCCCGCCTAAGACCTACTGAGTTAGGATCCCTGCGTTGGACAAACTGTAGGGGATTCTGAAGCAAGCTCGTCTGAGACCATTCAACGTCACTGCCTGCCTGGGGTTTAGTGGAGGCATCTATTCTGAATCACCACTGGGGGGCAGTGCAGGACTGCAAGGTGACCACTCACTCAAAAAGTCAGCGCCAGCTCGTCCATGCAGACTCATAGTGACCATACTATCGGACTTCAGTTCTCCCCAGCTTCAGTGACCCCTTGAAACTGCAAACACGCTTTGAGTCTTAATCGAATGGTTCCTAAAGCTCCTGACTAAGGAAACATTCACATAACGTTTTGTCTAAGCCAATTTGTGTAGGGGGAGCCCGGAAACGTAGCTCTGTTGGCCTACTTTTAGGTGTGAGAGGGACCAGACATATTGTAGACACAGGAAGTGGCCTCTCTTTGCCTGTGAGAGGCTGTTTAGACATGTCAGTTGGGAGGCTTGGGCTTACACCTGGTGGTGTATTGGGTTTCTTGTTGGGCTGCTAACCACAAGGCCAGCAGTTTGAAACCACCAGCTGCTCTGAGGGAGAAAGGTGAGGCTTTCTACTCCCGAAATGATTTACAGCCTCAGAGGGGGCAGTTCTACTCTGTCCTAGCGTTGCTATGAGTTGGAATAGAATTTGTTTGTTTTGGGGTGGACAGACATGACCCTTAACCTCTCAGCGCCTGGGTTTCTCCTGGCTAGCTACAGGGAGACCTTCCTAAATGGCTTCCCTCTCAAACAGGCTATGGGAGACACCTAATGAGACCGTGCTAGGAAGAGCAGGTTGCTTGGTGCCCAGACTAGGTCAGGGAATGGGGCTGGGTGTTAGCATCTTTCCCTGGGAGCCTCCAGTGGGGTGTGGAGGGCAGGAGTGTGGCTGATTCCAACCTGGCTCTCCTTGTCTGGGAGAGGAGCCAGTGCTCTCCTGATCCTGACCTTCATTCAGAAATCCCGGGCTTCCAGCCAGGGAGAGAAGCTAATACCTGGGCAGCCAAGCCTCCTCTGCACTTTGGGCCGCTCCCTCTTTCTCTGAGCGATGCCCCCACCCCAGCCCCAAACCAGTGTGCAGCAGGGAGCGGAGTACAGGCCAGCAGTTTTATCAGCAAATCCCTTTGGCTCTCATCACTCATCCTTTAATCGCTGGGAATGAACCGTTCCAGATGCTTAGGGTGGTTGTTCTCCAAGTGTGGCCTCTGGACCAGCATCATCAGTATCTTGATCCAGAAGCTGCTGAATCAGTAGCTCTGGGGAGGTGGAGGGTGGGGTGGCAGGGGGAGGCAGCAATCTCTAGATGATCGGACTGAAGCTGGCTCAAGAGTTCCCAGGTGGTGTCAATGGCAAAACACTTGACTACTAGCTAGAAGATTGGCTGTTCAAATCCACCCAGCGATGCCTCAGAAGACTGGCGATCTGCTTACAGAAGCTCACAGCCTTGAAAACGCAGTGGAGCAGCTCCACTCAGCACCATGGGGTCCAAATGAATCCCATTCAAATGGACGACCATTAACTATACCGGCAGGCCTGAGCAGCACCGACTTGGAGCCGGTGCCGGTAGAAAGCACGCAGAGAGGAAGATCCAGGCTGCCCAGTGGCTCTCGAGCAGCAGATGCAGAATTCCCCACCTGCTAGTGCTGAGTGAGTGTTGGCTCAGAGTGCTTTCCAGTTGTCCTTTCTCCTGGGCATTGCCCTGTGCTGACTCACCAAGCCCAGAAATGCCTCGGAGATTATGTACACTCACGGGTCATGACTGAGAGATGTGTGGGGTGAGCAGGCTCCCACAAGATAGGATGCTTTGACCTAAGTTACCCTCCAGAGGCCCTCTGAACTAGGTGAAGATGAGACTTGAATTGCTCTAAGTTGCTTACTCTATGTTCCCAGAGCTATTGCTGGTACAGCAGGGGTATGAATTACTGCACAACACCCTGGTGCAGAGAAAAAAAAAAAAAGCCACTTGGCTTGGCTTGGGAAATAAAAATAGAGCTGGCTCCAAGGCCCTGCTCACCAGGTTGGCAGCCGTCTGTGCTTGGGTATTCCCTCTGCAGGCTGGTTTAAAAGTCAGCCTGGAGGGCCTTCCACAGCTCAGATGCCTCTGGCCAAGGAGTTGGGTCAAGAGAAGCAGCTCTCAGCATGGTCTGCTCCAGGTTCTAGCCTCCCAGAAACGAGTGTAGCAGGAAGCCCAGGAAATACTTTGAAAAATGAAACAGAAATGTCCACTGGCTCCTTTCCTCATCCTCCTTCCCAAAAAGAGAGAGTGGAGAATTGTTTCTTCCTTTTTGTCTTCGGTGTTGGGGTCAGGGGCTGTTGAGCTGGTTCTGGTTCACGGTGACCTCATATGTCATGGAACGACACATTGCCTGGTCCCGTGCCATTTGCATGATTGTTGGTATGCCTGACCCTTTTGTTGTGGCCACTGTATATTTGCAGTGCCTTCCAACCTGAGGGTGGGGTGGGGGTGGAGCTCATCTTGGAGAACCCTATGGGACAATGTTCTGTTGTGATCCACAGAGCTATCATTGGCTACTTTGGGGAAGTAGGTTGCCAAGTTTCTAGTCTGTTGTCGTCTGGAAGCTCCGCTGAAACGTGTCTGTCTTGGATGATCCTGCTGATCTTTGAAGGACCAGTGGTACAGCTACCAGCATTATAGCAATGCCATAATCCAGCAGACTGACAACTGCATGGTGATGTCCTTCATGGGGTGGGGCTCCAATTAATTTCTGGGGGATAACAGATAGATGGCAGATATGTCTGTGTGAACACATGTCTCTCAGTATGTGGAGGCATGTGAAGGCATATGCAGGGTGTGTGCACACGTGCTTATGTGTATAGGGGTGGTATGCTTGCATTTGCAGATCTTGTCTTAGGCTGGGTTGACTAGAGAAACAGAACCACTGACGCTTGTTTATGTGTGTGTGTGTGTGTGTATTCATCTCAAGGACATGGCTCACACAGATGTAGAGGCCATCAAATTCCAAGTCCCTGGGTCAGATGTCAGGCTGGAGGCTTCTTCTAACACACAGATTCAGAAGTTGATGAACCTAAGATTGGCAGGTCAGATGGTAGGCTATTGGTGATGCCCAAGATCATCAGGCAATATGGCAGGCTGCTGGCCCAAGTGCAAAACACTGTAGATCAAATGATGAGCCCATTATAGTATCTAAATCCAGCAAAAAGCATGTGGGCTTTGCCAGAGCATGTACATATATTGGAAACAGGCCACACCACCTGGGAAACACTCTTTCAGCTTATTGGCTGCTCACAGCAGATTTCATCATGGGTGTGTTTGGAATGATATCAGATCTCATTGTGGGGAATGACTATATCATAACTGCCAAATCATTAAACAGCGTGGCCCAGCCAAGTTGACACACAACCATAGCCATCACAGGTTCCATTAAAGAGAGGAGCTTCCTCATTCCCTGAGAAAGTCAGTCTTTTCCCCACTCCAAGTTGTCAGTCCAGGCCCCACAGCCAGACACAGACTACCACCCCCTTGGAGCCCACTGGGAGCATGGAAGGAGGCATTGGACAGGGCAGTGGGATGTGTTGTCTAGACTCCAGCTACATCCTTCACGGGTGCTTTAAGAGTTCAGGGTCTGAGTTACGAGTAAGAGCAGCCAAACCTGGCTACTTAAGGTCCCAAACATATCCAGAGGTCTGAGGGGGACCCATTAAACAAAAGCATAAGAAGATCAGGCAATCCACTCAAGTACTCCCTCAACACAAGAATACTTTCTTCTAGTAAATTGGCATTCTATGATGCTCACCTTCCCGACACAACCGCT
>NW_022109491.1:29988293-30002634 GCF_000313985.2 Echinops telfairi
TTAAAAAAAAAAAAAGAAAGAAAGAAAAAAAAAAGAAGATCAGGCAAAATGAAGTAAAACATTTACAGCCCCCCACCCCTACCCCCTGGAGCTGGGGGCAATTTTATTTATGGATGTGTTTGTTTGTGTTTCTGAAACTTTCTACCATGAACATGAATTCTGCGTGCAATTATGAAAAATGAAACCATAAGAATAATTATAAACATCCCACATCTTGTTGCTTGACTGCCAGTTTCCTCTCCCACCCCATTACGACAGGAAAGTGTTTATTTCCTCAACTCGGTGTTGTACAGACTTCCCAGCCCCGGAAAAGTGGAAAGATCAAGGAACACCTGTACCATACACAAATGGTTCATATTTTTCCAAGTGTTCTTTATTCATATATATTAAAAGAGATTCTTTTTTGGGAAATAAGAGTAAGTTGCAGAGGTCATATTTCACCTCTAAGTACTTCCACATACATCTTCTAAGAATAAAGACAGTCTTCTTGGTAAGCACAACACCGTTATCACACCTAAGGAAAGCATCATTCCATGAGAGCATCTAAGATTCAGTTCATCTTCAATGTCCCCAGATATGGTTAAAATACCTTTTACAGCTGTCTAATTTTGGAACCAGGACCCAGTCAATGTTCCCACAAGGTCTTCAGTTCGCTCTCTCTCACTGCCAATCGAGTTGATTCAGACTCACGGAGACCCTATTGCATAGGGCAGAACTGCCCTGTGGGTTTCCAAGGCTGCCAATCTTTATGGGGATAGAAAACCTCACCTTTCTCTCTCAGAGAGGCTGGTGAGTTGGAACCTACCACACCTCCAGGACTCCTTTGTTTTGGGTTATGTCTCTTTCTTTTCCTGTAATGTACCCTTCTCCCCACCTCTCCCACACTTTCCCCCTGGGTGATCTTAACTTTTGAAGAGTCCAGGCCAGTTTCTTGTGGACTATCCTACACATTGTGATCTGCATGTGTCTGTTTCCTTATGGTGGTGGTTTGCTTTGCCCTCTGTTCCCTGCATTTTTGTAATTTGGAAACCACATTTGAAGCCTTGTATTTGCTGTGTCTTGATGAGATGAACCAATTTGGGAGTGAGCAACCGGGGGTGCACGGCCTTGATCACTTGGGAGCTGGGGTTCTCTCAATTGAGAAGGCATACTTTCCCCTTTGCAATTGGTAAGTGATGTTGGGGTGTGATTTTGGCTCCTTGTAAATTTGCCATTCCTATCTAGGTTTCAGCTAATCGCTTCAGAATCTATTCATGAACCCTTTCAGAATCAATTGTGCACTAGAGAGGAAAAGAAATGTTAATTTTTGAATATCATAATAGAGCCATAGAGTGACTCAGTGTGTTGCAATCGCTGACAATCATTCTTTCTGATGCACAAATTTGGCAATGGGATGCATATCCCTTATGCTGGGAGGTACATCCTTTTGACATGGCACAATTAAACCTTGAGGACTTCCTTCCTCTATTTCTGGTGAAGGTTGTTCTAGATTCACTTTGTATTTTTTCTGCTCCACTGGAATCAGCCATTTCTGCAGAGAGTTCCTGTCCTTTTTTAGTGCTTGGTGGTATTTAGAAAGCAGGATCTGAAGGTTCGCTATGCTGATTGACTGTTGGGGTGTCTTTGCTTCAAGGCCCTTCCTTTGAGCAGAGTCATGAACTCTATTTTGTAAAATGATGAGTTTGTATTGTTTATTCAGGTGTAACATCCCAGTTTTTAAAATCTGATTTAAAAAGTTGTCTTATTTGAAAATTATTGGTTGCTCACTCCAAAAACAACCTCACTGCCATTGAGTCAGTTCTGACTCACAGCGACCCTGGGGACGGGGTAGAACTGCCTCTATGAGTTTTTGAGACAGTCATCCTTTATGTCACTCGCTATGGTTGGTGGTTTTTGAATTGCTGATGTTTCAGTTAGCAGCCCGGCGAGGATGCCACCAGGTATGGTATCTAATGTATATGACATAGTTAGACAATAAAACTCCTGAGCTAAGGTTAAGATTTCTTTACACACACACACACATACACACACACACACACACACACACACACACACACACACACAGTCTTTACTGGTGACACTGGAGAGTGAGACAAGTGGATATGGCAGCTCTGAAATAGCATTCAGAGTCTAAGCCATGGCCCTCTCATTTTGTTTGTTTTTAAAGTGACCTCTTCATTCAACATTGATGGAGTAGAACAGTTCAGAGACCAAGACCCTGTCCTGCTCTTTGGGAGCTTACCACCAGGGTGGACGCAGGACATGGGAAATTACTTAGTATGTGGTGGGTGTTGTGGGAGGCACCAGAACTGGGTGCTGGGAGCTATATCTATATGAGGGGCTCCTCTCTGAAGAGGGGTTGGTCAGAGCAGATGTCCTGAGACCGAGTGTCCTTGTCAGAAAGATTCTCTCTCCATTCGTTAAAAAAAATATTGCTTGAGTGGAGGATGGGTTGGTGAAAGGCTGAACTGGTGATACAGGGACTATATGGGATACAAAGACTACATGGGAGGCATCCCCCAGGAGAGAATTTTGGCCTGCATCTGAGTAGATGGATCTGGAGGTGATTAAAGAGGTGTACAACCCACAGGGTTTAGTTACGGATTCGATTTGGGAGGATGAACAGGAGGGTAAGTTGCAGATGGATAAGGCCTTCCACTCTTTGATGTGGACGAGAGGATTGACAATGATGCCTGCCATGGATTGAATTGTGTCCCCCCCAACACATGTGTCAACTTGGCGGGACTGTGCTTCTCAGTGGTCTGGTTGTTCTGTGATGGTATGCGGCAGTTATGTAATGATGCCTCCAGGAACAGGGTTTAGGGTGAAATGCTACACCCTTATCACCTCAATGTCCTGATTGGTGGAAGGGGAATTTCTCTGGGGCGTGGCGGGCAGCACCGTTGATCTTGTAAGAGAACTACTACCACCAGAAAACAGCTGGCAGTGGAGTGAGTCCTTTGGATCTGGTCCCCTGCCCGCTTCCTGACAAACCCTCAGAGCGAGGGGGAGATTGCTACCAGGACTCATGGGGACCTCCAGAAGCCGAGAAGAGACAAGGGCCGTTCCCCAGAGCTGACAGAGGAAGGCTTTTAGCGCCACTCTCTGACTTTGAACTTTCAGCCCTCTCAGCTGTGAGAGGGTCGAGCTCTGTCATATTTCTGCTGCAGCAGCATGAGAGGACTAAGACCTTCTTTGTTGAGTCAGGAAATTAAAACCCTTCCAAAAGAGTTTGAATTCTGCCATCAGTAGGGAAATGCGTTTCTTTTTACACATCTCTAGTTGGAATGGAAGGATTCCTATGGGCACAGCGGATTAAGCGTTGGGCTGCTAACCTTTTCTTTTTTTTTTGTTCCAGCGCACCTTTGGGTGGACTTGAACCATCCAAATCTTTTGTCCTTCCCGGGGCCTCCAGCATCCTGCTAGGGAGCAGGGAGGCTGTGATGGGCTGTGGGGGTGGAGGAGGAAGGAGGTAGGTGCCAAATAAACACACCATCTGGGGAAGCCGGCCAAGGCTGGGCCCGGAATATTTGGAACTGAACTTGTCCGTCTTCCTTCTGCAGCAGGAAGTGGACTTGAGACCGGAGCTGCCAGTGGAATTTCCGAGCTGAGGGGGATGTTCCTGGCCAGCGCCTTTTATTTATTTATTTTTTCATTCATGAAAAAAAGTTGGCGTTCAGAGACCTCCCTCGCCAAACATTCCCTCCCACAGAGGAAGTGCTTAATTTAGCCTTCTGTTCAGACCTGAAAGAAAAAAATCTCCCTGAGGTTGGCTGTGTTGTTATTCACCCTGTAATACGGCAGGATGTGAGAAGGGAACTCTTTATGTCCTCGTTCCAACTGAGGTACAAAGAGAATAGGTGGCACCGGTCCAACCTCTTGGGGAGACAGGCCTGATTTAGTTCCCAAAGGTCAGAGCTTGAAAGCCTTGTAGAGCCGTTCTACTCTGCACAGGTGCATGGACCATGAGCTGCAAGTGACTTGATAGTAGCCAACAACAACAACAACAACAACAACAGCAACATTCTGTTAGTGCTATAAGACTAAGGTGACCAGACGTCCCGCTTTTGGCGGGATAGTCCCGATTTTTAACAATTATTCCTGCGTCCCGCGGCATTTTAAAAAAGTCCTGATTTTTGGAAAGAATACATGACAAGCTAGGGTATACGGTTGTCGGCTGCCATGTGGCTATTTCACCAGGATATGAGTTTTATCAATGGTGTCCCGCTTTTGTCCCGCTTTACCAATGTTAAAATCTGGTCACCTTATATAAGACTTCACTACCATTGAGTTGATTCCGACTGACCCCACAGGACTGAGTGGAACTGCCCCTTCTGGGTTTCAGAGACTGTAACTCTTTACAGGAATAGAAAGACGCCTCTTTCTCCCTTGGAGCCAATGGTGGTTTTGAACCGCTCACCTTGCCGTTAGCAGCCCACTAAGCCACTAGGGCTTCCTAAGTGCTGTAGTCCACCTATATAGGACGTGGAAAGAGCAGTCAAAGGCTTTGAGAACCTGTGATGACTGCCCCACTCCTAACTCCTTGCCCCTTTCTCTTCCCTTCCTCACCCCAGCTCATAAGAGGTTGGTGAGTCAGAGAAGGAGAATATCTTTGGAGGCTCCTTTGCTCTGGCTCTATCTTCTCTAGGATGAGATAGAGGGCTCTCCCACCTTATCTTGAACCTACCTCAAACAAGAGGGATTTCAGTAATATCAATCAGATCACTTGCCATGAGCCCCTGGAGTTTGTGGGTCTCAGTGAAATTATTCACCCAAGAACTTGGATTTGTGAAAGACTGCATCTAGAACTGAGTGCAGAGGAAGTGAGTTAGTTAGTTAATTGTGTCAACCTGGCTGATAAACACATGTGGGGTTAATTGAAGGGCGGAGGGATAAATGGCTTGGTGAGCCCCACCTTTTGAGCTCTCAGGTCTCTTGCTTTGTGATGGTCATACCAGGGTGCAGCTGCCTTAGCAGTTCCCTGCTTCAGCTGGCAAGGCTCACTTCCTGTAAGACATCCCCAAGGAGAAGCCACATGGACCTACCCCAATGCAGACCTGGGTGCTGGAGCAGCCGTGTGGAGACCCCCGCCAGTGCTGAGATGCTTACACGTTCACTGATTCGGCTTTCCTCCTGCAGTCGGCATCATTGTGTGTGTTTTGTGAGATGGAGGAGGACTTTGTGGATTGGTGTTGGACATATGGGTTAATGTTGGACTGTGGGCTTAGGCAGCACTGCGTTGGGATGTTTTCTTGATTCACACTTACCCTTTATAAAAAACTCTCTCTTATACATGAGTTTCTGTGGATTTGTTTCTCTAAAGTGCCCGACTGACACAGGAAGTACGATCATGGTAGAGATGTCATTGTATCCCCAGAGGGGGTGGGTCACAGAAACTACTCTTCTTATCCCAGATGTGGCTACAGACAAGATGTACTTTGGAATTGCTTTAGATCTTTCCCCAAAGGGCTACAGGAGACGTGGTGCTGACCCCCCAACATGAGGAGCCTGGAGATGAATGACCCAAAACACATGGGGGCCAAGGAAGAAATCCTGGTAGGATTACATCGTGCATCCCCCCCTACCTCAAATATGTGGTGGAATCCTGACCCTTATCCCTATGCAACAGTTTGGAAACAGGGGTGTTCTTTATTATGCTAATTGGTTGTAGTTAAGTGCCATCCTGTCAGTTCTGACTCATAACGACCTTACATACAACGGAACGGAACACCTCCTGGAACTCCTTACACTTGTTCCTTTGTTTGAGCCCGTTGTTGCAGTCACCCGGTCAATCCATCTCATCAGGGACCTTCCTCTTCTTCGCTGCTCCTCCACCTTAACAAGCACAAGCTCCTTCTCCAGGGACTGGTGTTTCCTGACACCATGCCCAAAGTACATGAGACAAAGTCTCACCATCCTTGCCTCTAAAGAGAATTCTGGCTGTACTTCTTCCAAGACAGATCTGTTTGTTCTTTTGGCAGTCCATATACTTTCAATATTCTTTACCAACACCATGATTCGAATGCATCGAGTTTTCTTTGGTACTCCTTATTCATTGTTGAACTTTCACATGCATATGAGGCCATTGAAAATACTATGACTTGGGCCAGGCACACCTAAATCCTCAGTAACCTCTTTGCTTTTCGACACTTTAAAAACGTCTAGTGTAGCAATGCAATTTTTGTTTTGTTTTTTTCTCCCTCCCACTCTGAATTTTTGGTTTCTTAACTCTGCTTCCATGACTATTGATTGTGGATCTAAGCAAGATGAAATCCTTGAGAACTTCAATCTTTTCTCCATTCATATGATGGGACTTATTAATCCAGGATTCCCACCCCCACTTTTTATTGGGAGCTCTTACAGATGATAACAATCCATCGATTGTTTCGATTAGATCAAGCAGATTGTACAACTGCTGCCACCACCATTTTCAAAACATTTTCTTTCTTCTTGCACTCTTTGATATCAGCTCTCCTTTATTCATGCCCTCCCCCACCCTGCCCCCAGGAACCCTTGTTATTACATTAAATATTATTATTATTGCTATTCCTTTCCCCTCCTGTCCCTCCTCCCTGTATCTTACACCATCCAATGTATCCTTTCACCTGCCCTTCTGTTGTTCGTTCCCCTTGAGTAGGGTTATACAGTCATCATTGTTATCAGTTCTCCCTCCCCACCCCCTCACTTTCTGCACCTTCAGGGAATTGTTACTCCTGTTACTATTTTTGAAAGGTTTGTCTACCTTGGATTTCATGCGTCAAATGATCTTAATCATCAAATGAACATACGCAGGTCTAACAGGATGAATGAGGTAAAACTAAGACCATAGAAGTAGGGGGAGGAAATATTACAGAACTAGAGGATAGTTATGTGTTTCAATAGTGCTGTATTGCACCCTGGATATATCATCCCTCCAGTGTGGCCCTTCTAGGAGGGACTGTTCAATTATCTTACAGGTAGTTTTTGGGTCTCCATTTTGCTTACTCTCTCTCATGTCAATTTGGATGCTTGTTTTGAACTTCTGATACCTATTCCTGTCAACACCTCCTGATCACAGAGGCTGGTGTGCTACTTCCATGTGGACTTTGTTGCTTCTCTGCTAGATGGCTGATTATTTAACTTCAAGCCTTTAAGACCCCAGATGCTATATCTTTTAATAGCTGGGCACCATCAGCTTTCTTCACCACATTTGCTTATGCACCCATTTTGTCTTCAGCTATTGTGTCGGGAAGGTGAGTATCTCACATGGCCATATTATTAGACCAAACTGTTTTTGTATTGAGGTAAGATTAAAGTAGGGGCCCAAAGTCCATCTGCTTCCTTGTTGTATTTCTCTCTCTCTCTCTCTCCACACACACACACACACACACACACACACACACACACACACAAATACATCAATCTTTTTTTAAAATTTATTTTATTGGGGGCTTGTACAATTCTCATCACAATCTATACATACATCCATTGTGTCAAGCACATATGTACATCCACTGCCCTCATCATTCTCAAAACATTTGTCCTCCACCTCAGCCCTTAATATCAGTTGCTCATTTCTCCCTCCCTCCCCACCCCCCTCCTTCACGAACCCTTCATAATTCACAACTTATTATAGTTTTGTCATAAGTTACACTGTCTGACGTCTCCCCCTGCCCTCTTCTCTGCTGTCCCTCCCCCAGGGAGGAGGCAATACCTAGATTCTTGTAATCGGTTCCCCTTTTCCACCCCACATTCCTTTCACCCTCCAGGCCTCGCCCCTTTCACCACTGGTCCTGAAGGAGTCATCTTTCCTGGATTCCCTGTGTTTCCAGTTGCTCTCTGTACCAATGTACATTCTCTGATCTAGCCAGATGTGTAAGGTAGAATTGGGATCATGATAGTGGGGGGGAGGAAGTATTTAAGAACTAGAGGAAAGTTATATGTTTCATCCTTGCTACCCTGCACCCTGATTGGCTCGTCTCCTCCCCTCAACCATACAGCGAGGGGGAAATACACCAATCTTTATATATTTACATATATACATATCTATATTTATGCCTATATATAATTTTTACTTTCTTGTTTTTCCTCTATTTCTTTTTCTCTTTCTTCCTGCCCCACTATCATGTTTACCCATTGTTCTCCTCTCAGTAACTCCTTTTTGAAATATTTCTATTGGCCAAACACAACCAGGAGCGCAAGCCCCTCACCATCACCTTTAGATCCCTTGTTATTCCCCTGTCCATGTCGTCATTGGCTCATCGCTCCCCCCTCGCCATCTCCTCTCCCATACCCCACCCCTCACATTTTGGTCCAGTTGCTGTCTTCTTGGGATTGTTTATCCTGCCTATCTTATATAGATAAACACCAAAAGAGAAAGAAAGGAGAAAAAAAAGAGTCCATGCAAATAGTTCCATGTCTAACTAAAGATTTAAAAAAAAAATCTTTTTACTGCCATATCTAACTATTGTCCTGACCCCGAGGACATGAGTATCCCTCTGTTAAACAGTGAGCAGACCTTGATAAAATCCATTGGTCCATACCCCTTTTCTTTTGGGAATCCATCTCCCAGGACCCACTTACCTAACAGCACTTATACCCTTTCAGTCCTCAGGGTTCGTGTCCTGGGGGGCACACCTTCTACAAGACCCCATTGCTCTTCCTGCAGTCAAGGATGGAGTGGTCTAGTTCTTCACCCCATCCCTGTTGCATTTTTAGACTTTCAGTGTGTTCCCCTTGTGAATATCCTCCAACCAGTTCAGATGAGGTGCCAAGTGCTGCTCTCCCTGCCAGCACCCCAGTCAGAAGCCTACCATTAAGATTCCTCAGGGACTTTGTGGCTTTGCTTCCATTGCTGGTCTGTTGCACTCCCCTCTTAGTTTGCCCCCATGTGGGCCAGTCAGGTTGGCCATTCTCCCTGAACTGTGACTTCAGTGCTGTCCTCTGTAGCGCTGTCATCTAGCGAGGGGACTTCATATCTCTAGTTGGGGCTGGCCCTGCAGTCCTCTCTGTGGAGCTGCTCTGAGCAGGAATGTTGTCCTCAAGGCTTGCTGCACCCAAATGAGGTCTACTGTCTCTCTCCCTTTCCTGTGGAGACATAAACAATACCATCCCCCTGGGTAGATTAGTGTTTTGTGCCCTCATTGACATATTTTTTCTCCCCCCACCCCTCTGTGGGCTGTAAAGGCATATTAGGGCTGGGTGGGTGGGAAGATGTCTTACCATACTGTTGCTATCTGCATCTTTTTATTTATTTTCCTTTTATTTTTTTATGATGTATGCATCATTGTGTTTAGTCTGTCTTGCCAGAGTATCTGGTCCTCAGCCCGGGAACTGTGCAATGTGTACATTCTTCCCTAAGCCTGTTCTGTTGTTTGAACTTACCTCAGTGGATTCATGCTGTACTTGTCCTTTTGTGCTTGGCTAACTTTGCTCACCATAATATTCTCCAACCCCTTCTACGAGACAAGATGCCTCATCATCTCTTCATTGTTTTTTAGGGATGCATAGTACTCCGTTGTGTGCATATACCAGAAATTGTTAATACATTTGTCTATTGATGGAAATTTAGGCTGTTTCCAATTCTTCTCAATGTCGTGGATGATGTTGATGGATTTTCAAATGTTGAACCAACCCTGCATCCTGGTATGAATTCTACTTGGTCATGATGGATTATTCTTTTTATGTGCTTCTGTATTCTATTGGCCAAGATTTTATTAAGAACTTTTGCAACTATGTTCATTAGAGATATTAGCCTGTAGTTCTTTATTCTTGTCAGATCCCTGACCGGTTTTGATATCGGTGTTTCCTGATTTTAAACCATGTGGTGTTACCTTGTTCTGTTCACACACTGCCTCTTTTCTTGTTCAGTTCACATGTACCACCCTATTCTATGTTCTGGAAGAGCTTGTGTAGCATATGTGTCAGTTCTTCCCTGAATATTTGGTAAAATTCTCCTGTGAAGCCAATTGGGCCAGGGCTCTTTTTAGTTGGTAGTTCCTTGATAACCTTATCTATTTATTCACTAGCTATGGGTCTGTTCAAGTTCTTGATGTCTATGTGGGATAATCTAGGGGAGGGTTTGTTTTTCCAGGTATTTGTCCATGTCTTCTAAATTGTTGTATTCCTTGGAGTACAGTCCTTCATAGTATTGTGTAATTGGTCTTTTAATTTCATTGGGGTCCATTGTAATTTCCCCTGTTTCATTTCTCAACCTGGATACTGATGTCTGCTCCTTCCAATATTTTGTTAGGTTTGCCAATGATTTGTTGATTCTGTTAATCCTTTCGAAGAACCAACTTTTTACAGAGTTAATTTTCTCCATTATTCTTTTGTTTTCTCACTCATTTATTTCTGCCCTGATTTTTAAAATAATTTCTTTTCTTTTGCTATTAATGGGATTATTCTGTTGACCTTGTTCCAACTGCTGAAGGTTTTGTGAGAGGATATCCATCATAAGTCTCTCTTCCTTCTTCATATGCGCATTCATCGCTATCAAGCATCCTCTGATAACTGCTTTTGTTGTATACCATAGATTTTGGTATGTTATATTCTCATTCTTGTTGGTTTCTAGAAATTTCCTGATTTCATCATTTGGGCCAATACACACTCCTCTTGAAGAAGTACGTTATGCATCCTCCAAGTATTTGCCCTGTTTTTGTTTTTTGTTTTTTTGATCCTTCTTTTGTTGATCTCCAGTTTTATGGCATAGTGGTCACAGAAGGAAGTCTGAGTGACCCCTATATGTTTGAATTTGCTCAAATTTGACTTGTGTCCCAGCATGTGATTTATTTTCCAATATACACCATGTGAACTTGAAAGGAATGTGAATTTTTTTTTGCGGTTCAGTAGAGAGTTCTGAATATGTCTATGAGGTCAAGTTGACTAATTACAGAGTTTAGTTCTGTAGCCTCCTTGTTGAGCTTCTTTCCTGCTGACCTATCCTTCTCGTGCAGAGGTGTATTGGTCTCCTACTATGATTGTTGATCTCATGATTTCTCATCTTTTGGAGGATTTGATTGATGAATTTTGAAGGTTTCTCATTGGGCATGTATATGTTGATTATGCTCACTGGCTCTTGGTCTACTGATCCCTTAAGCATTATATAATGATCATACTTATGTCTTGTACCTTGAAATCGATTTTACAGTGAGTTGTAATCCATGCTCAAGGCTCAAATCCTTGATCTTCATTAGCAAGTGTTTCAAGTCCTCCTCACTGTCAGCAAACAAGGTTGTGTTATCTCCGTATTGCAGGTTGTTAGTAAATCTTCCTCCAATCCTGATGCCACACTCTTCTTCATATACTACGACTTCTCTGATTATTTGCTCAGCATATAGATTGAATAACTAAGGTGAGAGTATAAAATCCTGACACACACCTTTCCTGATTTTAAACCATGCAGTGTTACCTTGTTCTGTTCACACAACTGCCTCTTGATCCATGTACAGGTTCTGCATGAGGATAGCTAGGTGTTCTGGAATTCCTGTTTTTCTCAAGACTATTCATAGTTTGTTGTGATCCACATGATTGAGTGACTTTGCATAAAGACACTCAATAAAACACAAAGAAACATCTTCCTGGTATTCTCTGCTTTCAGTCAAGAGTTCTCTGACATCAGCAATGATATCTCTTATTCCAGATCCTCTTCTGAATCTTACTTGAAGCTCTGGCAGGTCCTTTAAATGTACTACTGTAACCGTTGTTGGATAACTTCAGCCAAATTTTATTTGCATGTAGTAGCCTTGATATTATTCTATTATTTGAGCACTCTGTTAGATTGATTACCTTTCTTTTGAATGGGAACAAAGATGGATGCCTTCTAGTCAATTGGTCAAGTCGTTGTCTTCTGTATTTTCTGGCATAGACTTGTGAGTGCTTCCAGTGCTTCATCAGCTTGTGGAAACAGTTTTATTGGCATTTCATCCACATACCATACAATGCAATAGTTCAAAGATGAGTTGTATAGTTTCTACCACAATCAATTTTAAAACATTTTCTTCTTCCTTGTACTCATTATGGTTCATATTTTTGAAACCTTTCCATTGATATTCCATTAATTCCTAGAGCCTTGTTTTTAGTTAATACTTTTAGTCAGCTTGAACTTCTTCCTCCAGTACCTTTGGTTCGTGCTCATATGCTGCCTGTGGAATTGTTTCATATTGACTGGTTCCTTTTGGTTTAGTCATGCTGAGCATTCTTTTAAATCTTATTTTGATGCTTTCTGCATCATTCAAAATTTTGCTCATAGAATCTTTCATTATGGAAACTCTAAGCTTGATTTCTTTTTGAGTTCTTTCAGTTTAAGATACGCTGAGTGTGTTCTTCCTATTTTGTTTTCTAAGTTTAGATCTTTGCACATTTCATTATTATACTTTACTTTGTTTTCTCTAGTTGCCCTTTGAAATTTTCTGTTCATCTTTTTGAAGTCATCTTTTCTTCCAGTTTCAGAGTCTCTTATTATATCCACTTTGATCTTTCACATGTCTTCTGTCATCAGTGTTCAATGAGTCAAATTTGTTCTTGAGATGTTCTCAAAATTGGAATGGGATAGACTCAAGGTCATATTTTGGCTCTTGCAGACTTGTTTTCATTTTCTTCAACCTCAACCTGAACTTACATTGTAATTATGTTAATTAGACCCTAACATAATAATCTACCTGTAGGATGGACTCTAAATCTTTTTAAAAAAATCATTTTATTGGGGGCTCATACAATTCTTATGATGGACTCTAAATCTAATCACTTCTGACTTATAAAAATAGCAGATTAAATACACACTCAAGGGAGGACAAATGCTGTGGGAAGATCACCAAGAAACTCCACCAGAGAAGGAACTGGCACAGCTGAAACTCCGAGACCCTGGTTTGAACTGTTAGTCTTTAGAACTGTGTAGAAGTAAATTTCTGTTCTTTAAAGTTCCCTACCTGTGGCATTTGTGTTGCAGCCCAAACCCACCGCTATCAAGTCGATTCTGACTCATAGTGACCCTATGCAGGACTTCTGGGGCTCTAAATCTTTATTTGAGTAGATAGCTCCATCTTTCTCCCATTGAGTGACTGGAAAGTTTGAACTGTCAACCTTGAGGTTAGCAGTCCAATGCTTACTAGGCAGTGCTCCCAGGACTCCAAGTGTTACAGCAGCACTGGGAAACGATGACAAATCCCATGATGCTTTTACCAGTGTCAAGAGAATATCAGGAGATAAATATCCACTGATAGGGGGGCAGATAGATGTGGTGGAGGTGCCAAAGAATTTGCAAACGTGCCACCAATTAGTCAGGTGCAAACATCTGCTCACTGCTGTGGCTACTGCTGTTGCTGTTATTGCTAGGTGCCACGGACAAGTTCCAACTCAGGGACCACAGAAGGAGACACTGCCCAGCCCTGGGCCATCCTCAGAATGGCTCCTCTAGCTGAGCCCATTGTTGCAGCCACCGGGTCAATCCACCTCATTTACAGTCTTCCTCTTTTTGCTTGACCCTTTACTTTACCAAGCATGAGGTCCTTCTTCAGGGACGAGGACCTCATGGTAGCATGTCCAAAGTGCATGTGAGACTTGTTAAACGCAGAAAAAATCCCAACATCAGCTCCTGACAATATTAGTCAAGTAAGATTTTGCTGTCTCTACTTTTTCCTTCTCATTATCCATGCGTGGATGTGGAGTCACAGAGCTGACCAGGATTTTTGATTTTATCTCATGTTTCTGACATGTGGCAGGGCCAAGCTGGAAGAGGGAGGACGCTCTCACTTTGGAAGATGTCGAGTGCTTTGAAATTTGTACTGGGCCAGGCATTACTATTACTAAAACCAGATCTGTGAATGCTGGGAATCCACAGCACTGCCTAGTTTTTCTGAGTCTTGCAAGTGATCCACCTTTGACAGGGTATAGTTTTACCACTATTTTATTTTATTTCCTTTACAAAAAAATTTACTTTATTATTGATTGGGAGTTAATACATATATCATATAATCCCATAGTTTAATCACACTAAGCAGTATTGCACACCACTATTTTATTTTAATCACTCTCAATTAGTGGAAAATATTTGAGTTGTTGTCTGACAGTTTGCTCCTTACACAGATTTCGGCTTTTGCAGGGTGCTATACTTTGGTAACTGAAGTGACTAAGGAACCTTTTATTACCTAATCATAACCAGAATAGTCTTTTGATGGAACCCATTGATTAGTTGTTCCTACAATGAAATCATGGCAATGAATGAATGGAAAACTTCATCTTTAAAAAAAAAAATCATTTTATTAGGGGCCCATACAATTCTTATCCCAATCCATACACACATCAATTGTGTAAAGCGCATTTGTACATTCATTGCCCTCATCATTCTCAAAACATTTTCTCTCCA
>NW_022109491.1:30003313-30029472 GCF_000313985.2 Echinops telfairi
TTAAGACCCCAGACGCTATACTTTTTGATAGCCGGGCACCATCAGCTTTCTTCCCCACATTTGCTTATGCACCCATTTGTCTTCAGTGATCCATTCGACACCTCGTGATCTCATCTTACATACTTCGGACATGTCAGGAGAGACCAGTCCCCGGAGAAGCAAGACATCATGTTTGGTAAAGTGGATGGGCAGAAACAAAGAGGAAGACCCTCAATGAGCTGGACTGATACAGTGGCTGAAACAATGGGCTCAGGCCTAGGAACAACTGTGAGTGTGGCACAGGACTATGCAGTGTTTCGTCCTGTTGTGCTATGAGTCAGAACCAATTCCATGGCACCCAACACCATTGACAAAATCAAAGCTTTACCTGAGCATATGACCATTTAAATTTTACCATATTTACCAGCCTTCGTTGCATTATGAATAATGTCTTAACCAATAGGAAGTGAGCAGAAGTGATGAGGGCTATTTCTGAGTCATGTCCTGCTCCTCGCCTTTCCCTTTTCCAGCTGGAAAGAATGTAAACATGATGGGGGAAGCCGGGGCAGTCATCTAAGACAAGAACTTGGAAGCAAGTATTTAGGGTGGCTGAACAACGGGATAGAAAGAGTAGGGATTTTCCCAACACAAGTCATGGGTTGCTTATATTTGATCCCTTCATTGAAAAAAAAATGTGAGTCAAAGTGATACGGAGTTTGTCGCCTGGAAATAGATGCTGCCACAATAAAACTGGACATTTGTGGAATTTGCATGGCCATTGGGCTGCCTGCAACAAGGATATAGATTGTGGACTTGAAAGCTGGTGACTCATTGTGGAAAAATGAAATCCCACCTTGGTCTAACACCAGATTGTGTCAATCAATAGAAATCTGTTGATTATCAATATGCCAGCAGCATGGGCAGCGTTTCATCCTCTGGCCATCTGGAGACCATTATGGCAGACCTCACCAGTCAAAGGGAAGAGTCTTCCAGACTGTCAAGTTTGCCCAAGACCTCAGACATTAGCCTCAAGCTTGGAAGTCTCCCTGGTACCCTCACTTCTGACCAACTGGCTACAAATTTGAGGGTTCTCTCTACCTTTTCACATTACCGGCCATAAACTCAGGAGCTCCCAGGCCCCTCATGCTGATGTGCTGGCTCTCATTACCCTCTCAGTTTCCAGAACTTGCTGGTACCATTCATAGCAAACGCTAGACACATGGTTGAAGTTTAGTTATTGCAAAGAGAATCGAAATCAAGACATACGTAGAGTGAGATTGGGAGCATTCCCAACATGGAGCATCCATGTCCCAGAAAGTCGTGTGCTACCCTCCCACTTGCATGCATGTCTTTTACCAACTGGAAAGCCCATGGAGTTCTCATGTCCAGTGCTTCTATGGGAGGTTTCATTATGCTACTCAAACTTTACTTCTTCGCTCCCGTATTATGAAGTGATCACAAGGTTGTTATTCCTTGGTGGGGCTTCCTGGTGTGGTCTGAAAACTCTAACCAAACTCATTGCCAGCAAGTCAATGCTGACTCATAGTGGCCCCCTGTGAGTTTCTGAAACTACAAGCCCAGTCTTTCTCCCACGAAGCTGCTGGTGGTATCAAACTGCTGACCTTGTGGATCGCAGCCACAGCATCACCAGGCCTCTGGTATGGTCTGAAGTCCCCATCAAAGATATTGGTGTCAACTAGAGAATTTCCAAGGTTTTAGAAGTTATTTCTTAAGAACCAAGGACAGAGAGCAACTTCTTTGGGTAAAGTTAACGTAAACTCTACACTCACATCACGCCAGTATAAGACCTCTGGTCAAAGTGTCCCCTGTCATGTCTTGGAAGGAAAACCACATTCTGACAGAACCTGTGACTATAGCAAAACTTGTTGGGAAAAAGACACATTATTGGTGTTTTGATGGCTTATTTCTACATTACAAGCTACTTTAAAACTTAATATCCCAGCTAGAGGTCAATGCACTATATTCACGGGGTCCAGATCTGGCTTGCTGCTTGTTTTTGTAAATAAAGACTTACTGGAAGACAGCCACACATATCATTTGCATATTTCTCTGATTGCCTTTGTACTACAGTGGTAGAGTTCAGTAATTATAACAGGAAACATCTGGTAAGCATAGTCTAAACTATTTGCTATCTGGTTCTTTACAGAAAACATGTGATGATCTCTGGCTTCAAGCAACTGTTTTATTCTCTCCCTTGATTTTGTGGCCTGTGAATTCTTACAGGGCTCAGCTGGGTGACTCTTCTGCACCACATGGCATCCCTTGGTGGACTCAGCTGGTGGACTCATATATTTGGGCACTCACATAGCTGGTGTGGATCTGGAAGGGTGACTTCTCTGGGACTGCCAACCAGAGCTTCATGTGGTCTCTCCAGCAGACAGCTTTCATGTAGTCAGTTTTCTTATATGGCAACTCAGGACTCCAAGAGAATGGGTCTTGTCCCCATGCCCCTCCAAAAAAGTAGTTGCATGTCTTTTTATGACTCAGCCTTAGAAGTCAAACACGGTCATTTCCCCTTGTTCTTTAGGCTAAAGTTCTTTTGTCCCAAGAAGCCTATCCAGATTCAAAAAGTGGAGAGAGTACATAGGCCTCCCCAATCAATAGAAGGAGTGCCAAAGATTTGCAGCCACAGTAAAAAAATCACTACAATCGTGTGTTGGTTGCTTCTTGCTGCTTCTAGCAAAATACTAAAAGAGAAATGAATACCCATTAGAAGTGACTTTTGAAAGACGAGAGAGAAATGAAACTCTGATGACTAGAAAAAGTAGACAAGCCCCAGTCAAAAAGAAAACAGAAAGTGTAAAAACTGAAACAACTTTTGAATGAGTCAAAAGGGAGATCAAATGATAAGGCGTTGCATTTTAGCCTAACTACATCTGCCATGATCAATTTTACATTGCAAGGCTATTCGCATCTCATGACTATGATCAGAAGGGATTCATCTGAAGTATAATCCATATGGGAACCCTGCAAATGGAGTTTGGGGTTCCACTATCATCCATAGCCTTCTGCAAACTGGGTGTTCACAACTTAAACTCTGAAAGCATTCCCTTCTTTAGATTTGGATTTTACTATTTTAAATCCTTGGATCACACAGGCTGGTGTGCTTCTTCTAAGTGGACGTAGTTGATGCCTCACTTAGATTGGCTGCTTGTTTGATGACAAGTCTTTAAGACCCCAGAATGCTATATCTTTCTAATATCTAAGACCCCAGATGCTATTCTTTCCATTTGGTTTCTTCACCACATTTTGCTATAGCACCCATATCTTCAACGATCTCTTCATGAGGACCCATGACATAAGAACTAATTGTTCTTAGATTGGGGCTAGAATTAATATATAGACATACATATATGGTTTATATATGTCTCTGGTTCACTTTAGAGTCACCCTTATCATTTTATGATAAAGAACATTATAAATAATCTCCCTAGGGCATAATGTAACCAGAAACTATCGATAGTGTCCCTCATTTAGCCAATGGTATAGAACAGAAAACATTGTTGAGAAAAGGAAATTATACAAGTGTAAACAACTTGAGACCACAATCCACGGATTGTTGATTTGTACAGATGAAACTCTTAAGTGACTGGACACTATTTACACAAGCAATGGGAGTTGGTGATAGGGAAATTTTTTTTAATACCACTCACTCATGAAGGCAGAACCATGTCTGCCAGTCTAATATATGTCATAATAAACAAGGAAGGTGTTATTAAAATAGTAAATATATGGTAGTCCCAGGCTACCATTCAGTGGACACCCTCAAAGCAAGGAATCCAAACCAAAGTCCATTGACCGCCAATTCCATAGCCTTAGAATATCTGTCATCTGCTGCTTTTCACACTAGGGTGTTTCAGTCTAAGGGAGTATGTCAGTGCCTTTCATGTGCTACAGGTGAGTTTGAGTTAAGCCCAGTTCACTTAGTGGGGTTTCCACATCTAAATCTTCTGGAGTGGTCCATGAAGGATGTTGTTATTCTCAAAAGGACAGAATCTAAAGTCTCAGTATTATTTAGCACGTGGCCTGAGCCACCAAGGACTGGATAGAGACTAGATCAAAGTGTCCAATTAAGGACATAGTACCAGGCATATACTCCCCTTAGGTTCTATATTAGTATTGCTAAGCATTCCTGATGAGAGGTTGCTCCTCTCAGTGGACTCACCAACAGAAATGGAATTGCCTTCTCCAAGACATACATATACTCCTCTCCCCATCTTGACTTGTGTTCCCTTGTCACTCTTGGGATCATGTCTGTTGATTTGGGGTGATCTTAGCACAATGTTTTGTGGCAGCAATAGAATGGTCTTCTTGCTCTCCCCCACTCTTGAAAAACTGACCTCCGCAGAGGTAGTCTCCTCTAAGTGTTTAAAAAAAAATCAATTTATTGGGGTGCATACAATTCATCACAATACATAGATCAATTGTGTAAAGCACATCTATACATTTGTTGCCCTCAGTATTTCTAAGTGGTTTTTAAGATGTACATATAAAGGAGGTGAAGAGGGTGACATATGGTTCATAGGCACAAGGCACGCTATCTATCTCATTGCTTAGAAGATTAGATTAGAAGATTACATGACCCAGAGCAGAAGCCTACCTTTATCTTGGTGTTTATCCTTATAATACTGGACTCATACAACATTTGTCCTATTGTGATTGAGTAACTTCTCTCGGTGTAATGGTTTCCAGGTCCATCCATGTTGTGAGGTTTCATGATTCCATCACTATTTTTTAGGGGTGCACAATATTTCATTGTGTGTATGTACTGGAGTTTCTTTATTCATTCTGATTGGCATTTGGGCTTCTTGTCATTGTGAACTGTGCTGCAATGAGCATGGGAGAGCACACATCTGTTTGTGTTCTGTCTTACTTCTTTGGGGTCTATGCTCTGCAAAGGTATTGCTGGGTCCTATGGTGTTTCTATTCTCAAGTGTTTTAGGTAGCCATATGGCTTTCCACAATGGTCGTACATGAACAACTGCTCATGTAGAACAGGTTCTACATGAGCACATTACATGTTTTGAAACTCCTAGTTGAATTCCTATCCATAACATATTATGATCTACATAGTTGGATGCTTTTGTCTAGTAAATAAAACACAGTTATCCCCTGCTTTCAGTCAAGATAGGCCCGACATCAGCATATCTTCTTCTGAATCTGACTTGAATGTTTGGCAGTTTTCTGTTGATGTCCTTATTGCAACCATCTTAAAATTATCTTTAGCAAAATTTTGCTTACATGTGGTAATAATAGTATTGTTTGCTAATTTCCTTATTCTGTTAGATCACTTTTTGTGTTAGACAGGGTTCTCTAGAGAGACTAAACCAGATTGCTAATAATTTTATATATATATTTATACAGATAGATAGATGTATAACACAAGAAATAAACAGTTAAATTATAAAGCAGTACAAATGGCTCAGTGCAACTCACTCCCGTGAGACAGTTGTGAGACACTGGCCGTCCTTCAAGTCTTGAGGGCCACCAGGTAGTCCTCTGTAGAGCAGTTCAGGCTATCCGGGCACAGGCAGAAAACAGCAAGGCAAGTCACCAACAGTCAGCCAGATGACAGGGTCTGACAGTCCCCAGCTCAAGAGATGTAAATTCCAATTGTGTGGCGAAGCAGGTCTTGAAGGAACCTCAAATTACAGTGACACAGTCCATGGGTTAGGTGTCCCACAGGTAGTGTAGCTTGCAAATTGAGGCACAGAACAAGCAAGGCAGCCACACACTGGTCTGATGATCAAAGAGCAAGAGACAAGAAAGGTGAGGCTCACCGAGCCATTTATCTCTCTGCCCTTCAATTAATCCCACATATGTTTATTGGCCAGGTTGGAACAATAAACTAATTACCGCACCTTTCTTTGGAATGGGAGCACAGTTGGTTAGCCAGGAAGTTTAGCTATCTTAAGTCTTTTTAAGTAGGAAGTTACAGGGAAAACACTGTGCATACATCTTTCTGACTTGTGTTAATCTTCTCTAGGGATGTTGGCTTGCTCTTTATTATTTTTCCTTATAATAACGTTGTATAGGGTTTGACCTATTGCTTATTTCTATGCTAAGTTAATTTTCCTGAACTTTTAGAATGTTGACTAGAACTTCCAGCCAAAGTGAATAGAAGCAGAGATTGTGGATATCCCTGCCTTATTCTAGATTTTTAAGAGCAACATTTTAATATTTCTCTATTAGATATGTTTTTAAAGAATATTGATGGTTATGTTGTTACCAATATAGGAAAAGATCCATTGTATCCCTCAACAGTTTTATTATTAGTGGGTGTGGAATTTAAAAAATGCCTTTTCTCTACTTAAGATAATCTTGATAATTAAATAATGGAAAGAACAATTATTACATTTAAATGTGAACTATCTCTGAGTCCTGGAGATAATTTTAATGAAGGTATGATGTGTTACTATTTGAAAACACATCGATGTATATAGCTTGTATATTATTGTTTTGAATTTTTATATCTGTTTTCATACATGTGATTTTTTTCTTTCTCATTTTGTTATCGTCTGGTTCAGATATCAAAGTTTTTCTAACATCATAAAATGAGTTGGGCCATATTATCGTCTTATTTTCTGGAAAAGTTAGTTAGCTTGAGATGGGAGTGATCTGTTTGTTGAATGCTTTGAAGAAACTGTCTATAAAACCTTAGAAATATGCCTTCAGAGAACTCCCCCTATCTAAGAAGAGGGAAGGGAGGAAAGTGGTTACTAAACAGAGTGCTTGGGAGAGAGGAGTGTAGAAGATTAAAGGCATAAATCTGGCCAGAACAGTTAAAATTTTGTCAGTCGGTCCCCCCTATGATGCGGGCTGGACCTGATCTAGTTTCCAAAATTTTCTGTATTTTTGGTTTGTATTGTTTTCTTCGTTTTTTTGTCTGTTCATATTGGAGTGTATCTCACAGGTGTTATGTTAATGGAGGTCACCCTCTTGAAGCTGTGTTACATGCTTTTCTGTTTTTTGCTTTATGAAGCCCAGGATCGATGAACCTGGAGGGACTGCAAGTAGAATAAGAGATGTGTGTGTGTGTGTGTGTGTGTGGGGAGGGGTGGTACAGTGGTGGTAGTGGGGCAAAAGGGAGATGATGTGAAAGAGTCCATGTAGAAAAAGAATGTTTGGAAACTGATTGTGGTAGCAGTTGTACATTCTACTTGATATGATTGAAATTTGGAATGATGTATGTATTAAATCCCAACTAATTGGAAAAAAAAAGGAAAGAACACGAAATCCTTGACAACTTAAAAAAAACAACCCTAAGATATCAGAGCCTATTTTCTAACAGGCAGACTTTTCAACTCATGATTAATTTTCTTAAATGGTTATATAATTATTTAGATTTTTTTCTTGAGTCCATTTTGTATAGATATTTTTCTAAGAATATATTCATTTCAAGTATTTAAGCTTAATGGTAAAAAACTGCTCATAGTTTTTTAATGTCTTAAAATTTCTTTTTTCCATAGTTACATATCCTCTTTTGTTTTTAATAGTTTTAAGTTGTACCTTCTTTTATGCACATTTCTATATTTAACTCCTAAACCTTATTTTGAACTCTTTCTGCTATTTTTGAATGCATTCTGCTATTCTATTCCTGTTTAATGCTCATTAACTTTTCTCTTTCCTAATATTAGTATTTATGCTTCTATATTGCTGTTTTGTCATATTTCCTAGAAGTAGAGCCTAAAATAGAAATTCTTGTGTATGTAATTTATTGAGACTCAGCTTTGGGGATAAGGGAACTGAGGAGAGCAGGATAAGGCAAGGGAAGGATGGAGCAAGGCTGTGATGTTATCTGGGGTCCAGCATGTCTGATGCCTTGGGAGGTCTGGACCAGAGATCGAGCAAGCAGGTTAGGCTTTGGTGCCTCTATTTGAGTCAATGATTGACTGTTGACTGTCCTCAGGAGTGGTGGGTGAAGGGCATAATCTCCTAGATGGGTGGCTCCCATTGGTTGAAGGCAGAGTGATGGAAAAGGGGCAACCACGAGGTGCTACTGTGGGAAAGGTAGGTTGATCTGTTAAAGGGGCTATGGGCTCTGCCTGGGACACCAGCAGTAGCTACTACACCTAGAGACAATATATATATTTCCATGAAAAAATGCATGGAAATTTTAATGATCTTTTAATCCCCCATTTTCCAGATTACAAAACAAACAAACAAATAACCTTTTGTGTGAATTAGGTGAAGGTTTACAAAACACATAATCAGTTATACATTCAACAGCTTATCAAACCTCCTATTGTATGCCCTGCTTTCCACAACTGTTTGAAACTCCCCCATATATGTAATTTGACTTTTTGACACAGCTCATTTTTTAGTTCTTTGGAGGATTTCCCTATAGCAGCCACCATCCTATCACACAGATTTGATTTTGGTGTGTTAGAAAGTTACTTTCCCAGTGTAATTGAAGGTCAAGTTGCTCAGGCTTTTGAAGGGTAGAGTTCACTGCTTTGTGCACACAATCTGGTGAATGGTTACATTTTGGTAGTACTTCTCACCCTTCAAATTCCACCACAAATGGGGTCTCATCTCTCAGAACATCAAACACCTCAGCCCTTCTGGAATCTAAATAAGAAGACTGAATCCTCCTGGCCTAACTAGGGCCATTGTGGTGGAGTGACTGTGTTTGTCTTAGTGCAAGAGAAGTGCAGTTACAAATATTGGAGGGAGATGTGATCATGCACAGGGCAGGGGCACACAGTGGTTTACTGAATTCTGAATGCTCTGTATGATCAGGAGACAGGTGGGCTCCCACTGTGGAGAACTGCATGCCTGGTCAAAGGCTTCCTGGATCTTCTTGAGAGCCCCCTGGAATGCCATTATTGACCACTGAGAGGTCAAAGTAGTGAGAGTGCTTGCTGCGATGGCCCCAGATGCTTTCTGCTGCTTTGGGGCTCCTAAGTGATACATAGTATTTGTTATTATTTACTTACAGTACTTATTTCTTAATATAGATTTCTTTTTATAGATTTTAAATCTGCCAATGATATAGAGATGTGTTTTAAAGTAATTTTCCAAAGTTGCAATTTTAGTCATCATTTGGTTAGATTTACAAGTAAATCATTCCATATTAAGAGAACACTTAGGATGTGAATTCTGGTGAATTGCTCTGTGGACTATTATGTGGTCCCTTTCTGTGAATATGCATGCAGTTGAGAAGAAGGATGCTTTTTCTCTCTTGTTGGACACCATTTAAGTGGCTAATACTATGGTTACTAATAAGGTGGTTCAAATGTGCATCCCTCAGTATTTTCAGTGGACCCTAAATCTCCAGGAAAGGACAGGCTTGGTAAAGTAGAAGACCCTCCGTGAAACAGATTGAGACAGTGACTGCAACAATGGGCCCCCATGTAGCAGCAGTTGTGAAGGACTGGGTATTGGTTCCATCTAGTGTACGCAGCATCATTACAGGTTGGAACCAACCAGATGGCACCTAATAAAATGACATTTCTCAATTACTGAATGTAGTCTGTTAAAATTTATACTAGATCATGGATTTGTCTGTCCCCCCCCCCCCCTTATCTTATCAAATTTTGTTTGGCCATATTTCATCAGTTCTAAATTGGACATGTTTACCCCATACTTTAACATTTTGTTATTCCTTTTACAATGGAATGTATCTTACTTTGAGACATGTGGCAATAACAATACAGTTGTCCTTTTCTGAACACATATGGATTTGGTCGGTTGTTCATATTGTTGTCATTTTGTTTGAAAAATGTGCATGTTGGCATGCCATGTGTTCAATCTAATGACTCTTGTATATTTCTTATCAATATTACCCTATGAGTCAACATTGGAAAGGAAAGTTGTACACCTTCTATATAAGGAAATAGAATAGCAGGAGAAAAGCCCCAATTTGGATAAAAGTCTCTCTGTAATGTTAAAGAAATAGGGGAAATTCAGAGTTCATTGCTAAGTAACAGCAAAATGATTATGGGACTTAAGCAATGAGTTGGAATCAACATAATGACAGTAGGTTTGGTTTTTTGGTTTTAAGCCATAATGCTTCCCATAAATAGATGAGATTATATTGTGGCCAAGAATTTTCCTGTTGTTCACCAAGCAATGCAATTAAACCAACAAGAAGCCAAATTCACTGCCATTGGATCTACTCCCACTCATAGCAATCCTACAGGATAGAGTAGAACTGCTCCATTTGTGTAGCAATTCTTTCAACTCATTGGCATCCACTAGAATCTGACTCACAGGATCTCTATAAGACAGGGTAGAACTGTCCCTGTCTGTGGGTTATAGAGGCTGTAATTCTTTATGGGAGTAGAATGGCTGGTGATTTTGAACTGTTGATCTTGTGCTTAGCAGTCAAGAACAGAACCCATTACAACATCAGGACTCCTGTTGTAAATCTTTATGGGAACAGAAAGCCCCATCTTTCTCCTGAGTAGCAACTGGTGGTTTCTGTTAACAGTCCAAAAGGTAACCCACTATGCCACCAGCACGCCTAAAGCAATTGAAGGAAGGAGAAATTCCCAAATCCCTCAAATTGGATGGAAGACATTTCCAAACAATGAGAAGCTGACATGACTGATCTGTGTGCCACATGGGAATGATTACTGAAGCTTTAACCTCAGTCTCTCAGGAACTTTCTGCTGGCTTTGAAAATAAATGGTTTAATTTGTAGTGATGGGATTCAATCATGATGAAAATGGCACTGTGAATTTAGGCAAATTGGGAGGGAGTGATGAAAAAAATCTCCCTTCCTGACACAACCGCTGAAGACAAAGCGGGTGAATAAGCAAATGTGGTGAAGAAAGCTGATGGTGCCCAGCTACCAAAATATATAGCGTCTGGGGTCTTAAAAGCTTGAAGGTAAACAAGTGGCCATCTAGCTCAGAAGCAACAAAGCCCACAAGGAAGAACATATCAGCCTGTGTGATTACGAGGTGTCGAACGGATCACTGAAGACAAATGGGTGCATAAGCAAATGTGGCAAAGAAAGCTGATGGTGCCCAGCTTTCAAAAAGTATAGTGTCTGGGGTCTTAAAGGCTTGAAGGTAATCAAGCGGCCATCCAGCTCAGAAGCAACAAAGCCCACATGGATGAAGCACACCAGCCTATGCGATCATGAGGTGTCGAAGGGATCAGGTACAAGGCATCATCAGAACAAAAAATCTTACCATAGTGAATGATGGAGGGAGTGCGGAGTGGAGACCCAAAGCCTATTAGCAGGCCACTGGAGACCCCCTTGCAGAAGGGTCTTGGGGAGGAGACGAGCCAGTCAGGGGGATATGAAGTAACATTGAAAAATACAACTTTTCTCTAGTTCCTAAATGTTTCCTCCCCGCTCCCACTATCATGATATGAATTCTACCTTACAAGTCTGGTTAGACCAGATCATGTCCACTGGTACAGATTGGAACTGGAAATACAGGGATACCAGGGCAGATGATCCCTACAGGACCAGTGGTGTGAGTGGTGATACAGGGAGGGTAGAGGGAGAGTGGGTTGGAAAGAGGGAACCGATGACAAGGAACTATATGTGACCTCCTCCCTGGGGGATGGACAACAGAAAATCAGGTGAAGAGAGACGTCAGACAGGGCAAGATATGACAAAATAATAGTTTATAAATTATCAAGGGCTCATGAGGGAGGGGGGAGCGGGGAGGGAGGGGCAAAATGAGGAACTAATGCCGGGGGCTTAAGTGGAGAGGAAATGTTTTGAGAATGATGAGGGCAATGAATGTACAAATGTGCTTTACACAATTAGTTTTATGAGCCCCTAATAAAATGATTTTAAAGAAAAAGAAAAAAATTTCATACATTTAAAATATCTCAAGATGGCGCTGTTAATTTTTGAAGTGTTAAAATAAGCTTGCAAGCAAATTATGGTGAAGCACAATTGCTAATAGGAAAATGATGCTATGTGTTTAGGATTAATGGGTGTCCTCCTATCCAATTGGTATGACAGAAATACTACAAGTGAGTGACTTAACAGATGTTTATTTTCCCACATTTCAGGAGGCTGGAAGTCTGACTTCAGAGCACTGACTCTGGAGGAAAGCCCATGTCTTTCCAGTGTCTGCTTCCTCGTTCCTTGGGGAGGTCCATGTGCCTTGGTGTGTCTCTTCTCCTATCTCCGCTTCTCACTTGCTTGTTTAATTCCTTTCACATCTCAAAAGAGATTGACCCAAGACATACCCTCACCCGAATCCTGCTTCACCCCAAACCCACTGCCATTGTGTAGATTGGGACTCACAGAAACTCCATAGAACAGCGCAGAACTACTCTCTAGGATTTCTGAGGTGGTTACAGGTTTGAGTCCACCAAGAGGCACCTCAGAAGAAATGCCTGGGCATTATCTGCCCCTAAATCAGCCATTGACAACTCTAGGGAGTACAGTTTTATTGTGATACACATGGGTCTACCATGAGTTGGGGTCAACTCAAGGGCAGCTGGTAGTGGTAGTTTTATATTATGAAATGATTCTTTGAACAATGACTTCCCCAAAGATGTTAGTGTGATTGCATGGAGGGTGACTGAGCTGACAGAGGATTAACTAAAAGTAACCAAGAATAGATGTCTGGGAGCCATGGGTAACTGGATCATTCAGTACATTAGTTCTTGGTATGTTTGTTTTTTGGGACAGTGAAATAATAAGTTCAAGAAAAACATAACAACAGAAGAAGGAAATGCACAGGAGAGGGCAAGATACTGAGAGAACACAGTCAGAAATTCTGTTATATTTAATCAGAGTTCTAGAGTTGATGAGAAAGTGTGAAGATTGGGATACAGGCAATATTTGAAGAGCTAATAGTGAAAATTTCCTAGAAATGTTGAAATATACCATTCTACAAAGTTCAAGAAATTTATTTAATTTTAGTCTACATACAAATGAATCTGCACCATGACCCATCATATCCAGATTATAGAGAACCAAAGACATAGAGGAAAACATGAAAAGCCAGGGGGAGTTGGGTTGAGGGGAGACAGATTACTTTTAATAAGATAGTGATAGAAACACTGTCACTCATACATTCAATGTTTTGAAAGAAAGAAAAAAAAACCCAGTAGAATTTTATACCCAGTTCAAATACCTTTTGAGAAAGAGGTGAAACAAAACTATTTTAGAAACACAATCTAAAATATGAAGTTATCGTCAGTAGAGTTTTCCTAAAGAAAGTGCTAAAGATTGTTCAGTAGGTATTTTAAGAAACGACCACTGCCACCAAGTTGATTCCGATGCAGTGACTCTGTATGGAGCATATATTACAACCTTATCTTTTTCCCAAGAAGCAACTGGTGGGATGGTCAGGAGAACAACACAGGAGAGGCCACCAAGGCTCCTCTGCAAATTCTTTAGCTAGAAGAAAAAAAAAAAAGAACTCAAATGGGAGGTCTCAGTTGTACAGACATTCATTATCCCAGCACCAGACACATCTTTTATATGGCTCTGTCATTTCACCAGCTAACTTTCAGGAATTTCTGAAGTGGAAAATACAACCATTGCTACCAAAGGCTGTAGGAGGTTGAGAAAAATGTGATTAACAACCCAAACCCCACCTTTATTTAGAAATATATGATTAAAACCAGAGAGAGAAAAAATGACATAAAGCAAGCACACGAAGAACTCATTTTCAAGGCTCTTGTCATGGTTTAAAACACTGACTATATATATCTATATATCTATAGATATATATATGAGACAAGAAAATGACAAGAAAACTCAGTGGAAAATGAAGAAAATATTTGAATGCTTTATCAAAGAAGATAAGCAAATGACAAACAAAGCTCAGGAAAAATATGCTCAATATCATTAATTATTAGTGGTAATTCAAATTAAAACTTAAGTGAGATGTGACTATATCCCTTATTAAATTGGAGTTTTAAAAAATAAAAAAAGAACTACTCACAGCACAAGGGCTAGGTGGCTTCGGGTTTCTAAGTCTAGGACTTGAGAGTAGGCGTCTTGCTTTGAAATGCAGTGGGGTTTGGGAAGCTTCCCGTTGTCCCCAGCAGCACTGGTGAAGCTGGCGTCAGTAGGTTTCCGGATTGCCGAGGAATGTTGAGAAGCAAAACCCTCCAAGTTCAGCAAAGAAGTTGCGCTATCTAAAGAAGAAGCCTTAGAAACACTGCAAATCTTAAGAAGAGACTACCTTACAAATATACTAAGATGTGCTGGTACGTCTGAGTCAGGTTAGAAGTGTACAGCACTGGAATTTCCTGAGCAAGAGCATACCCAGGGCTTCATCATTACATTCTGTTCTGTTCTAGATAATATTCTTGCAGATGGAGTAACCTTAACCCAAAATACAGAAATTTGTGGTTCACCAGGTGTTGAAAAACACAATTGTGGTAAAATAAAATGTTCTTCTCTTAAAAAAAGAAAAAAAAAGAACCAAGTGCTACACAAGATGCAGACCAGCAGGAACTCTCCACCATCACTGGTGGGAATGCACGGCCAGACAGCTGCACTCCAGTGTTCATCGTGGCACAGTTCACAATTGCAAGGAGTTGGAAGCAACCCAAATATCCATCAACAGACGAATGGATCAGAAAAACGTGGTACATATGTTCAATGGAGTGCTATGCATCCCTAAAAAGCAGCGATGAACGCATGAAGCACAGTCTTCATGGGAAGAACTGGAGGAAATCATGCTAAGCAAAGTAAGCCAAGCACAAAAGGACAAGTACAACATGAGCCCGCTGAGGTAAGCTTAAAAAATGGAGAGTAGGGTAAAAGCTACTTTATACATACATTCCTGGGGTGAGGTCCAGGTACAATGGAAGGGACCAAACCCAATCCAGAGATACATATGGCAGCCAACTAAATAGGAGGGGGAAAAAAAGGAATAAAAAGAGACATGGGTAGGGAAGGGGACCAGGGAACTTACCCACCCAAGGGGAGGGTATTGTTTATATATTCACAGGAGAGGGACAGAAAGACCAGGCTTCAACCTCATGTGCCAAGATGTGAATACAATATACTGGCATGTACTAGGGAACCAAAAGAGAAGTCTGTGAGACTGGCCCCAATCCCAACTATGTAGAATCCCCCCCTCCCCTGCCCGAGAAGAATGCACTTCAGAGGACAGCACTGAAGCTATAGCTTGGGGAGAGGGGCACATCTGATTAGAGCACACAGGAGAAACAAAGAAGGATGCAGAGGGAGGGGAACACCTCCTGGCCCACCAAGCCCCAAAGATGATATTCCTGTTCAGAGCAGACAAGGCTCAGAGAGGACCATAGGGCTGACTCCACCAAGAGACACAAAGTTCCTCACTGAACTATAGCGCTATGAGGGACAACACTGGAGACAGAGTGAGGGAATTGTGCCCAATCTGACCCCATCACACAGGAGCAAAACACTAAGGCCATGCAACAGAGCAGCAAGGGGAGCAAAGTGATGAACCCTGGGGAATATCAAAAATAAATTTTGGAAACAGTGTGGCACCCCATGAGACTCAACTGGAAAACACTCGTAAAGACCAACCAACAGATCTTGGACTATTTATAGGCTTTTCCATTTTTGTCAGTGGCTTTCTTTTTGTTGTTATTTTGTTTTTGTTTCTTTTGTTGTTGTTCTTATTGTTTTGTTGGTTTTGACTTCCTTTGTTGTTTTGTTTGGCTTTGCCTGGGTTTTGTGCTTGCTTATTAATGTCCCTGCATGCCTATCTAGATAAGGTAGGTGGGATAAACAATTCAGAGATGAAAACAACGGGACCAATGGTTCTGGGGGGGTGGGTGGGTATGGGAGAAGGGGAGGCAGGAGAAAGGCAGAGGGAGGAAACCAACCCAGGGACAAGGGAACAACAAGTGAACTAAAATCAATGGAGAGAAGGGCATAGGATGCCTAGTGGGGCTTAATCAAGGGCAATGTAGCAGCAAGGATTACTAAACCCTTTAAGGCTGAACAAGATGGTGGGACAAGAGGAAAGTAAAAGGCAATAAAGGAAAGAGCCAGGAGACAAAGGACATTTATAGAGGTCTAAATATAAGTGTGTACATATGTAAATATATTTATACATAATGAGGGGGGAATATATCTATGTACTTATATCTATATGTTAAGAATTAAGGTAGTAGATGGACATTGGGCCTCTATTCAAGTACTCCATCAGCACAAGAATACTTTGTTTTAATAATCCAACATTCTGTGATGCTCCTTTCTGACACGATCGCTGAAGACAAAATGGGTGCATAAGCAAATGTGGTGAGAAAGCTGATGGTGCTAGGCTATCAAAAGATATAGCATCTCGGGTCTTAAAGGCTTGAAGATAAACAAGCGGCCATCTAGCTGAGAAGCAACAAAGTCCACATAGAAGAAGCACACCAGCCTGTGTGACCATGAGGGTCGATGGGATCAGGTATCAGGCATCTAAGACCCAGAACAAAATAATACCCAAAGCCCATCTATAGACAATTGGACATCCCATCACAGAAGGGTCACAAGGAAGAGACAAGCCAGTCAGGGTGCAGTATAGCACCAATGAAACATACAACTTTCCTCTAGTTCTTTAATGCTTCTTTCACCCCACTATCATGACCTCAATTCTACCTTACAAATTGGATTAGACCAGAACATTCACACTACTACAGATAAGAGCCTGCAACACAAGGGATCCAGGATAGATAAACTCCTCAGGGCCAACAATGAGAATAGAGATACCAGGAGGAGAAGGGGAAGATGGGGTGGGGGGAGAAAGGGGGAATTGATCACAAGGATCAACATATAACCCCCTCCCAGGGGGATGAATAACAGAAAAGTGGGTGAAGGGCAACAGAGGATGATGTAAGATATGAAAATATTAATCTATAACTTATCAAGGGTTCATGAGGGAGGGAGACTGGGGGAAGGAGGGGGAGAAATGAGGAGCTGATACCAAGGGCTCCTAGAAATAAAATGCTTTGAAAATGATGATGGCAGCATATGTACAAATGTGCTTGACACAATGGATGTATGTATGGATTGTGATAAGAGATGTCAGATCCCCCCATAAATGTATTTAATTTAAGAAATTCACCAAAAAACCCAAAAGAAAATATATTATCTGCCAATGATTTTTAAATATTTTATTGAAATGTCTGGCCATACAGTCACTTTGGAAGACATTTCAACAGTTTCTTATGAAGTTAAGCATACACTCACCATATGAATCAGTGGTCTTACATCAAAGTATTTATGCAAATAAAATAAAAAGTTTTGTGGGCACATAGAACAGAAATGTTTACAGCAGTGTTATTCATCATCTCCCCAAACAGGAAGCAACCACGTTGTCCTTCAATGAATGAATAAATAAACACACTGGTACAGCCAGGTCATGAAATACTATTTAGCTTTAAGAGGGAATGAATATACGCAACCAAAATGGTTAATTCTTAAATACTTTATGGTGAATGAAAGACATCAGCTCAAAAGGTTACACACTGTGAGATTCCATTCAGTATAGAGAAGGTAAAACTACCGGGACAGAAGGCAGATCAGGAGTCTCCAGGAGCTGGGGGAGGGGAAAGGGTTGAGTGTAAAGAAGCATGGGTGAGCTTTTTGGTGATGAAACTGTGTTCTATGTTAATGATGGTGGCAATAATGCAACTGGGTGAGTTTGTCCAAACTCACATAATTGTTTATTTAAAAGGATGAGTATTACTGCATGTAAATTAAGCCCCCAAACAGGTGCCACTGAGTCGATTCTGACTCATGGTAGCTCCTTATGTGTCACAGTAGAATTGTGCTCCCATGGGCTTTCAAAGGCTGATTATTTGGAAGTAGATCACCAGGCCTTTCTTCCAAGACACCCCTAGGTGAACTCCAATCTGCAAACCTTTTGGTTAGCAACCCAGTCCTTAACTATTTGCTCCACCCTGTGACTCCCATATGTAAATTATGATTTATTTAAAAAAAATAAATGAAAAGAAGAAATACAGATGTAGCACAGAGTGATTTATAACTCTTAATCTCTTTGACATAGAAGTAAACATTGTTTATTTTATACACAAAAACTCTGAAAACATCTGGTTGCAGTTGAGTCAAATTTCTAGAACATCTCCTCCAGCCCTCTCTATCCTTTAAGCAAATGACTTCCACACGGCCTTTACCAAGAAGAATGGATCACACAAACACAGACAACCTTCCTCTTCTCCACCTCAAGTTAAGGTGCAAGGATGTAAGAGGAAATACCTTAGGCGGTTTACATTCTGAAATAAAAAAACTAACTTAATTAAAAAGCAGAATAAGCTCACCCGAAGTGTCATGACATGGTAATATGACTGGGTGCTGTTGTCCCTCAATGTTTCAGTCAGCGAAACATGTAGAGCCATTTGAGGAAGAGATCTGAGTCACAGTTGTCTGAGATCCTTCCATCGGCAATTTCTGGTAAGATCAAAAAGAAAGAAAAGCCAACATCAAAAGACCACGGGTGCCAGCCGTTGGGGAGAACATTCCAAAGATGCTGTTAAGCATCACCTACTTTCATCAATGACACTTTTGAAGGGACCAAAGACAGCCTTGTATGGAAAATCATGAGCATCCAAGACGTTGAGTCAAAACGTGGGGCGGAAGCATTGAACTTTGGATGTGCAGATCATCCTAGGAATACTTAACCGAATTTATTTTGCTTGCATTCCCCCCTTTATAAATACCCAAAAGTGAGATGCAAAAGATCATTGAGCCTTAAACATATACATTTAAAACAAAAATTCTGACATCAGGATGCTTCTGAATATGAATGGTATCCCAGGTAGGATGAAATATGGTATGGTTAAATATCTATGCCTGAATGAGTCCAAGAGTTCTTTCCATTAAACGAACATTTCAAGACTAGAAAAGTGGGGCCATGATAACAGTGCCTCATACAACTACTGGGGTCTGAGATAAAACACAGGATATAAGTGATCAGCACAACAGACTGGATGGATGCATATTTTATTCTTCTATTGTTGCCTCTGGTGAGAGGGATCCAGCAGAGACTGCCGCTTGACTGGCAGTGTTTAATTTCGTGAAGCTTAGAATGACAAAGCAAATGACAGAAATGTCTGGTGTTATGCCATTCTTGGTTACTTTATTTTCTGTATTCTAAAAATTTAATAACAAAGCAAAAAATAGCTGAAGTAAACACCAAAGAATGATTGCTCAGAAACCTTTTCAGAGCAAATGCCAGCCACCAATCTTATTTTCTGAGGAGTATTCTTGGGCAATTGGCGGTTGTGGGGGTGATGGTGGAAATAGAAGAGGGAGAATCCAGACAGGAAAAACAAAGACAAAAATGAGTGTTTTATTTTGGGCATGTTAAACTGGAGATGTAGCCCAGCCTGCCAGAACAGGGTGCCCCGGGAGACGTGGCACTGATGACCAAGGAAGACCCATGGCCAGTTTGAGTGACTGTCCCCAACAGTGCTCTCTACTCAAATTCTCTGGGACTAGAGCAGACACTGCAGTGGGGGTGGGTCTAACTACACCAGTGCTTTGTACACCAGCAATCCCAGCATCTGGGAACGTGTTAGAAATGCAAATTAACTTCTTGTTAGTTGTCAATAAGTTGATTTCAACTCCTCGTGTGCAGAGTAGAGCTGCTTCTGTGGTTTTCAAAGCTGTGACCTTCCCACCAGACCTGTCTTCCGAGGTGCCTTTTGGGGGTTGAGACCACCAGACTTTCCTCTAGTAGCAGATGGCTTAATTGTGCCACGGAGGGACTCCCCTCCAAACCTTATGAAGTGGAAATTCAGCAGGTGAGACCCAGCCATCTGTTTTCCATGAGCTTCCTAGGTGATTCTGAAGGTCTGAGAACCACTGCATTCAGTGAAGGAAACTTGCGGGTGGGGTGATCTGTATTTTCTAGGGGAGAGTAGCTTTAATTCTTAGAGGCAGAAGTTTCGAGTGCATGAGTTCTGGGAATGTCTTCTCTCTTGACTACTGAGAGATCTACAAGCAAACTCTTGGAATCACTAAGAATGGAATGACAACTTTAAAAAACCTGGAATCTTTCTGTTGTTGTTATGTTGTTGTTCTGATCTATAGTGACTTATATATATTAGAATGAAACACTGCCCAGTCCTGCTTCACCCCCACAATTGTTCATATTTGAGCCCATTGAGACAAGCACTGTGTCAATTGATTTTGTTGAGGGATCCTCTTTTTCACTGCCGTCACACTTTACCGAGCTTAGTGTCCTCCAGGGACTAGCTCTATTGACAACATGTTCAAAGTATGTAAGATAAATTCTTCCCTTTCTGGACTTTAAGGAATATTCTGGCTGTACTTCCAAAACAGACCAGTTTGTCCTTTAAACAGTCCATGGTTGTGTTGCAGGGTTCTCTAGAGTAACACAACCAGGACACTTATTATGATTATCTATATGAGGATAGGGTTATATAGTGAGGGTTATATAGTGAGAAGGAATACAACAGCTAACTAGTTCATGCAGCAGTACAGAGGGCTCAGGCCAACTCACTTTCATGGTGTAGTTAATATACTGAAGGTCTTTCTAAGTCACACTGGCAGCTGGTCCAAGGTCAAGTAAACAGACAGGGAAGTTGCTGGTGGGAGGTTTGGAGTCAGCCTGCAGGCAGCAGACACAGCAAAGTGGGGTAGCACCAGCAGGCAGATGAGAGGCATAGCAGAGGCTAGCAGTGCAGCAGTGTAGCAAAGCAGGTCTCTATGGAGTCTCAGTTCAGTAGGGATGCTTGGCACAGTGACATGATCCATCACAACCCATGGGTTGGCTTGGTCCACAGGTAGTGCAGAGCAGCTCACTCAGTCAGCAGCATGCTGGAGTAATCACTTGGGAGAAAGAGAAAGAGCCATTTATTGGTTGCCTCCCAATCAAGCTGCAACCTGATTGACAGGCTAAACTCTGCTCATGCGTTCCTATGGGAGCTATGTTGGCACCAAAAGACCCACTGTCACAATGGTACTTTCAATATTCTTCATCAGAGCCACAATTCAAATGCATCAATTCTTCGGTCTTCCTTATTCAATGTCCAACTTTCGTATGCATATGAGACAATGGAAAATACCACGGCTTGCGTCAGAAGCACCTTAGTCCTCAAAGTAACATCCTCTGGGAACCAGCCCCACAACCAAATGAGTCCTGAGGAGCGACTTGTATAATTGGAAACTAAGGAGACAGAACAATGAGGTACAGGGGCTCACCTTTCCCAATGTCAGGATCAAGAGAGAGAGCAAATGTATTTTCCGACGGGTTTATATAATCATGAGGCTTGCAAGCGTCCAGTAGGCACATACGTAATAGGGTGGATGGGTACTAGACTGAGTCTAGGGCTTAACCTTGAATGTTCCTGAGCTGCTCAACCTTGGATGTCCCTGAGCTCTCTCCAGGGAAACAATAATGATCAGTATCATAGGGGAGTCAGCTGCACTTTGGGTGAGACAGACAATAGAATCTGATCATTCTTTGAGTTCTTTGAGCTAGATAGCCTCTGGGCGCATAGTGAGGAGCCAGGCGCAAGTAGGAGACACCTTTAAAGTAGCACTTTTGTGGGGAGCTGTTGGGGGACAATTATAAGTCTGGAGAATGTGCATTGGGAGTCATCTCTATTTCATAAATGTGGGAGTCTTCTCCCATCAGAGTCAGCCTTCCAAACTCTGTGATTATGAGCACAGAGAATTTGGCCACTTACATTTTCATCCGGTCCCTCAGTTTCCCACAATGTCCTTGCTTTTCAGTAATCTAAAGAGGTCTTGTGCAGTAGATTTACTCAATGCCATGTGTCTTTTTATAACAACTACAACCTTTTTTCCATTTGTCATGTTACCTACTGGTCCAGTTGTGAGGATTTTGGTCTTCTTTACATTGACTTGTAATCCATGCCGAAGGCTAATGTCCTTGATCTTCATCAGCAAATGCTTTATGTCCTCATTTCAACAAGTGAGGTAGTGTCATCTGCATACCACAGGTTAAGTCGCACGCTTTCCTCCAATTCTGATACTGTATTCTTCTTCTTTTTATTTTCAAAAGAGATGTTACAGCTTTATTGCATCCGCACCACTCCGAGTAGGTTTTTTTTGTTTTTTGTTTGTTTCTAACAATTTTATTGGCATATAATTCATAAATCATACAGTCCAATGACTTACTCATATTAGGAAAAATTTACAATCATTACTACAATCAATTTTAGAACATTTTCATAGTTATTAGCTTCCCACTCACCCCAAATCTCCCCCACCACATCCCCAAGGAAACATTAATTCAGTTATTGTTTCTATAGATTTATCTACCCTGGATTTCATACACAGACAATTAAAAAAAATAAACTAAGAAAAATAACCAAATAAAATTTAAAAAGCTCAATAGAAAAGAAAGTAGAGAACATTAAAAACTAGAACAAATTTAAAATGGGTCAAAAGAGAGATGAAATGATGAGGTGTTAAATTTTAACCTAACTACCCTTGATATTTTCATCTGATAAACTGCTGGTAGGGAAGTCTGGGTTCCTTAATATTTTTCAGAAGTCCTGGGTGTGTAGTGGTTACACTCTGGACTGCTAACCTCAAGATTAGCAGTTGGAAACTACCAGCCATTACATGCACTCCCAGAAGCAGGAAAGTCATTGAAACCCACACGGGAGCTTCTGAGTTGGCATTGACTCGATGGCAGTGAGTGAGTCCTTGGTTGTAACACAGTTAAGCATATTTGCATATTAATGAATGCTCTGTTAATTATCCTTTCTAAATTATTACTTCAACATTTCTTCCATTTTCCTTAGAGACTCTGATTAAGAGCAAGTGTCGTAGTCTATACTGACATCGCTTTTATCTTTTCTTCATTTCCGATCTTTTCAATGATCTTTGGCTTTTTTCATGTTCCATGCTCTAGATATGATCCAACATCTCATCAAATATTCCACCATTTCAAGAGGTAGCACATAAGCAAGAACTAATGGTACTGAGGGAAGAAGTTCAGGCTGCACTAAAAGCATTAATCAAAAAGAAGACTCCCGGAATCGATGGAATACCAATTGACATGTTTCCGTAAGCTGATGAAGCACTGGAAGCACTCATCTATACCAGAATATTTAGAAGACTTTGCTGACTCATTGGACGCTTCCATTTTGACCCAACAGAATGCTCAAATGATAAAACAGTGTCATTGATGTCACATGCAAGTAAAATGGACAGAATACCCATTGAAACATTTCAACCAGGTGAAGAAGCACTCACTTGCCATTGCCAAGAAAACTGAAGCCAACTGACCGGACAAGATCCACCTTTTCACCCACTGCAAAGAAAAGCTACCCACAGAATGTAGGAATTATTAAACAATATTATTAATATTAAATACAAGTAAAGTTTTGTAATGATCACTCAATAATCTTTGCATCAGTACATCCACCGAGAGCTGCCAGAAGTTCAAGCATGATTCAAAAGAGAATGTGGAACTAGTGCTATCATTGCTGACATCAGATGGATCTTAGCTGAAAGTGGAGAATATCAGAAAGATGTTTACTTATGTTTTTTAAAATCATTTTATTGTGGGCTTGTACAGCTCTTATCACAATCCATACATCCATCCATTGTGTCAAGCATATTTGTCCATAGGTTGCCATCATCATTTTCAAAACATTTTCTTTCTACTTGAGCCCTTGGTATCAGCTCCTCATCTCCGCCCACCCTCTGCCATCTCCCTCCCTCCCTCCCTCACTCACCCTCTCCCTTATGAACCCTTGATAATTTATAAATTATTATTTTTCATGTCTTAAACTGACCAATGTCTCCCTTCACCCACTTTTCTGTTTTCCACCCTCATTGGAGGGGGTTATATGTAGATCATTGTGATCAGTTCCCCCTTTCTTCCCCAACCTTCCCCTTCCCCTCCTGGCATCGCTACTTTCATTATTGGTCCTGAGGGGGTTATCTGCCCTGGATTCCCTGTGTTTTCAGCTCTTATTGGTACCAGTGTACATCCTCTGCTCTATCTGGATTTGTAAGGTAGAATTGGGGTCATGATAGTGCGGGGCAGAGGGAGGGAAGCATTAAAGAATTAGAAGAAAGTTGTATGCACCCTGTCTAGCTCATCTCTTCCTTGTGACACCTCTGTAAGGGGATGTCCAATTGTCTATAGATGGGCTTTGGGTTTCTACTCTGTACTCCCCCCTCATTTACAATGATATGATTTTTTATTCTGGGTCTTTGATGCCTGATACCTGATCCCTTGGACACCTCATGATCACACAGGCTCATGTGCTTCTTCCTGTGGACTTTGTTGCTTCTTGGCTAGATGGCGCTTGTTTATCTTCAAGACTTTAAGACCCTAGGTGCTATATCTTTTGATATCCGGGCACCATCATCTTTCTTCACCACATTTGCTTATGCACCCATTTTGTCTTCAGTGATCATGTCAGGAAGGTGAGCATCACAGAATGTCAGGTTATTAGAACAAAGTGTTCTTGCATTGAGGGAGTACTTGAATAGAGGACCAATGTCTGTCTGCTACCATAATATTTAACATGTAATATATGTACATACATCTATTTCCCTATCATTATACATAAATATATTTACATTTGTACATGCCTGTATTTAGACCTTTATAAATGTCCTTTGCCTCCTAGTCCTAGTTCTTTCCTCTACTTCCTTTTGTTTTCCTCTTGTCCCACTGTCATGTTCAGCCTTCATTCGGGTTTCAGTGATTCCTCTCAGTTACATACTCTTGATCAAGTCCTACCAGGAGTCCTATGCTCTCCTCCCCATCGGTTTTAAATCACTTGTTTTCTTGTCCCTGGGTTTGTTAACACGCACTTCCTTTCCCTCCTCTCCCCTTCTTCTGTGTCCCTCCCGGAACCATTGATCCCATTGTTTTCTCCTCCAGATTGTTTATCCTGCCTATCTTATCTAGATAGACACGCAGAGACAACAATAAGCACAAAAACAAGACAGAGTAAAACAGAACAGCAAAAGAAAACAAAACAACATCAAGAACAACAAAAACTATCGACAAAAAAGAAAATCCTATAAATAGTTCCAAGTCTGTTTGTTGACCTTTAGCAGTGTTTTCTGGTCGAGTCTGATGGGGTGCCATGCCTTGGCCTTCAAGTCTATTTTTGTTATTCCTCAGGGATTCATTGCTTTGTTCCCCTTACTGCTCTGTTGTGTGCCCTTAGCGTTTTGCTCCAGTGGTGTGGGAAAATTCTTCTTTCTATAAACCAACTTCTCTGATTATTGCTTAGCATACAGGTTGAATAAGCATGGTGAGAGGATACAATCCTGATGCACACCTTTCTTGAATTTAAACCATGCAGTATTCCCTTGTTCTGTTCACACAACTTCCTCTTAATCCTTATACAAGTTCCACAGAAGCACAATGAATGTTCTGGAATTCTCATTCTTCTCAAGTTACACATAGTTTGTTATGATCCACACAGTTGAATGCCTGGCAAAATCAATAAAATACAAGTAAACTACTTTCTGGTGTTCTCTGGTTTCAGCCAAGATCCACCTGATGTCAGCAATAATCTACCTTGTTCCATTCCTCTTCTGAATTCAGCCTAAATCTCTGATTGCTCCCTGCAATATACTGCAGCAACTGTTGTTGGATAATCTTCAGCAAAATTTTACCTGTATGTGTTAGCAATATTACTCTATAATTTGAGCATTTTGTTGGGTTACCTTTCTTTGGAATGGGTACAAATATGGATCTCTTCTAGTCAATTGCCCAAGTAGCTGTCTTCCAAATTTCCTGGCATAGACTAGTAAGTACTTCCAGTACTTCCTCATCTTGTTGAAACATTTCATTTGGTGTTCTATCAATTACTGGATCCTTGTTTTTGGCTAGTGCTTTCAGTGCAGCTTGAACTTCTTCCTTCAGCACCACTGGTTCTTCCTTATTGGCTTTGTAACTCAAGGTTTTGCACATTTCAGTATACTATTTTACTTTGTCTTCTCAATTTATCCTTTGAAATTTTCTGTTCAGTTCTTTGACTTCATAATTTCTTCCATTTATTTACCTTAGTTACTCTATGGTTAAGAGCAAGTTTCAGAGTCTCTTCTGACATTCACTTAGATCTTTTCTTTCTTTCTTGTCTTTTTAAAAACCTTTGACTTTCTTGATGTTGTTTCATGAGTGATATTCTTGATGTCCTCTCATAGTTCATGAGGTCTTCTGTCATTAGTGTTCAATGAATCAAATCTGTTCTTGAGATGTCTGAGAAGTATCAAAGCCCATATGGAAGAAGCACACCAG
>NW_022109491.1:30031121-30050525 GCF_000313985.2 Echinops telfairi
AGACCCAAGAACTAGAAAGGCGAGGCTCACCACCCATTTATCCCTCCGCCTTTCAATTAGCCCCACATGTGTTTATCGGCCAGGTTGGCACAATTCACTAACTCACCACTGTTCACCAGTATTTACAATAAAGTAACACTATACAATTGGATTAGCATTCTGATTACTACAAAGTTATTCCTCCTGGATTTGGTGGAACTAGAGTAACACAAGTACCAAGAAGATAGAGCCTACATGTAAAGAATGGATTGGGATAAAAAACACAAAGCCATGAAGGTCAATAGCTGAGATGACAAGTTTGTTCACCCATTTACACCAGTAGCCCTAAACAACGCCATCTCTAACTACCTTATGAGCGTGTCACCAGCACAGTCTTATTTAAGACATATAACTCAGAGATTTCGACTTTCTGTAAAAATATGTTAGCTAAAAAGAACAAAGGCTTACCTTGCTTGGCTTGTTAAAACATACCAATATTAGTTTAGTTTTCTTATTTGGGCGGGGGGATTTTGAGTAGTGGTAAGATTTTTTCCACTCAGGGGATTTTGCGAATAAAGTTTCATTTATATGGTTCTATAGATATGGATCTTGATACATTTCTAAAAAGATGTTTACTTAATTCCTGGTTCACTGATTTGATTTGAAAGTGTTGGCTTATACGTTTCCCCTCCATTTTACTAGAGGGGACCCTCTTCTTGAGTTGCTCAGAAGGCTAGAATCTCTGTAACAACAGGGATCTAACAACCCAGGGCTGTTAAATGCTATTTTTTGTTTTGAATAGTTTTGTTTTTGGTGAATGTAAAATAAAATGTGCATATGTATTTATGCATGTATACATACCCCTCAAAAACCCCAAAGAACTAAAAACACCTAGAATACCCCTTAGGCCCACATTAGGTTAAACAAGTTCTGATTCAGTAATGACTAAGTAGAATTTCACAATATTTAGAAAGGCTATTCTGTAAAGCAGAGGAAATAATATACTATGATATCCTGTTCTTATTTGATAAATGAAGCAATTACAGAAAGTGTATTTGTTCAGAGTAACCAGTGCTACAGATACAACAACAAAAATAACCCCGACTCCTCTACTACTATTTCAAAACAGTCAAATTTGATTTCCATTACAATATAATTATTCTTCGCACTAACAATTCAAAAAAACACACAACCCTCCCCACCTCCTCCCCCAAAACCCCCCAAACAAAAAAAATCCTCAACACCCAATATATGTATTGAGCTTCATCTTCTGGACAAGAATGCCAAGGTAGTCTGTCTTCATACAACGCATTCCAATTTCAGGGCCTTTCATGTGTGCCCCTTTTGCCAGCACCAGGTCGGCCTCATCTGAATCTTCCCATTTCACAGGCATCATGAGCTCTCCACTGCTGTTGGTGGGTGGCATCAGTTACACCTTCAGGATCCAGAGCTCTGGCAACGCCCCTGGGTTTGTCAGCAGCCTCTCTCTCTGATTTGCTGTTGTCAGATTCGCTGTCGGATAAACACTTTCTTTTTGTACCACCTTTTTCTTTACTAGCCTTTCGAGAATTAAGAAATGCTTCAGTTAATTCTGGACCATCTAAATTTCCTTCAGGTTCCCACGTATTACCAGCATCTGTAAATCCCTTCCAGTTCTCTCCCATTCACAGCACGGCTCGTTCAGTACTTTTCCTCCCACAAATGCTTCAGGTGCAGCCTCTTCGACTTTTGCACTCTTTTCATTCTGCTTCTTTGCCACGTTTTGCCATAGTGTTTTATTGCAGCTTCGAAGAGCTATTTTCCACCACCTTTGAGCTGCTCCCAGCCTTGGGTCTGTGGCACCTCAGTCCTGTGCGCCTCCAGCTGGACCTGGTCTTGCAAAATTCTTGCATGCGGTCTCCTTCTTTGTTTCTATCACCAAGTCTGTATTTTCTAACCGCCGTTCCTTCTTTGTTTCTAGCTTCTGCATTCCAATTACCAATAATTATCAATGCATTTTGATTGCATGTTTGATCAATTCCTGACTGAAGTCGTTGGCAGGATTCTTCAATTTCTTCATCACTGGTTTTTGTGGTTGGTGCACAAACTTGAATACTAGTTGTATTGACTGGATTTACTTGAAGGTGGAGAGACATCATCCTATCACAGACAGCCTTGTACTTCAAGACTGACTTTGAAATATCCTTTTTGGCAAGGACATTCCTCTTGACATAGTATATCAGATGCTTTTCTGATTCCAAATGGCCAACAGCCATCCATTTCAGTTCACTAATGCCTAGGAAATTGATCTTTATGAGTTACATTTCATTACTGATGACTTCCAATTTTTAAAAATTGTTTTAGTAGGGGCTCATACAACTCTTATCACAATCCATCCATCCATCCATTGTGTCAAGCACATTTGTACATTCATTGCCCTCGTCCTTCTCAAAACATTTGCTCTCCACTTAAGCACCCGGCATCAGGTCCTCATTTTCCCCCTCCCTCCCTCCCTGCTGCCCCCTCCCTCATGATTCATATGTCGCACATTCCAAGTTCCAATCATTATCTGATTTTTGCAACAGTTTCTTCTTCCCTTGAGTCATGCCCCAGCAGCAAAAGAAGATTCCGAAGGCTTCATTTCTACTGGCTTTACTCCATTCCTGTTACCACGGTTGACTCCGCTCTGGGAACGCAGCTCCTCCACTGTGGCCTGAGGGGCCCAGCCTCCAGCACGGTCTCCAACAATGTTCTGCTCCCATCCAGTAGGCCTCCAGTAACTGACAATAGTTGGAAGTTCTGCATGTGGTTTTCAGTGATGACTTCCTCTGAAGTGGGCACCCAATTCCTTCTTCATTGTCTGCTCTTAGTCTGGAAACGCCACTCATTTTTTGCGACCCTGTTGGCATTGACAATACCAGTGGCATCGCTTCCAGCCTCACGGCAACACGCAAGCCACCACATTAAGACGCACTGACAGACAAGTAGTGACGACATCCTTTTAGTGGAAGGTTATATCTCAAGGCACATGTTATTTAATTTCCATTAAGTGGTAACCCCCACACCGTAGAAAGAAATATTTCCTGGTCTGGTGCCATTTCTACAATTCGTTGTGGATCAGATCACTATGGTTTCATTGGCTGATTTTTGGAAGTAGTTCACCAGCCCTTTCTTCCTAGTCTGCCCTAGTCTAGAAGCTCTGTGGAAACCTTCTCAGCGTCGTAGCAGCATGCACGCTTCCACTGACAGAAGTGATGGCTATGCTCCAGGAATTGAACTCTGGTTCCACGTGGAACCCCGTCGTCACAATTTGAATCACCATTGTCTCTCACCCTCATCTCCCTTGGCAAATAACATCCTCTAAATGTATTCCTTTTTCTGAGTTTGCATCTGAATGTTGAATTTTGTGTATCTTGACCTTCACCCCCTCCCTTTTGTGTTTTAAAGGACTAGGGACTCTCCTTTCTCTCTCACGCCACCTCTTCCAGGTTGCCCAATTCTGGGGGAAATGATCATAAACTGACCATCTGCTCCGGACAACCCTTTCCCTCTTGCTGCAATGAAGAAACAGATGAGTCAGCCTTTCCCAACTGTCAGGATCCCCGTCCTCCCAGTGACTCAGTGGATGGGTAAGTGCTCCTCCCAGGAAGTTGGCCGCCTCCGGCTTTCCCCTACTTGAGTCACCAACCTGAGGTGCTCTAACTACCAAGACCCAGAAGGGCAGGCCAAGGAAGACCAGTGCCAAGAAAGAGGAGCGGGCTTGAAAGGTTAAGGTTCATTAGACCACATTTGGTTCTTACTTGCTGGTGGCTTTGGGTGGCCCACTAAAGAACTCAATATTCCCAGCTAAAAATTTGAGAAATCCTATATCCTAAGGTATTAATAGACTCAGTAGGAGCCTGAAAGGAGAGGAGGTGAGTGGAGCCCCATGGGAATACATCTGGCTGGAGTCTCTGGTGCCCTAGGGGTGACTGATTCTTGAGCATTTCTAGGACAAGATGAGGCCTGAGCAGAGCCTGGTGGGAGAGTGGAGGAGGGATTAGGCTCCCATGAGAGGGACAGGGTGTGAAAAGAAGCAGGGGTTGGATATCAGAGAAGTCTGACTGGGTGGCAGGGGCTGGGAGTGTTGAGGGGGCGGGCAGGGGGTGTTGGCAAGTAGGGGACCCTACAGGGTGGCTTTGGAGCAGGGGTTCTCAACCTGTGGGTCACAACCCCTTTGGGGGTCGAACGACCCTTTCACAGGGGTCGGAAAACACATATTTACGATGGTCTTGGGAACCGAGACACTACTCCTATATCTGTCTCCAGGGGGAGCCACCCACATATAGATACACCCACCTACGAGTACCTGGTGTGACGACTGTGACCCATGCTACACCATGCTTCAAGACAAAATTTCATTAGAAATAAATATTTCACAATATATAATTACATATTGTTTTGTGATTCATCACGATGCTTTAATTATGTTCGATATGTAATAATGAAAATACATCCTGATATATCTATCGATCAGATATTTACATAACGATTCATAACAGTAGCAAAATGACAGTTATGAAGTAGCAACAAAAATAATGTTCTGGTTGGGGGTCATCACCACATGAGGAGCTGTATGAAAGGGTCGCAGCAGTAGGAAGGTTGAGAACCACTGCTTTGGAGGCACCGAGCCTGTGATGGGAACACAGCAGCCCAAGATCCTGGGTCTGGTCCAAATGGTATTGCCAGTTCTTTCCTCTCCCTCTGTCTCTTTGGCTGCCTCCCTGTCTCTGTCCATCTCTATTTCTCAAAATCTGTCTCCTCCCCCTCCTTCCTTCTCTCCTCCTTTCTCTCTTTGCTCCCTCCCTCCCCTCTCTCCTCTCTCACATCACAGGAAAGCGCGTGTTTTCTTTCTTGTGTTGATGGTGAGTGACATCTGCTTACAGAGATAGCAGTGCACCATCCTGTTTACTGTCTGCTGACAGTGGTCTGTGGTCTGTGAGGTTGTTCACCACTGCTCCCATGTGGGGTGGTGGTGAGATGCCTGCTGACTCACACACTCAGCCACAGCAGGTCAGCCTGACCTATGGCAGCCACAGAAGTGGCAGGCTTTACCTGGGCCGGCATCTGAGATGTGGTACAGTGAGCCAGCCTGAGGTCATCCTCTGCTGCTGCTGCTGCTGCCAAGCCCTGTGTGCCTAGCATGGATGCAAGGCTCAGTAAAGATCTGCAGACCGATGATGGTCGAGTACCAGGGCCCCGCTCCTCAGAGGTCTCACAGTTGAAAAGGGTGAGGATTGATGGCACCTCACTCATGTTCCTACCTCTGCCTGAGATGGTCTGGGGGCTTCTATCAAAGCACAGATACCACCAAGACACAGTGAGGCAGCCAAGCGAAACCCCAAACCAAACCAAACTAATTGCCATGGGGGTCAATTCCAACTCATGGTGTTTCCATGGGTCTCAGAGTAGAACTGTGCTCCGTAATATTTTCAATGGCTGAGTTATTGTGGAAGTTGATCGCCAGACCTTTCTTCCACATGCCTCTGGATAGATTCAAACCACCGACCTTGCAGTTAGCAGTTGAGCAGGTTAACCCATTAGCAGCAGCGAGGAATAGTTCTCGGAATATCAGGTTAGGCCTAAATTGGAAAAGAGGATGGAAATGGAGAGGCTGGAGGGTTGTTCAAGGTGGCCAGGGGTTGGTGGTGTGAGTAGGGGTTGGGGGAAGGCCTGCAGAGGAGAGGTGCTGGTGGTGATGACATTTAAATAGTGACATGGGGGGGGGACAAAGGCAAAGAGGAGGGTGCTCTCTGTTTCCTAAGTTGCTTACAAGCTGATTCCTTCTAAACTCTGAGCTGTGGTTGCTACAATCACTGCCATGGAGACAATTCTGATTCATAGCAGCCCTACGGGACAGAGCAGAACTTCCTCTGCGGGCTTCTGAGGTTGCAAACCTGTACAGGGTAGACAGCCTCATCTTTCCCCCATGGAGCACCTGGTGGGTTTGAACCACTGACCTTGTGGCTGTTAGTTGCTGTAATTCTGACTCATGGTGGCTCCATATGGAACAGAGTAGAACCTATGACCTTTTGCAAGCATATTCCCCAGACCTGTCTTCTGAGCAGCCCCTGGGTGGGTTCAAAGTGCCATCCTCTCAGCTAGTAGCTGAGTGCTACATGTTGGTGCCATCCAGGGGCTCCAAACTCTGAACATAGGGCCCAAACACAGATGCTAAACTAACAAAAGGAAAGGAGGGACAAACAAGCAAAGGAAACCCACATGAGCTGAGCCTCTGGGTATATGGCCTTTGATGCTTTTGGGGGGCTCACCAGGAAAGTGGAGCCTCATAGCCTGGTGGTTTACCAAAGTGACCATCAAGAGTCCGAGAGTCTGAGATCCAACCCAACCGGGTCTGTCATATGTGTAGACCTGGGCCTCGCATCTACTGAAAACGTATTCATTGCTTGCCTGCAATTCAGAGTCTCCTGGGCGCCCTGTGTTTTTATTGGCTAATTCTGACAATCCCACGAAGTCCCAAAAGCAGTCTGAAGCCAGCTGCAGCAAACTCGGACTTACCTCAAAGTCTGAGACTGCACAGGAATTTAAAGAAGATTTCTATCCTTGTGTTGATATAAAAGAGGTAGTCAAGAAAAAGCAAATATTTCTCCCAGGGGCTATCGAGCAGGCCCTTCCCTACCTATTTACACTTGGCTGGATTGGTTCCCAGGGGCCCTGGTGGCATAGGGGGTTGTGTGTGGGCTGCTAACTACATTAGTAGTTCAAAATCACCCACCCGCTGCACAGGAGAAAGACGATGCTTTCTACTCCCACAAAGAGTTACAGTCTCTTTGTGGTCAGAGTGTGGCACCCATCAGACTCAACTGGAAAACACTCCTAAAGGTCAAAAAACAGACCTACACCTTTCCTTTGTTGTCAGTGGCTTTCTTTTTGTTGTTGTGTTTTGTTGGTTTTGCCTTCTTTGTCATTTTGTTTGGCTTTGCCTGGTTTTTGCACTTATTCATGTCTCTGCATGTCTATTTGGATAAGATAGGCGGGATAAACAATTTGGAGACGAAAACAATGGGACTGGTAGTTCTGGGATCACAAGGGAAAAGGGGAGGTGGGAAAAAGGAAGGAGTGGTCAACCAACCCAGGGACAAGGAAACAACAAGCGAACTAAAATCAGTGGAGAGAAGGGTGTAGGATGCCTAATGGGGCTTAATCACGGAAGGGCAATGTAGCAGGGAGGAATTACTAAATCCACATGAAGGCTGAATATGATAGTGGGATAAGAGGAAAGTAAAAGGAAAGAACTAGGAGGCAAAGGATATTTATAGAGGTCTAAATACAGGCATGTACATATGTCAATATATTTATATATAACGATAGGAAAATAGATCTATGTGCATATATTTATATGTTAAGTATCAAGGTAGCAGACGGAAATTGGGCCTCCACCAAGTACTACCTCAACACAAGAACACTTTGTTTTAATAACCTGGCATTCTGTGAAGCTTATCTTCCCAACATGATCCCTGAAGACAAAAATGGGTGCATGAGCAAATGTGGTGAAGAAAGCTGATAGTGCCTGCCTATCAAAAGATAGTCTGGGGTCTTAAAGGCTTAAAGAGAAACAAACGGCCATTTGGTGAGAAGCAACAAAGCCTATATGGAAGAAGCACACAAGCCTGTGTGATCATGAGGTGTTGATGGGATCAGGTACCAGGCATCTAGACCCAGAACAAAATTATACCAATGTAAATGGGGGTCGGGGTCGGGGCATGGAGTGGAAACCCAAAGCCCATGTGCAGACAATTGGACACCCCCTACAGAAGGGTCACAAGGAAGAGATGAGCCAGTCAGGGTGCAGTATAGCACTGATGAAACACACAACTTTCCTCTAGTTCTTTAATGCTTCCTCCCCCCACCACTATCATGACCCCAATTCTACCTTACAAAACAGACTAGACTAGAACATGTACATTGCTACAGATAAGAGCCCCAAACACATGGAATCTAGGACAGATAAACCCCTCCCAACCAACAATGAGAATAGAGAGGACAAGGGGAAAGTGGAGGGAGAGAGGGGGAATCGATCACAAGGACCCACATATACCCCCCTCCCAGGGGGACGAACAGAAAAGTGGGTGAAGGGTACAGGATGATGTAAGATATGAAAATAATAATCTATAATTTATCAAGGGTTCATGAGGGAGCGAGGGGGGAAAATGAGGAGCTGATATCAAGGGCTCAAGTAGAAAGAAAATGCTTTAAAAATGATGATGGCAACATATGTACAAATGTGCTTGACACACTGGATGAATGTCAAGAGCCCCCCAATAAAAGTATTTAATAATAATAATAATAATAAAGAGTTACAGAGACCCACAGCGGCAGTTCTACCCCACCCTATAGGGTCACTGTGAGTCAGAAATGAATTGACAGCAGTGAACTTGGTTTGAGTAATGTGTCAGGGAGGAGCCCTGGTGATGTAGTGGGCTGTGCATTGGGCTGCTAACCACAAGGTCAGCAGTTTGAAACCACCAACATGGGAGAGAAACAAGGCTTTCTACTTCCATAAAGAGTACAGTCTTGGAAACCTATAGGAACGGTTCTACACTCTTATAGGGTCGCTATGAGTTGGAATCCATTTGATGGCGATGAGTTTAGGGTTTTAGGGATAGATTTGTAGTAGGATAAGTGTGTTGGGTTACTAAATACAAGGTGGATGGTTCAAAGCCACAGAAAGATGAGGCTATCTGTTCCCATAAAGATTTACAGTCATAATGAGCTGAAATCGACTCAGTGGCAGTGAATCTCACGTGTTGATACTGTCACTGGTTCGATGGCATGGGGTGTGCAACTACAGGGAAGATGTCTTTTCCTTTGCATACGTTATAGTCCACAAACAAAAGGGAGCGTGTGTGTGACTCTCATCGCCCAGATGACTTCTCAGAGGGAGGGGGAACTGGGTCCCAATTCATCCTTGGAGGTGTTTGCCCGAACCACCAGTGAGTGAGAAGAACATGGGCGAGAAGGGCCCGAGAATGAGAGTTTCAAAAGGCTACCTTCATTCAGTTTAAAGGACTCCTTTTGAGTTTTCCTTTGGAGTGTTTTCTTATCTCTTTTTTTCCTTCACAAAATGGAAATAATGTCCTTACGTCTAAAAAAAAAATTTTTTTTTTAAATTTGGCAAAATAAAGGCAGACAGGCAGGCCAAAAGCCAGAACCTCTAGTAAAGTGGGAGAGAGGCAGGTGGTCACCACACAGTAGCACACCTGTGAGGGGGAGTCACTTTGCACTCAGGGTGACCCCAGGTGTTTCAGAGGAGACGGTGCTCCTACGTAGTACAAATGATTTGCTTTTGGTCACTAACCTACAAGTGCTGTGGAAGAAAGCCCTGTTGGCCTGCTTCTCTAAAGCTTGCCGCCAGAAACCCTTATGGGACAGTCCTGTAACACATGAGTGTGGTAGCGGGGCTGTGGGTCTACTTGCCTGGGCCAGGGTTCTCAGTGGTTTGACTTGCTGTGAGGTGCCCTTGAGTGATGCTGACTCATAGTAACCCTAATGTTCCGCAGCACAAAACACTGCCTGGTCTTCCCCCACCCTCACACTTGGTCTTAGGAGCCAATCTATCCAGGGAGCTACTGTGTCAACCCATTTGGTGGAGAGTCTTCCTCTTTGTCGCTGCCCCTCTGCTTTACCACGCATGATGGCCTTCTCCAGGGCCTGGTCTCTCCTAGCAACGTGTCCAAAGCACGTGAGAGGAGGTCTTGCCATCCTTGCCTCTGAGGAGCATTCTGGCAGTTCTTTTTTGAAACAGATCTGTTTATTCTTTTTTTTTTTTTGGTAAATCATAGGAAAAGTAAATGAACTGTATTGACTGAACTATGCCATATATCATTTTTTGTATTATTCAAGCTATTGTTATATATAATTTTCTTTCTTTTAAAAAATCATTTTATTAGGGGCTCATGCAACTCTTATCACAATCCATACATACATCAATTGTGTAAAGCACATTTGTACATTCATTGCCCTCATCCTTCTCAAAACATTTGCTCTCCACTTAAGCCCCTGGCATCAGCTCCTCATTCCCCCCTCCTCCCCGCTCCCTCATGAACCCTTGATAATTTATAAATTATAATTTTGTGATATCTTGCCTTGTCTGACATCTCTCTTCACCCACTTTCAGATCTGTTTATTCTTTTGGCAATAATACTTTCAATATTCTTTTCCAGTGCCATGATTCAAGTGCATTGATTTTTTTAATTTGCCTTCCTTATTCAGTGTTCAATTTTCACATGCATATTAGGCAATTGGAAAATACCATGACTTGGGCCAAGTACATCTTAGCCCTCAAGTAGCATCCTTACTTTTCAACACTTTGTGTTTATTTATTTTATTTCCCAGCCCGCCCTCTTTCCAACACTTTAAACAGGTCTTGTGCAGCTGATTTACGCAGTGCACTGTGTCGTTTGGTCTCTAAACTGCTGCTTCCATGAGCATTGATTGTGGATCCAAGCAAGATGAAATCCTTGAGAACTTCAACCTTTCCTTCATTTATCACGATGTGACCTACTGGCCCACTTGTGAGGATTTTGTGTTTTTTGCATGGAGTTGTAATCCACACTGAAGGCTGCAATCCTTGATCCTCATCAAGTTTTTTAAGTCCTCCTCACTTTCAGCAAGCAAGGTTGTGCCATCTGCACATCACAGGGTAAGAAATTGGAATACCCCATGATGTGATCTAACACAATATAAGTATCTCCATAATGAGATCTGCTATGAGCAGTTCATCGGTTGCAAGAAGATTAGGGTGGAATGAAATGCCCTAATTCAGGTCATAGCCCTGATGCAAACACCTGAAAGGAAATTTCCTTGAGCCTGTGGCCTGCTTCCAATGTAAGTGAACAGGTGGGAAAAACTTGCTTGCTTTTTGCTGGGTCTAGATCCTGCCGCTGGCTCAACCTCTGTTTTTTTGGACTTGAACTAACAGCCTGACATATTGCTTGCTGCTTTTAGATTTGTCAGTGGCCTGTCAGCTGAGCAGCCAATTTTGGATGATTTCACCCTTGTAACCACAAGCTTGTCCATTTTGGATCCACCAGTCCTGACAACCTCCAGCCTAGTATTTGAGCCATGGACTCGAAACCCGGCTGTACTTGGCACTTGCCTGCTTCTACGGTGTATGAGTCATTTACTTGATACATTTGTCTCTCTCTGGTTCTCTGTCTCTCTCTCTATATATATGTATACACACACACACACACACACACAAACAAGGGGGTATGCCCCCAAGCTGAATTTTTTTCAAATCTGTGTATTTAAATATTTTTTTACAAAGCAAACTTATCACCTTCATAGTACTCTCCATTGTACTTAATACATTTGCCAAAAATGCAATTCCATTCTTGGAAATATTTTTCAAACTCATCTGTTTGGATGGCTGACAGCATCTCCCTGTTTTTTTCCTTACCACTTCTACGTCATCAAATTGCTGTTCTTTCATGTCCCTCTTCATTTGCCAAAACAAAAAGAAGTTGCATGGAGTGAGGTCAGGTGAGTAAGGTGTGTGGGGCAAGAGAAGCATGCTAGCACACCGAGATGGCTGGGTGAGCAGTTGCATAATCATGGTGGCAAAACCAGTCCCCCATCTGCCACAAATCAGGCCTTTTTTGTCTCACACAATCTTTTCAGAACCTTTAAATAGAAAGCTGGATTAACAGTCTGACATTTTCGTCTGTTCAGGAAATTGACAGATGTCCAGAATGAGGTTTATCATCAATCAACAGTTCACCTTAAAAAACAATTTATTTATTCATTTATTTATTTTTATAAGTCATTTTATTGGGGGCTCTTACAGCTCTGATAACAATCCATACATCAATTATATCAAGCCCATTTGTCCATATGTTGCCATCATCATTTTCAAAACATTTTCTTTCTACTTGAGCCCTTGGCATCAACTTTCCACACCCTCATCTTCCACCCCTCCACCTGGTGACCCCTTGATAAATTAAAAATTATTATTGTTTTCATATCTTACGCCATCCATTGTCTCCCTTCACCATGTTTCTGTTGTTCATTCCCCTCAGGTAGGGTGGGGGGTTTATACGTCGATCATTGAGATTGGTTACCCTTTGATTCCCCCCACTTCCTCCTACCCTCATAGTATCACTACTCTCATTATTGTTCCTGAGGGGTTTATCTGACCTGGATTCCCTGTGTTCAGAGCTCTTCTCTGTACCAGTGTACATATTTTGGTCTAGCCATATTTGTAAGGTAGAACTGAAGTCATGATAGTGGAGGGGAGGAAGCATCAAAGAACTAGAGAAATATTGTGTGTTTCGTCCCTGCCTTGCGACCCTTCTGTGAGGGGATGTCCAATTGTCTACAGATGGGTTTTGGGTCTCCACTCTGATCCCCCTGGTTCACACCGGTATGATTGTTTTGGGTCTTCTGGTGCCCGATACCTGATCCCATAGACACCTCATAATCACACAGACAAAGCAAGGAAGTCCTTGAGGAGTCCCAAAAATAAGCTTCAGACTTGAAGTTTGGCACCTCATCAGACTCGAATGGAAAACATTCAACAAGCAGACAGACTTGGAACCCTTTGTAGGCCCCCCTTTCTAATTTTTCTTCTTCTTCTTTCATGTCTATCTATCTAAGATAGTCAAGACAAACAATCCTGAGGGAAAAACAATGGGACCAATGGTTCCAGTGGGACAGGGGAGAGGGAGAAAGTGGGGGAAAGGGATGGGAAAGCTGACAAAACCCAAGGACAAGGGAACAACAAGAGATTAAAAATTGATGGAGAGGAGGGTGTAGAATACCTGGTGGGTTTGATCAAGTACAATGTATCTGAGAGGAACTACTGAGAACCAAATGAAGGTTGAACAACATAGTGGGACAGGAGGAAAGTAAAAGGAAATGGAGGAAAGCACTAGGAGGCAAATGACATTTATAGAGGTCTAAATATAGGCATGTATAATTCTACTCAAGTCCTCCCTCAATACAAAAACACTTTGTTCTAATAACCTGACATTCTGTGATGTCACCTGACACGATCAATGAAGTCAAAATGGGTGCATAAGCAAATGTGGTGAAGACGGCTGATGGTGCCCAGCTATTAGATATAGTGTCTGGGGTCTTAAAGGTTTAAAGCTAAACAAGTGGCCACCTAGCAGGGAAGCAACGAAACTCACATTTCACTTTTTTTGAAATGAGAAAACCACTCGTACACATGAGTTATTCCCGTAGCACTGTCCTTGTAAGCTGTGTTCAACATCACAACAGCTTCTCTGGCATTTTTTTCCTGAACAGGAAACAAAATTTCACAGCCAGCACACTGTTCTCTTAAATCAGCCATCACAAAAAATGAGGTTCAAATGAAACTGCTTTTACGAAAAAATTCACTGTGACTAGAGAGAACCTTCCCAGGTGATGCCACTGGGTGCACTAACTCAGAGTGAGTTGCTCAATCCTCGTCTAGCAGGAAAAAGCTTTGCTTTGCCCAGCGCAATTCCAGTTTAACCCCCACCCCCCACCCCTGTGTAAGCTATCCATAGGCTGTTGGGTTCCTCTGAAGTGGATAGCCTATTCCTTCCTCATAGTCTGTTTTTAGTCTGGAAGCTCTGCTGAAACCTATTTACTTTGGTGACCCTGCTGATATTTGAAATACCAGTGACATAGCTTCCAGCCTCAGAGCAACATGTAAGCCACCACAGTGTAACAAACTGACAGGCTGTCAACAATGAGCTATCACCTCATACCGACAGTTTAAGCAAAAGTCAATAAGACAGACTATAAGCAATGTTGGAGAGGATAAGGAGAGATAGAAACATTTTTACATTGCTGGTGGGACTGTAGCATTGTACAACCACTATGAAAATCAGTCTGGCACTTCCTTAAAGGAATGCAAATACAAGTACCTTAAAGAAATCAGGAACACAACATGAACAGACATATGCACACCTATGTTTATTGCAGAAATTTCCATTATAACCAAAACATAGGAAAAAACCCCAAATATTCTGTTTATAGAAGAATAGAAAAACAAGCTCTGGTACATTCATACGATAGAACACTGTGCATCAATGAAAAACCAATGACAACTGTCTTAAACGACTCAAGACATGGACAAAGCTAGAGAACAAACGCAGTCAGTCTTGCAAAGATAGATATTTATTGTTATAAGAAAAAACAAGGAAAAAGAACCGTGGTTTCTATGCCCATAGACAAGACTTTGATGAGTAGGAGGAGGTCAGGGATGCGGGTGGAAACAGGGAGAAGGGAGGGACAGAATATTGAGGAGGAAGGGAGGAAGTGGGGGGTGGCATAGAAAGAGAATCGTATATGTGGAGGACTTAACAGAATATTGTTGTTGATTTAATTTCTTGAGATGGTCTGTGTAAATATACACAGTATGTTTCCTAAGAAAAAAAATCCCTCCATAATCCTTATCCTTCAAACCTAAATAGTTGTCCAAGGGGCTTTTTAAAAAAAGGGAGGGGGAGTAAAACTGAAATTGACTTGGAGTGTTTAGTGACGGACAAGTTCATCTAAAAAAAAAAGGGTTACAGCAAGAGAACCTTATAGGACAGTCCTGCTCGCTAACATGGGTGTGATAGTTAAGTTATGTATTTCCTTGACTGGGCCAAGACTCTAAGTGGTCTGGCAGTCGTTGTTAGGTGCCATTGAGCCGGTTCTGACTAGTGGGCCTTTCCACAACAGAACAAAACATTGCCTGGGCCTGCGTCATCCTCACAATTGACCTCACCTTATGTCAATGCCTCTTGTTGGAAACTAAGAGGAAAGAACAGTAGTTGGAAAATATAGTCTTAACAGAAACGAAGCTGGAGATCACATGATAGAGTTTTGCAAGAACAATTTGCTATGACTTATCTTTTTTCCCCCAACAACACAAAAGGTGACTCCACACATGAACTTCTTGAGCTGGAACACACAGAATCAAATGGCCCACATCTGTGCGATAACACGACAGAGAAGCTCAGTATCAGCAGCTAAAGCCAGGCCAGGGGCCGACTGTGAAACAAACCATCGAGTGCTCATATGTAAGTTCAATTCAAGCTGAAGAAAGTAAAACAAATCCATGAAAGCCAAAGTATGACCTTGAGTATATCCCACCTGAATTTTGTTCTTGAGGAGACTTCCTAAGAACAGATTTGACCCGTTGAACACTAGTAACAGAACCGGATTATTACGGAGGAGAATGTGACAGAATCAGAGGAAGGCTTATTAATACTCTGCGATATTCAGACGACATTACCTTGCTTGCTGAATTCGAGGAGGACTTGAAACACTTGCTGATGAAGATCAAGAGTTGCAGGCTTCAATGGGGATTACAAGTCTGTGTAGTAAAGCAGTCCAACCTTACAACTGAACCGATAGATAGCATCAAGATCAACAGGGAAAAGATGGAAGTTGTCAAGAATTTCATCTCGCTTGGATCCACAATCAATGCCCTTTGAAGCAGCAGTCAAGAGATCAAAGGACACAGTGTATTGGGTAATTTTATGGCACAAGATCTCTTGACAGTGTTGAAAAGCAGTGATATTACTTGGAGGATTAAGGTAGGCCTGGCCTAAATCATACTATTTTCAATAGTCTCATATGCAGGTGAAAATTGGACATTAAATAAAGAAGACCAAAGAAAAATTGATGCATTTGAATATGGGGTTGGTGAAGAATTGAAAATACGACGGATTTCCACAATAACAAACAAATTCGTCTTGGAAGAAGTACAGCCAAAATGCTCCTTAGAGGCAAGGATGGCAAGATATCAGCTCTCCTACTTTGGCCATGTTGTCAGGAAAGACCAACCTCATGCCTAGTGAAGTAGAGGGCAGTGATCGAGAGGAAGACCCCGGACGAAGCCATTGACGCCGTGGTTGAAGCAATGAGCTCAAACATGAAAACAACTGTGAGGGTGGCACGGGCTCAGGGTTGCTCTGAGTCAGAATTAATTTGACAACGCTTAACTGTAACAACAACAACATGGATTAGCTTCACTGGTTTTGCCTCTCTAAAGAACCCAAGGTAAGGCAATGGGTTTTTCATGAGTCAGAACCGATCAGATGGCGGCAGTTCTAATTCTTTATTGAGGCAATCTCTCAGAAGTAAATTTCCAGGCCTTTCTTCTGAGGTGCCTTTGAACCATGAACCTTTAAGTTAGTAGCTGAACACCATTTATGTCACCCAAGGACTTGTGCAGGAGGATACAAACCTAGTGGAAACAGCACAGATTACTTTGAGAGCAGTGTCTATATAGTCATATGTCACATAACGCCTCTGGGGGCAATGTCAAATCACATATTGGCCTCAGTTTCTCTAACACCTATTTGTATCAAACATGCGTGGTAGATGCGATTACTTGTTATAACAAAGAGCCACTATTTTGCGACAGGTGTGAAAACATTATCATCATTATCATCGTCATCATCACTACATTATTACATTAAAGATATTTTAGTGTATTTGGAAGTGTTTATTTTTTTGATGCGTAGGAAGGTACACGGTATACCAAGACAGACATTTGACAGAGTGACGTGAACTGTACCTAACTGCATTATGTATAGATTCAGTTTAAAGAAAGACTTAGAAACTGACCTAGTTTGTAATACAGGGAAGACTTAGACACAACCCAGATCACCCACTGAGGCATTCACAGACTGTATCACAGACATTAAGTGACCCACAGTGTACATTGGAATAACCTGGGAGATTTATACAGTTAGGCTGCTCAGGTTGCACCCCAGACCCACTGCCTCAGAACCTAGGTGAGGGTGACCCAGGTGACCCCATTGTATAGCCAAAGCAGACACCACTGCTTTAGAGCTATGAGATTCCAAGCCCATTGTTCAGCAGTCTCAGCATCATCTGGGAACATGCTAGAAATGCAGATTCTTCTTCTTCAGAACCCACATTTTAATGATGCCCCCAGCCCTTTCACCGGGGTTGCCCAATTCATAACATAGCAAAGTTACAGTTATGAAGTAGCAATGCAAATAATTTTATGGTTGGGGGGGCGGTCACCACAACACAAGGAACTGTATGAAAAGGTCATGGCATTAGGAAGGTTGAGAATCACTGCATTAAGGGAATCCCGAAGACCAGAGATGCTTCCTTTTCCATCAGAGCCTATTGCAAGATCTTCTACTTCTAGGGGTGCTAAGGTGGAGCCTTTACCCACAGTAGTGGAACTTGTATGAGGAGCTGGTTACTCAAGGGTAAAGTTCTTGCTTTCCAGCTGGGAGACCCGGGTCTGAGTCCCAGGCAATACATCTCATGTACAGCCACCACCTGTCAGTGGAGGTTTGCATGTTGCCATGAGGAGGAACAGGTTTCAGAAGAGATTCTAGGTTAGGACAGACTAGGAAGCAAGGTCTGGTGATCTAGTTCTGAAAATCAGCTGATGAAAGCCCTGAAGACCCCAAGGCTCCCATCTACAGCTGTTCATGGGGATGGCAGGCCTGGGCAGTGTGTCATTCTGCTGTGTGTGTGGTCACCGTGAGTCAGGGACTGACTTGAAAGCTGTCAACGATAATGAGTCATCTAACAACAATAATGAGTCAGCAAAAGGCCTAGCACACAAGAATGCTCTCTTTTATTTCCCCCCCAAGGTGACAAATGCAAGACAGAAACTTTATTTTTATTTTTTAAAATCATTTTATTAGGGGCTCATACAACTCTTATCACAATCCATACATACATCAATTGTGTAAAGCACGTTTGTACATTCACTGCCCTCATCATTCTCAAAACATTTGCTCTCCACTGAAGCCCCTGGCATCAGCTCCTCATTGTTTCCCCTCCCTCCCTGCTCCCCACTCCCTCATGAACCAGAAACTTTATTAAACACAAGTAACAGGTAAAATTCCAACAGGCAATTAGTTATCCGCAGAAGAACTGACTAAAGTTTATCTCAAACACCTTATAGTAATCTATTGGCAGTTGTATTTAACTGAGCTTAATGCTGTGAAGAATATGTGTTGGGCTGCAAATTGCAAGGTTAACATAGGTAAAAATGAATAATTTGTAGACTTTTCAAGTATTGCCTGAATACCACCATATCTACACATTTACATTAAATATGATAAAAGGTTTAATTGGATTTTTGTGGCTCTTTTGGAAATGGTTGTCTAAAGAGGAGACTATGTGGTCTGGCTCATTATTCATGTAATGCACTCAGCCTAGATTCTGTTCAACATCAAGTCTCTTCCACTTCTCTTCAGACATTAGATGGGCTTAGGGTACTTCTTTAGAAAGTTCTCTGGGTACCATGACATGCTGGCACTCGTAAGGCTCCTTGAAGTATTTGTTTGAGTAGTATATTTGCTTGTGGGCCATTCTGCCAGCAGTGGGACAGGTAGATAAGGAAGGTACAAAGTAGAGCAGCAACACAGACGTCAGGCAATGGCAACGACAAAACTCAAGGGGTGCTCTTATTTGCCCTCTGTAGTGTCAGCTTCACCACGCCTGTGGCAGCTGGGCACACTGTAGTGGCTGTGTGGTGCTGTGTTGCCGGAATCTATGCCACTAGTATTTCAAATAACCAGTAGGTTCACCCATGGTGGATGGGCTTCAGCAGGACTTTCAAATTAAGGGCAGTCTAGGAAGAAAGAAGAAGTGGTTTAAAATCGAGGGCCTGTGTGTTAGAGTTGTGTCCTGTCACCATACTTATGCAATGAACAGGAGCCATCGTGGTGGAGTGGGGTACATGTTGGGTCGCTAATTGCAAGGTTAGCAGTTTGAAAAACAACAGCGACACTGCAAGAAAAAGATGAGGCTTTCTTTCCGTCTGGGTCTTAAAGGCTTGAAGAGAAACAAGCGGCCATCTAGCTGAGAAGCAACACAGTCCACACGAAAGAAGCACACCAGGCTGTGTGATCACGAGGTGTGTACAGGATCAGGTATCAGATATCAAAGACCCCAAAAAATCATCTCATTGTGAATGAGGGGCAGTGCGAGGTAGAGACCCCAAGCCCATCTGTAGGCCACTGGACATCCCCTTACAGAAGGGTCTCGGGGAGGAGACGAGCCAGTCAGGGTGCAGAATAGCACCGTTGAAACATACAGCTTTCTTCTAGTTCTTTAATGCTTCCTGCCCGCCCCCCTCACCCCCCGCCACTATTGTGACTCCAGTTGTACCTTACAAATCCGGCTAGACCAGAGCATGTACATGGGTACAGATAAGAGCTGGAAACACAGGGAATCCAGGACAGACAAACCCCTCAGGACCAATATTGAGAATAGCGATACCAGGAGGGGAAGGGGAAGGTGGGGGAAGAAAGGGGGGAACTGATCACAAGTATCTACATATCACCCCCTCCCAGAGGGATGGACAACAGAAAAGTGGGTGAAGAGAGACATCGATCAGCGTAGGACCTGACAAAACAATAATAATTTATAAATTATCAAGGGTTCATGAAGGAGAGA
>NW_022109491.1:30050625-30105219 GCF_000313985.2 Echinops telfairi
TAAGGTAGCAGATGGACATTGGGCCTCCACTCAAGTACTCCTTCAATGCAAGAATACTTTGTTCTATTAAATTGGCATTCCATGATGCTCACCTTACTGACACAATCGCTGCAGACAAACAGGTGCATAAGCAAATGTAATGAAGAAAGCTGATAATGCCCGGCTATCAAAAGATATAGTGTCTGGGACCTTAAAGGCCTGAAGATAAACAAGTGGCCATCTAGCTCGGAAGCAACAAAGCCCACATGGAAGAATCACACCAGCCTGCATGATCATGAGGTGCTGAAGGGATCAGTTATCAGGGATCAAAGGACAAAAATCATATTATTGTGTCCTCACCTCTCTGATACGAGCGCTGAAGACAAATGGGTGCATAAGCAAATGTGGTGAAGAAAGCTGATGGTGCCCGGCTATCAAAAGATATCGTGTCTGGGGTCTTAAAGGCTTGAAGGTAATCAAACAGCCATCTAGCTCAGAAGTAATAAAGCCCACATGGAAGAAGCACACCAGCCTGTGTGATCACAAGGTGTCAAAGGGATCAGGTCTCAGGCATCATCAGAAAAAAAAATCATATCACTGTGAATGAGGGGGAGTATGGAGTGGAGACCCAAAGCCCATTTGTAGGCAATTGGACATCCCATTACAGATGGGTCACGGGGAGGAGACGAGCCAGTCAGGATGCAGTATAGCAACAATAAAATATACAACTTTCCTCTAGGTCCTAAATGCTTCCTCTCCCCCATGCCTACAATCATGATCCCAATTCTACTTTACAAATCTGGCTAGACCAGAGGATGTACACTGGAACAGATAGGAACTGGAAACACAGGGCATCCAGGGCGGATGATCCTTTCAGGACCAGTGGTGAGAGTGGGGATACTGGGAGGGTGGAGGGAGGGTGGAGTGGAAAGGGGTAATCGATTACAAGGATATACATATAACTTCCTCCCTGGGGGATGGACAACAGAAAAATGGGTGTAGGGAGACATCAGACAGTATAAGACATAAAAAAAATAATAAGTTATCAAGGGGTCTTGAGTGAGTGAAGGAGGGAGGGAGGGGAAAAATGAGGAGCTGATACCAAGGGCTCAAGTAGAAAGAAAATGTTTTGAAAATGATGATGGCAATGCATGTACAATGTTCTTGACACAATGGATGTATGTATGGATTGTGATAAGAGTTGTATGAGCCCCCCAATAAAATGATTAAGAAAAGAAAAAGAAAAAAGATGAGGCTTTGTATTTATGTAAAGAGCTACATCTGAAGAGTTATAGCTTCAACTAAAAGAGCTAATGAAAAAAAATTCAAGTCTTAAGTTTCAGTATTGAGAGATTCCATGGGCCAAATATTCAACGAATCAGGAAGCATCAAAAGAAGATGGAAAGACTACACAGAGTCACTGCACCAAAAAAGAACCATCCGACACTTCTCCACTTGGGGTGGGAGCATATGAGCAAGAACCAAATGGCACTGAAGGAAGAAATTCAAGCTGCACTGAAAGTGTTCACCAAAAACAAGACTCCGGAAATTGATGGAATACCAATTGAAATGCTTCAACAAGCTGATGATGTCCTGGAAGCACTCACTCGTCTATGCCAGGAAATTTGGAAGACAGCTACTTGGCCAACTGACTGGAAGAGATCCATATTTGTACCCATTCCAAAGGGAACCCAATAGGACGCTCAAATGATAGAGCAGTACCCTTGATATCCCATACAAGTAAAATTTTGCTGAAGATCATTCAAAGACAGTTGCAGCAGCACATTGGCAGGGAGCTGATATCAGGTGGATCTTGACTGAAAACCGAGAATACCCAAAATATGTTTAATTGTGTTTAATCGACTATTCAAAGTATTTGATTGTGTGGATCATAATAAACTCTGGATAACCTGGAGGAGAATGGTAATTCCAGAGCACTTCATTATGTTCTGTTCATGTGGAACCCATGCCTGAATCAATAGACTGTTATGGGAGCAAAACAAGGGAATATTATGCCGTTTAAAATCAAGAAAGGTTTGCATCAGGGCTGTATCCTCTCACCACACTTATTAAATCTGCATGCTGAGAAACTCACCAGAGAAGTGTTTGACACAGCAGCTGCAACAATGGGCTCAAACACAAGAAACATGGTGAGGGGCAATCCAACAGTCCATGTAGACAGAGCTTCTCTTCATCCTTCTCCCAAGAAAAAATTTGAAAATAGTGGATAACTTTCAAAGCCTGAGTCCCAGACTTTCCCCGAGGAATAAACACCTCTGCTAACTACATCTTGGTACCTCAGAGGGAGGAACTGACACAAAGGATCCTATAAAAAGCCTCTGATTCTGTGCTACCCAGCAGGATGTCTGTGGAGACATCCCTCTCCCTGGCTCTCCAGACCTTAGCAGTGAGCTCATGACCCACTTCCTCTTACCACCACTAATTAGCACCGCTCCCCTGACATTATTTGGAAAAGGTTGAGTCTGAACTTGGGTGAGAGGATTCTCAGGCTCTGAACCCAGTGTTTGAGAGGGTCCCAATGTGCTTATTGTCTGCCAGCCAGAAGGAAGGGATTTAGGTCTGCTGTGGACTGGCTTCTGATACCTGGCCAGAACTCTTAGGGACTGGACTGTGGCAGAACTACCTTGAAGCACTGAGAGGATGAACCCACCCTGGTGGAGTGCAGAATTGGGAAGGCATGTACTGGGGGGAGAACCAGTGAGGCAGAGATTGAATGTTTCTTCGAGGGTCCAGGATCCACCTGCCTGTCTGTAGACCCATGCACAAATAGAAACTGGGCCCCATTCTGATATACAGAGCCAGTGAAAAGAACTCTGGCATGCATTGTTGTAGTTTTTTTCTGCCACCAGTTCGTGTTGATCTAATTGATCATTGGCCGGCACTTGCTGATGACTTAGGAGCCAGCCTTGAAACTGGGACGTTGAGGCAAAATTTAATGTTTTCTGCCTTGAGATCCTGCTGTGGGTAGGCTGGTGCCAAACTACCTGGTCATCCTTGATTACTTGGGTTCCACGATAAGTGGGTGGGGATTGCTTTGTACCCAGAGACAAACATGAAAACAAAAACAAACAATAATGCTATAGCTCAAGAACAATAGTCAATCTCTGCACACTTGCAGAAACAGAACAAAACAGCCAATTAACTGGAGTGCATACAGATATGGATCTATCTGTAGGAGATCCTAGAGGAGGGCCTCGCATCCTCCCATCAGGGAGATTAAAGTGATGGGCTCCACTTACTTTAAGCGACTTGAGGAAAAATTTGATAGAAATAGAGAAAAAGCAGAGGAGACTGTACAAGAACTTGGGAATGCTTAAAAGACCATTCTGACAAAATTAGCGACAAGCTAGAAATAATTGAACAACTCCAAATATGAATTCAAAGACAAACCCTAAAATACTAGAACTGGGCAACACCAGGAAAGGACAAAGCAAAAAGGACTGAAGCAATGGACTCACGAATTCATGATCTTGAAGACAAATCTCTCAATACCAAAAATATAAGATAAAAAAGGTGAAAAAATTCTAAGAATTCTATGGGGCACTATCAGAAGGAACAACATGCTTTAATAAATATTCCAGAACATAAAAATATTAACTGTAGAGAAAATAGTTGATGAAGTCTCAAGGGAGAATTTCCCAAATATGACAGCACATACAATAACTATCAAAAACAAAACAAAAAAGCTATCCAGGAAGCCAGAGAACTCCATGCAGAACTGATTCCAAAAGCAAACGATCATGACACTTGAATTAAACTTTCTAATATAAAAGGAAAGGAAACAATTCTGAGAGCAGCTTAGGAAACAGACCAATCACATTAAAGGCCAACGAATGAGGAGAAGTTCAGATTTTCTCTACCGAAGAAATGAAGGCCAATAGATGGATATATTAAAAACTTTGAATAATAATAATAAAACCTGCCAACAAAGAATCCTATATTCACCAAGATTATCTGTCAAATATGAGGGAGACATAAAATCACTTTCAGGGAAGGAAAAACTAAACAGAATTGTAAAAATAAGATCACCTTTATGAAAAAATATTAACAGGAGTTCTTTGGACAGAAAATCCATCAAAACAAAAGTCAGCAACCTAAAATGATGAGAAAATACATTATTATGGAGAAAACATACTACTTAAGTCATATGCAATGTGAAACAGAGCTGCATGAATGAAACTAAGGAAACACAGATAACAACTCTTCAATGAAAACAGCAACCCCAAACAGAAGAGAGGGAGCAGAGTAGAGTATTAATAGTCAAACAGAAAAGATCTGAATCATTTGCGAAAAAGAACAAACTTTTGAATTTGGAAAGTGAACCAGAGAAAACAATCAATCTTCAAAGAAAAGGTAAAACTTCAGCAAAATAAGAGGAAAATCATACAAGCAAGTTGACCAATAATATAAAATCAAAACAAAACAAAATCAAAGAGAGTATTGTCAAGAAAACCTATGAACAAAAGGAATACAACACTAAAATGATTGTGAAAATTGATACCAATATCACCATAAAAATCATACAACACAATGATGCCAATAAAACCATACTTATCAATAGAAAACTGAAAGTAAACTGAATTCACACCAGCTAAGAGACAAAGACTGACAGAATGGATAAGAAAACATAAACCTTTAATATGCTGCTTACAAGAAACACACCTTAGATATAAAGACAAACATAGACTAAGAATCAAAGGATGGGGAAAAGAAAAATATCAAGCGAACATCAATCAAAAGAAAACAGAAGGAGCAATATTAATCTTTGACAAAATATACATCAAAGTAAAAGACATGATGAGACCAAGAAGGTCACTGTAATCATGAAAACTTTAATTGAACAAGAAACCATACCAGAACTAGTATATATGCAACAAATAAAAGACCTCCAAAATATGTTAATCAAATTCTTACAGAAATGAACAGACAAATAGACCGTAATATGAAATTATGATGAGACTTCGACACACCACTTTTAAGCAAAGCTTGGTCAACTAGAAAGAAAGTCAAGAGATACAGAAGAATGAAATGACTTGATCTCTAAGATATACATAGAGCATCTCACCCAAGAAAAGTTCACTTTGTATTATTTTCTAGTGCTCATGGTACCTATTTCAGAGTAGATAACATTTTAGGCCATAAAGCAAGCATCAACAAATTTTAAAAAATTGAGATACTACAAACTATTTTTTCCACAATGCAGCAAAAGTAGAAATCAACTATAGGATGATCATCCTCCTTCCCCACCAAATCAAATTCATGGAAATTAAACAATGTTTTACTTAAAAAACCACAGGGTAATTGAAGAAATAAAGAGCATGCAAACTTCCTTGAAACATGTAAGAATGAAAATATAACATACCAAAATCTCTGGGACACAGCAAAAGCAGTGCTCAGAAGGCAGTTTATAGCAGTAACTGCACACATCAAAAAATCAGAAAGAACGAAAATAAACACAATAATGCATCAACTACAGCAATTGGACAAAGAGCAGCAAAATAAAACCTAAAACACTGGAAGAAGAGAAATAATAAAGATTTTGGCAGAAATTTAAAAAAAGAGAAAAAAAATCAAGACAAGAAGTTGGTTCATTGAAAAGATGAGCAAAATTGATAAATCATTGGCAAACCTAACAAAGAAAAAGAATGTAAAAAGCAAATTGTATGAATAGGAAATGAAATGAGTGACATTACAACAGAATAAAATGAGATAAGAAATAATCACACAGTATTATGAAAATTGTATTCCAAAAAAAAAAAAGGAAAACCTAGACGAAATGGGTAAATTTCTAGAAATACATTATTTCCCTAAATCATCACAGACTGATGTAAAAAAAAATCTCAATAAACCTATAGCATGAGAAGAAATATATCTAGTCATAAAAAACTTCTGATATCAAAAAGCCCAGGATCAGATGGGTTTACTGGGGAATTCTACCAAACATTTAGAGGAGCGTTAACATCAATCCTTTATGAACACTTTTGCAATATCCTAATGGACAATATACTACCAAACTCATTTTAGGACGCAAATATGACTTTAATACATAAGTCAGGCAAAGACACCACCAGAATGCAAAATTATAGACCAATATCTCTGATGAATATAAATGCCAAGATTTTCAATAAAATTCTAGCCAAGATGATTCAACAAAACATTTAACAAAATCATGATCAAGTGGGATTCAAGCCCAGATATGTAAGGATGGTTTAATATTAGAACAACAATCAATGTAATCCACCACAGAAACAAAGTGAAGGATAGGAACCATATGATTATATCAATCAATGCAGAAAAAGCATTTGATAAAATTCAATCTCCATTCTTGAAACAGGACCCATACCTCATACCATGTACAAGATAGATAAAACACCCAGATATAAACTACACAATTATCAAAGACTGTCAATGAAAAATTAGAAGCAAATTAGGGATCCTAAAACAAGGCATAAATATACTATCAAACATAATCTAAAATACCCACACTATAGAAGACAAAATAAAGAACTGGGACCTACTAAAAATATGACATTTATGCACATAAAAAGACTTTATCAAAAAAGTCAACGAAGAATCCACAAATTGGGAAAAATACTCAGTACTGATGCATCAGATGAAGAGCTAATTTCAAGAATCTATAGAAAGCTGTAACACCTTAACAAGAAAGATACAAATAATCCAATTAAAAAAATGGGTGCAAGACAAGACTAAACAACTTACTAAAGATTACATCTAGGTGCCAACAACCATGTGAAGAAATGTTGAAGTTCATTATCAATAAAGGCAATATGAATTACTACAACAATGAGATACCACCCCACAAGGATACTTTTAACAAAATTCAACAAACAGAAAACAGTACATTCTGGAGAGGGTATGGTGAGATTGAAACTCTTTTACATCACTGTTGGGACTGTGGAAGTGTACAAATACTATGGAAATCAGCATGGTGCTTCTTTGAACAAATACAAGTACCTTATAATTCAGCAATCTCTATATCCTAATAAAATAAAGAACACAACACGAGCAGACATATGCTCATCTATGTTTATTGCAGCAATTTATCCATAGTAGCAAAAACATGGATACAGCCAAAAACTCTGATTATAGAAGAATGGATAAACAAACTCTGGTACATTCATACAATGGAATCATATGCGTAAATAAAAAACAATGACAAGTCTCTTTCTCTCTCCCTCTCTCGCTCTTTTTAAAAATCATTTTTACTGGGGGCTCTTACAGCTCTTATAGCATTCTATACATCAATTGTATCAAGCACATTGGTACATAGTATGTTGCCATCATCATTTCCAAAACATTTTCTACTTGAGCCCTTCATATAAGCTCCTCTTTTTTTCCTGTTCCTCCCCCACCCTCTCACACTCATGAATCCTTGATCCATTGTATATTGTTATTATTATTTCATATCTTATACTGAAGACAACTCTCTTAAACACCACAAGACATGGACAAAACTAGAGACTTTTATGCTTAGTATAGTTAATCTTATAAAGATACACATTTAATGACACTATTATTATAAGGAAAAATTAAAAAAAAGAAAAGTGGTGTTTTACACCAAAGACAAGACTTTGAAGACGGCAAGGAGAGCACGGATAAGGGGCAGGGCAGGGAAAAGGGGAGTGGGGACAGGGAATTATGGAGGGAAAGCAGGGGAGACCATTTATGGAGGGTTTAATGGGTTACTATTATTGATTTGACTCGGTGAAATGGGCTGTGCAACTTACAGAATATGCTTTTTCTTGAGAGAGAGAGAGAGAGAGAGAGAGCGCGAACGAGCTCGCAGCCTTAAAAAATAACCTCCAGATTTCATACCCCTTGGATATAAATACTGGTTTGAGTGGCTATAAAAAGAGATAAAGTGAAATGAAGTGGACTTGGATTCTTTAGTGACATGGGGTGTGTGTGTGTGTGTGTGTGTGTGTGTGTGTGTGTTGTTTCTTTCTGTTGCACATAAGGTTGCTATGAATCAGCACGGACTAGATGACACCAATACAGAGTCACAGCCTCGGAAACTCACAGGGCAGTTCTACAGGGCACTCTGAGTCCGAATAGACGCGATGGCAGTGGGATGCTGAGCAAGTCATCAGAGACAGGGGACCGATGTGACGAAGACTGGACGCCGGGATTGGAGGAAGGCTCACTAAAAACTTCAAGCACAGTGAGAGGGCCTCGAAGCGTTTGCTGACGAAAATCCAAGACTGCAGCCTTCAGTACGGGTTACGACTCAATGTAAAGAAAACAAAAAACCAAAGGAAACCTTTGTACTAATGGTTAACATCATGAAAAACGAAGAAAAAAATCAGAGCAAAGCTGTCATGGGTCCTATTTTACTTGGATGCACAATCAATGCTCCTGGAAGCATCTTTCAAGAAATCAAATGATGTAATAACATCGGGCAAATTTGCTGCAAGAGGCTTCCTTTGAAGCGCTAAAGTGCAAAGATGTCACGTGAGGCCTTAGGTACGTGGAACTCAGCTAGAGTAATTTCAAAAGCCTCAGGTGCACATGAAACTGGATAATGGTGAAGGAAGACTGAGGAGGTATGGGTATATTTGAATTATAGTGTTGCCAGAGAATATACTTAAAGGACCATGGACTGTTAGAACAACAAATAAGTCTATTTGCTCGAATGCTCCTTAGAATCCAGGAGGATGAGACTCTGTCTCATATATTGTGAACGTGTTATCAGGAGGGACGAGTCTCTGGAAAAAGACATTCATTCTTGGTAAAGACGATGGTCAGCCTTAGACAGGAAGACCCTCATCGAGGTGGATTGACACAGTGGCTGCAACAACGAACTCAAACCTAACAACAATTGTGTGGATGGTGCAAGACTGGGTAGTGTTTTGCTCTGTGTTTTGTTGGGTCACTAACAATAACATGAGTCAGCTATTGTCACAACAATGTGTAACTCCTCAGTAGCACACAACAGTTTGTGCTTGCTCTCCTGCATGTGTCCATTGGCTAGGATGTTTCTGCCGATCTCATGCCCTGGAGATTGGCTGAGTGTTTGGTCATCCAGACGTGGATCAAGTAAGTATGTGGTTTTGCTTCCGGGTGCTTGTCTGGGTTGTGGGTTGAGCTCTGGTCTGTATTCACTCTGTACTCAAGTGGAGGGGCAGTCGCTAACTAGGAAAGAACTTTTAGAGGGGATGGCGGAAGGTTCGAGAAGGAAGTGGAAAAAAGTGCCATCTCCTAAAGCTGATGCTCCAAACGGCCAGAATACCACTTCCATTGGTTGAGGAAGTCACATGGTCAAGCTCAATATTCCTAGGAAGGAAAATACACTCCATCTCTCTGAGCCCTTGGCAAAAATGTAAGTGCAAAATGTTATATAGGAGACTGAAGTAAGTCAATCCACAGCATCCTCCTCCCAGGGATGACACATGACTCCCCCCCTTCTAGACCCTTCTAAACTGACTCATAACAGAGACTTCTGGCTGATCGCCAAATTTCACTTTCCTGCTCTTCTGCTGGACTCACCTAGAACGCCCTTTCCGACATTCCTTGCAGTTAGGTGGGAATATGCGTGACCAGCTCTGGCCAATGTTATGTGAGTAGAAGCAGTAAATGTAATCTTTCAGCTGACGGCTTTCTTCGGCTGGTGGCTTTGTGCGTGTGAGCGTACAACTCCAAGGATTGTTGAAGGTACAAGATGGAATGCACCCAGATCCCTGAATCACTGAGGAAAAGCTAGCCATGAAATGGGATCACCCCTTTATTATGTGGATGAGATGGAATTGTCTGTTATATTGGAACCATTCCTTTCTCAGCCTCCCTTTTTACAGCAATGAACACTCCTGAATCTAATACACGTCTTCACAAACTCATCCTTGTTACTTTGCCCTCACAGAATGACTCCCCAGAATAGGGGGCGTGGAAGTGGCTTGTAAACTGTGAAGTGCCTCACAGATGTGAATTCTGACTGTGACCAATGCTTTACTAATGTTTCAACACAAAAGGGAGTCTACGTCAGCTGCATTGATGTGGTAGAGACCTGATGCTAATAATAACTGACATTTGGAGGGAACCTGAATGCTTAGACATTCCTTTTAGTTTCCTTTATTCTTTTAAGTCCTCATCATAACCCTGAGAGACAGGGGGTTTTTCTTTCATTGCCCCTATTTCATACTTGAAAAATGGAATCCCTTTGTTAGCAATTGAATTATGCCCCCCTAAAATATGTATTTAATTTTTGGTCCTGGTGTTTACGGATGTAATCCTGCTTGGGTTTCTTTGTTATGTTAATTAAACAGTACCCACATAAGGTAGATTATAGATCACTTAAGCGCTATAAAAATAACAGATTACACACACACACACACACACACACACACACACGCAAGAAGACAAATATTGTGTGAAGATTGTCTATAAGCCAAGGAATCAAAAAAAAATCAAGGAAGAAATGCTTGTTGCATTTCTAAGATATGCCTAAGTTTGTTCTAAGTTACATTGCTGGTTGTCAGATGTGAGTTTATTATTCTGGAACCTTCTTAGCTTTTGTTGACTTTGCACCAACCAGGGTCCAAAGCCCCCCTTGGTGGGATAGGTTTTACACAGGCTGCTGAAGGTATTGGCAGGGTGACTTGTAGGAAACATTCCAGAAAGAAACTGCCTGCCCTAGGAGTCTGTTCTTGAAGACCAGAGAGTAGCAATCCTCAGGGCTTCAGCTTTGGGGAAGATATTTGCCAAGATGGTTGCCAATGCCTCTTTCCATCTCCGTATGCTCCCGCCACACCTTCTATCAAGAAGAGATGGAGTCAACTGACCCAGGTCATGAATCTGGACTGGACTTGTGACTTGCTTTAGCCAAGTCATGTAGCATGACTGTGGCAGAAGGAATGAATTGACAGTTCTGGCTTAGGATTTAGGATGCTGGGAGACGTCCATTCCATCCCTCTGGGAAGTCAAGCTGCTATGCTGTAGGGAAGTTGAGACAGTCCTGTTGGAGAGGTCACAGTAAGAAGCAACTTGGGATGTTGTAGCCTCAGCCAAGCTTCCAGCTGATATCCGTAGTCAACCTTATTACATCCAGCAGAATCACTACCTGAGTTCAGCCAACTGAAAGCATTGTGAGAGCTAAGAAAGCCTTGTCATTTTAAGCCTCTATATCTTGGGAGTGGTTTGTTAGGTAGCAATAGGCAACTTCATTTTTATTTTTGACAAGCCCTCCGGCACTTCTATTACTGATGTCCCTCAAGCCAGATGCTTCCAGTGCTATCCTTGCCACCCGCTTCCCTCTCTCCCCATGGGTTTTTGGTGTTACTTGCTTCCTCCCGTTGCTCTTTTTCACATATAAATCTTCAATGGTGCATTGGTTTAGTGGACCTGGTTGATGGCAGCCCCTCAACTGCAAAGGAGGATGAGAAAGAGTATTTCTGGCTTTGGGGTGGGGTGGATGGTGGCTGCAGGGCTCCCCAAACAGAAGGATGTGTGAAAGGTACTAGGCACGTTGGAACTAGGACGGAGGTCCACAACAATGATCAGCGCTTTTTTGGGAACTTGTTGTGTGCCTGGCACCTACCTTTGGACTTATTCATCTTCTAATGGAAAACAACATCTTGATTCCCTTCTGGAAATCAATCCCTTTTCTCACTCTCCACCCACGTGGCTTGGGTGGGATTGACTTTAGGGGCGGGCAGGGGCTTGTGATTTGGGCCAGCCATTCAGAACATTATACTTCTAGTGCATGGTTTAGGGATGAGATGTGACCCAGTCAGAGTCAACCAGGAGTAACCTTGGCTTTTTGCTGTACAGCTGGAAAAAAAATGAGGTCTTGGGCTGTAAGCATGGAACCTAGAGTTGCTGGCAGCCATCTTGCCACCATGAGAAACAGAGTTGGGGAGAGGAAGAGAGAGCCGTTATGATTGCTTTTTGAGCTTCTTGAATTCCACTGGAGTTTTTTTGTTACGTCAGCATATGCATTTTCTGTTATGTCAGCATATGCATTTTCTGTTTACACCAAGCCACTTTAAGTAGAGTTCCCCATCATTTATAATGTATCAGGCCCTTATTAAAGTTCTTGTCTAATTCCCACAGGAGGAGCTACAGTGATGTAGTGGCTACATGTTGGGTGGTTAGCTTCAAGGTCAGCTGTTTGAACCCACCAGCTTCTCCGAAGGAGAAAGATGGGACTTTCTACTCTCAGAAAGTGACCGTCTCAGAAACCCACAGGGGCAGTTCTACCCCGTCCTATAGGATCGCTCTGAGTATCGACTCGATGGCAGTGAGTCTGGTTTTAGGTTTAATACCTACAGGGCCTCTCTGGAGAATGTTTTAATTCCATTTTACACACGAGGAAAGTGGGAGATTAAATCACTTCCCCAAGGCCACATAGAGGCCGAATTCTAACCCAAGAAATCTGCTCCCAAGGGATTACTCATAGACCTTCTTCTCTCCTTGGTGGCGAGGAGGGATTCACAGAGGAGAGTGTGATATTTAACCCCAAGAGGGCATCTGCCTAAGGGAAGAAAGGAGGTTCCTGGGAGAGAAGAGCCTGGCCAATGACAGAAACCGCACCTGAAATTTGCCGTGGCCCTACTCTGGAGCCCGCACCCAGCTGCTTCCCTCCTGTAAGGGAGCATCAGACCCCATTTCTGCAGGGACACTGCTGTTCTCTGACCTCTGAACCCACGTGAACTTAGGGTCTGCACTGAGGGTCCGTCCCACCATAGTCCCTGTGGGGGTCTTCTCCTGCCTGAGAATTCAGCGTGGGGCCTGCCTCCCACTGAGACCTGCACTCTCCACCCAGGTCCTTATCACCCACGGGAGACCAGGGAGATGCTTACAGGGTTATAGAGAACAAATCCATCAGAGACAAGGGCTTCCTTCAGCAGCCCTCCCCTCTTGAACTAAAATGAGTGAATATGGTGGCACCTCCCCAAACAGGATCCATCCCAGGCCTCACCATTTTTCATCAGTGGTATAAGGGAACAATACAAATAAAACAAATGCCCAAACCCAAGCCCAACAACGCCCCCCCCCCCCACGCAAACAAATAGTTCCCAATGAAGTGTGTGTGTGTGTGTTTTCTTAAGTAACACCTGCACCTGCAGTTACTTTGATTTTCATTAAACTGAGCACCTGGCCCTGGGTATCAGTACGTGACATTTATTGGAGGTGCTTCTAGGATCCCTAGAAGTGGTCTAGGAAGGTGGGGAGAGATAGGTTGGTTGTCCCTTGGGGCCCAGATTGTTAAGCAGAGGTTTCCCAGGTTTGGGGGCCGGTGTAGTGGGGACAGCGACAGTGGGGCAAGCTGCTGGAGGGGTGTAGGGAGAAAATGAGTTTGGAGACCCCTAGGGACGAGGCCCCTGCCCGAACTAAGCTATCCAGGGCGCGAGGAAGTGAAGACGGGCGGGAAGGATAGAGGGAGTTCCCCCTTCCCATCGGAAAGGACGACGGAGACCTTTGGGTAAACTGAGGTCCAGGTCCTGGTTCTGACCATCGCCTTGGAGGCAGCCTCGGATTTACCTTTCGCCCAGCACAGGGGGCTCAGGAGGCTGATTCCTTTTCTTTGGGGGAGTAGGGCGGACATTTGGCGCCTAGTGATGGGACCAAGCATAAGCAGACAGGGAAGGGCTCAGGTGAGACAGCGCAGTCCCCCGCGAGCTTCCACTGTCTCCAGCTGCCGGGCTCCCGGCGGCCCGGCCGGGGGAGGAGCTCGGCTAGGCCCCGCCCAGAGGCGGGGCGGAGGCGGGGTCAAGAGGACCGGGCGGGGTGGGAAGGGGACGCAAGGCGGAGCGGGGCCCCACACAGGCCGCGGCGGCTGGCTCCTGCCCCTAAGGTCCCGGCGGCGGCTGGAGGAGGAAGCCAGGCGGCTGGAGGAGGAGGGAAGGCGGAGGAGGCCGAGGCTGGAGCGCCACTCGCCGCAGACTGACTTCCCCGGCTCAGCAGGGAAAGGTACCGCGCGCCACTCTCCGGTTCGCGGCCCACCGGCGCGCGCCCCGGCGCTGGCCGGGGCTGCGGCCGCCCGCGGGAGTGGTGAGGGGCCGGGAGCGGCCCCCGTGGGCCCCGAGGGCTCGTCCGGCCCCGGGCTGCGGCCGCCAGCGCGGCGCCCGGGCGGGAGGTTGGGGTGTGCGGCGTTGCGGGGGGCTCGTCGAGAGCGGTGGCGCCGCGCCCCTCTCGCTCCTCTGCAGGGAAGCGGAGGGCTGGCCCCGGGCGGCGCGGGTAGAAGACAGCCGGGTCCCCGAGGGCTGCGTGCCAGCCGGTGAGAGCACCCAGGGTGCCCAGCGGGTGCGCTCCGTGGGCGCAGACAAAGCCGGGTGCGGGCGCCCAGCGACGACTCGGGCGGCCCGGAGGGTGGCTTCGAAGAGACAGCCGGGACCCAAGGAGAGGCTGCGCCCCTCTCCTTTGGGGCTCTGTGCTTTGGAGGCCTGGAGGCGTGCTTTGGAAGCATGAAGAGCAGCTATCTTGGGAGGGCCCACTAGAGGGTCTCGGACTGGGTGGGGGTCAGGCTTGGAAAAAAGGTAGGGTGGACTTGAGTGTTCCCTTTAGGGGAGGGAAGCCACTGTCCTGGGGTTGGGGTTGGGTCTTGCTCAGAGCAGGTGGAGGGCCCTGCGAGCGAACCCCCTTGGTGTTTGCAGCAGGAGGGAGCAGGGCCTGATGGGATGAGCTAGGTGTGGATCGTGTATGGTGAGATGGGGCCCCTGGCTGTTTGCAGAAAGTGCCAATTGGTGTTACATCCCATGCCAGTCTGTGTGGGGTAACTTAAGGCAGCAGGTCCCTCTGGGGTCACTTGGAGTGGGCACGGATAGCGAGGGTAGTTGGGAGGGAATCTGAAAGATGTGCTGTGAAGGCCCTCACTTTTTCCACCTCTATCCTCCTCCTTGTTAGAGGAAGGAAAACCAAATTAAGACCAAATCCACTGCCTTGGCTTCAACTCCAACTCATGGTGACCCTATAGGACAGAGTAGAACTGCTCATAGGGTGTTGGAAACGATGTACCTTTATGAGAGTGGACAACTTCAGCTTCCTCCCTCAGTGGGTGTGAACCTCTGACCTTGCCTTATAGCCACAGATGCTGTTAAACCCACAATTCCTGCCACTTGGGCTCTGGTAGGATTTACTACTGTCCGCCTCACCATTTTTTATCAGTGGCTTCTTTAGTGTAAGAACAGCTTCTGCTACCCCACCTCCCATTTTACCTCTGACTTTTTGACCCCTCCACCTGTGACCCCACATCTCCAGATTCCCTTATACTGGACTGACGCCACTTTGGTACCTTCTCCCCTCTCCCCGGTGGCCCTTTCTTAGTCTTCTTTGCCAACAAGGGCTTCATGGAACTAAATACTGGAGGGCTCACTAGCCCCCCTCCCTTTCCCTTTCCCCTTCCCTTCTAAATACATACTCCTTACCCAGCTCTTTCCTTGTGTGTGTGTGTGTGTGTGTGGTCTTCCAAATCAAGCAAGTATTAATTTCCAAACACATAGATTTTGCATGTACATGATTTTCATCCTCATGGTTTTAAAAAGCACATCTTGTCTGACCCCAGCCTCTCTAGCTAATCATCCATAGAATGATTGGTGGTGCCTCAATATCTCACAGATATGAAAAAACCTAACCTGGGTAACATAGGACCTTTGGTGGCACCTCCCCAAACAGGATCCATCGCAGGCCTGGCCATTTCTTTAAAGAAAGACAGCCGGTGGCACCAATTCTCTCCTTTCCGGCTCTCCTCACACCCAGTTCAACAGAAAATCCTTAGACTTTTTTCCTCCTGCAAAGTCTGTTCTCTTACTACCTCTGACTTCAGGGCTATCGCCCCAGGCTAAGCTGCCATTCTGTTTTGTCTGAACTGCTGCGGTTGCTGCTAACTCTTCTTCCCGTGTCTGCACTTGCCCTCCGCTGATCCATTTTAATAGAGCAGCAAGAATGATTTAGAAAGAAATAAATGAGATCACCCCACTCCTCCGCAACCTGGTGGTTTAGAAGAAAACGAACTTGGAGTGAAATCTCAAAGCTCTCCCCTGACCCACTGGACCCTCCATGGCAGACCTCCCCAGCCTCGCCCTGACCACTGTCCTCTTTGTGCCCTCCCTGACAACCACACCAAATCACCTATTCCTCTTTAATACCCTAAGCCTTGCCTGCCCCAGGACCTTTGCTCATGCTGATCCCTCTGACCAGAATACTCTTCTGGGCTGGCTCAGCATCTTACCTTTTAGTTCTCAGTTTAAATGTTCCTTGCTCATATGCCTTCCCTAAATACCCAGTCTGGGTAGAGGTCTCCACCCTTTGATATTTTGTCAAAGTACCTGGTTTGCCCTCATTGTTATGTTCAGGCCAGCCCATAACTGCTTGTTTCACTTGTATGTTTATTTGACTTTGTCAGCTTTTCAAGGGTTGAAAAATTGACCAGGGAGCCCACTGCTGGCTGTGGAGCAACTCACACACTGCCTGGCACGTTATTGATGCTCAGGAAATCTTGAGCCAGGTGGGAAGGTTGGGATCTGGCTAGGCTGAAAGAGGTGGGTACTGCAGACAGTATAGGAGCCCTAAAGTGGCGTTAAGTGACTCCTGAAGATTTAAATTTTATTTCCACAAAAACAGTTGCAAGAATCTGAGGTGGCCATTGGGCTCTGAAAAAGGGAAGTGGGAAGGTCCGGGTGGCTTGAGGGCAGGGGAAGTGTGGGGCATATAGAGTTACTGCAGGTCACGGTGGGTTGAGGAAAAATGATTCCCTTTGTTCACTGTGGAGGAAACAAACCTAGGCCCGTTCAGTGGAAGGGTGGGTGAGCACATGGTGGAGAACCCCCTAACTTGGGAGATGGTGTGGTCTGGGAAGCCAGCCGGTGAGATTTTGTTTAGCACACTCCTTTAGATGACTGCCAGGGGCCAGCCCTGGGGCTCGGGGCATTGAGGAGGGGAGGAAACTGGAATTGAGAGGTCTTACTGTAGATTGTGCCTTTTCCGCCACCAACCAAACTCACTGCCATTGAGTTGATTCCAATTCATAGCCAACCTAGAGGGCAGGGTAGAACTATAAAACTCTCTACAGAAGCAGAAAGCCTCATCTTTCTCCAGAGGAGTGGCAAGTGGTTTCGAACTGCTGATCTTGTGGTTAGCTGACCAGTGCATAACCACACCTCAACCAGGGCTCCTCCATGCCCCTTCAGCATTCCTTATTTCCACAGAGGAGACCACCAAGGTGGGAAGGGAGCTGGACCCTGCGCAGAGTGGCCCTCTGAGATGAGTAGTGGGAGAAAGGGCTGAGTGCCCAGCCGTGGGGTGGGACTGGCATGCCTGGGTGTGGGAGCCAGGAGGCCAGCTCCTGGGGGAGGTGGGGGGAGAGTAGGCAGAGGGCAAAAGACAGACCAGGTCTGTGGTATGGTATACTCACGATACGCGGAGTGTTCTAAGGATGCAACAAACATTAATGCTCTTAAACCACTCAATAAAGTAGGTCTTACTCCCATTTTGCAGATGGAAAGACCGAGACACCTTTGGGCGACATTGCTCAGTGTCACACAGCTAAGTAGGGACAAAGCCAAGATTGGTGGCCCAGGCAGCCCTGCTCCGGAATGTGGATTCTAACTCACTGCATTTTGTGCTTCTCGTAGATACACCCTGCCCTGCTGTGGGCTTCTTAACCAACAGGTGGGTTTTCTTGCCACCTGGCAAGATGTCTGGTTCTGGGTTGGGGGCCACCTCTGCTGTAGTGGAGGAGCCCCCTGCTTGGAGTGAGAGAGGAGGTGTCCCTGCAGGAAGAACTCCAGGCCTGGGCTGAGTAACGGGGCATCTGGCACAGGTTGGGTGGTCTCTTGTTTCTGCCAGTTAGAGGTGCCCCCGTTAGAGCTGTCCCACCCCACTGGGGTCAGCGGTATCTATTTCCCCTGCTTCTTAAGGGCCCAGCTGCCCCAGGAAAAGAGAGATAGGTGTGACAGGGGCCTGGGTCTGGGATTCCATCTAGACTGTTGTGAGGTGGTGCTTCAAGTGTGGCTTTGGGAAACCAGACTTCCCTGGGCGTCTGTGACCTGCAGTGGAAGGCCGTAGCATAGCAGGAGGTAGGCAGGTTAGGGCTCAGCATAGATTTCCTTCCTGACGAGAGGTCACTTGGCCCAGGTAACTATAGTTGGCACTTGGGCTGCCGTGAGGAGCCACTGGGAACACAGGGCACTACCATCCTCTTCAGGAAAACTGAGCAAGTCACACCAGTTTGCAATTCAGCCTGGGGTCCTGGAGGCAGAGGGTCCTGAAGTCCTGCCAGAGGAGGGGATAACATTTCTCACCGGGACACTCCCTCTCCCTAACTCAGCCTGGGGAGAAGTCAGGTTGAGCACGGGGTCACGGCTACCCAGCTGCTGAGTCTGGGTGTCATGATTTAAGAACTTCCCCAGGCCCTGGAGGGATGTCTGCAGTTGTCAGCAGAGGGTGCAGTTGCTTGGGTAGAGCTTACCACTCAGAGACCTGGCTCGCAGCTTGCTAAAGCACAGGTTCTGATTCAGCCAAGTAACCTCTGGGGTATGTGATTGCGCCGGTTCCGGGGGGCCACGCTACCTGGAGGGAGGACTTTGATCTGGGTTGGTAGGGACAGGAGCAGGGGGAGTTCAGGTGGGACCTGAACACATGAAGGGGGGATGATCTCAGCTCCTGTGGACCTCGTTTTGGTTAGGGGGTGTGTGTCTGCAGGGTGTGGGTGTGGGTTGTACAGGGCAGGGAGATGTGTCGGAGAGGGTGAGGGCTGCAGGAGGTACTTAGCTAGGAGGTGCTGCTGCCTAAGGGACCTCTGGGTGTCAGGGCACCGGCTGGAAGGAGGCAGTGGGTATCAGGCTCTCCCCAAAGCCTGGGAGTTGTCTTGAGTGACTGTGCCCCAGGGCAAACTGACAAGCAGGCAGCACACTGGGGAGCTTATCTCTGCCCACAGATGAGGCAGACACTGTGGGGAGCCAATCTGGGGTCCACACCCTTCCTGCAGCCAGGATGGGGCCATGCTGGGGAGAATCACCCTCAGCCATGGCGTCTTCTTTTAAATGCCCTCAAGGTCCCTGGAGCTTTGGAGCCATCATCCCCAGCGGGCTGCGTGAGCACTCGCAGCGGACTGTTTCTTTTACTGTGGTGAGGGCTCATCCTCCACCCCAATGCCACCTTCCTGGGCACTGGGAATGGGGCATCCTGAATGCTTCTCCGCTCTGCCCCAGGTGGGCTTCTACAGGCAAAGGTCTGCTCCCCTCTGAGGATCCAGTGCTCTTGTCTGTAAAATGAGAGGCCAGTCTCCTTTCTGAGGGGTTAGTTTCAGATCACAGAGTTTGCTGGGGTGATGGGATTATAGGGGGGGATGCTGTAGCTTCCTGAGTAGCAGCAAGCACATTTTACTTTGGTGTGATATTAACCCTTGCATGGTAGTGATGGAATAGAGAGAGGGCCGAGTCTGCATGGAACGACTGCCCAGCTTGCTTTTTTTTGAGGGGTGGGATGTGAGGGTGGTGTCTCCCAAGACTCCTGGTGCAAAGCCCCGAGAGCAATGGTGGCTTTTCTTGGACAGTGGCTGTCCCTGAGGGTGCTGGTCAGGTGAAGAGGTCAGAGGGTAGCATTCACTCACCCAAAACTCCTGAGCATGGAGTTGATTCTGACTCATAGCGACCCTGTAAGGACTGCATAAAACTATCCTGGGAATTTCCACGCTTGTAAATGTTTAGTTTATGGGAGTAGAAAGCCTTGTCTTTCTCCTGAGGAGCGGCTGGTGGCTTTGAACTGCTGACCCTGTAGTTAGCAGCCCAAAGCACCTGCCAGGGCTCCTCAGCTCACCTAAAGGAGGGTGGGAAGGACAGCCACTGCCTCCGGGTAGTGCTAAGAAGGGCTTTCAGGGGAAGGACTTGAAGTGCTGTCAGACCAAGCTCCCCAAACCCTACCTCATTGCCATAGAATCCGTCCCAACTCATAGTGAGTTTCACTTACTATGGTCTTCAAGGCTGTAACCTTTATGGAAGCAGACCGCCTCAGCTTTCTCCTTTAGAGCGGCTAGTGGGTCCAAACTACTGGCCTTTAACTTAACACCCCAGCACTCTCTGGGGCTCTAAGATGCTCCACAGATCCCCTAAATGGCAGGACTGGGCTGGGCAAGCTCCACCACCCTTTGGTCCCTGCCACTGGGCCAGGCTGTACTGAGGCAAGTGGGAAGGGTGCTTTTCTGACAGATGATCCTGCTTGTGAAAACTCAAGGCTGCCAGCACCTGTGGGTAGCTAAAATTTATTGCGCACTGAACAGGGAAGAGCCTGAAAACTCATCCCCACACCCCTTTGGGAAATCCCAAATGCATTTAAGGGAATTAAAAGGGCTCCGATAAGAGCCATAGAAAAGGAACCATTTCATGTGTCCCAAATGGATCTGACCATGGAAATCATTTTTAAAAATTTATGATTTCCTAATAATATTCCCCTGGCCAGGAAAATACACACCCGATGAAGAAGGATGTTGCTCAGCAGGAGCGCGTAAACGTGGGCTTGGTAGGCTGCATGTGGTCAGCAGAACCATGGAGGGGAGGCAGGATGGATGGGTGCATGGCTTTCTAGGGGGCATGGACTTGGTGGGATGGGCAGCATTTTGACTGTCCCCAAAAGACCAAATTCACTGCCATAGGGTTAACTCCGGCTCATGCAACCCTACAGAACAGGGAAGAATGGCCCCCGTGGGTTTCTGAGACTGTACTTCTTTAAGGGGGAAGGAAGCCTCACCTTTATCTCTTGGAGTGGCTGGTGGTTTCAAACTGTTGACCTTGCAGCCAAATGGGGACCGCCAGTGAAAGAAAAGAGCACTGTAGAGGGAGGAACAGGTGACCTGGCAGGGACCTGGATTAGAGCCAGCCCTGAGCTTTTAGGTCTACTGGATGAATGAGGAACACTGGTGGTACCATGGGTACATTGTACTGCCAACTGCAAGATTAGTGGATCAAACCCACTGGGTACTTTGTGGGGGAAAGATGAGGCTCTCTTCTCCTATAAAGATTTATAGCCTCAGAGACCCCAGGGAGTAGTTCTACTCTGTCCTACAGGGTCCCTGTGATTTGGAATCAGTTTCCCAGCAGTGGGATTCAGGGTGAGTGAGTAAGGAACCTAGAAGGGCCTGTAGGATGTTAGGGATCTAATATTTGCTGCCCCTGGACCTTGGGGATCTGACAGGGCCGATCCTCCTATACCTCCCTGTCATCAACTAGTTCTGAAAGTTCTCACACAGCTCCTAATGGACAAGGTTAACAGAGCAGGGTTGTCTGCACAAGTCTCTAAATTTTCCCTGTTCAATGGGGACGGAATGACCTCTTTCTGAAGGTGGTCATGACCTTGGAGTACCTGTGGCCACCCTCACTTGCATGCTGATGTGGTAGGAGGTGGATGGGAGACACAGAAGGCAGCTGAGAGCAGTGTGCAGCTTGGGCTGGAGTCCTGATTAGATCAGAGCTGCACATACACAGGGGCAGAGTGAGGTGAGGGCCAGTCTGGTCAGCTGGCTTCTTGAGGGAGCTGGGGCAGTGGAGGAGCCTTGTGGACCTAGCCTGGGTGTGGGAGCTGGAGAATCTGGTTGTTGGGCACAGGTGGTGAGAAGGGGACAGGTCGCCTGAGGTCAGGGAGGAGGTGGCAGACACCCGCTTTGATTCATTAGGCCAGGCAGGGGGAGCTATGGAAGGTCTTTGAGTAAGGCAGTGATGGAGCAGAACTGTGCTATAATTGGAACATGGGGCTGGTGTGCAGCAAGATCAGGTTCAAAGGCTCACGAAACCTCCCTACTCTGCCCATGGCACACCCTCACTGGAACAGTGGTCTCTTTCATAGCTATAGGCCTTGGGGGAGGTCAGTTTGCTTATGTGACCCTTATCCGAGGAACTGAGTCATTTTTCCCAAACACGAAGAATCTCACCCATGTCACCTTCCTGGAAGCACTGGGTGTCGCAAGGGCAGGAGGTGGCGGTGGAGGGCTCAAAGGGCCAGGCCCCTGCTTCCTTTTCCTTTCCTTCCTGTGGTTGGCAGGAACCTCAGGCCACTGAGGCTGCCCTGCCGTGTCCCGCGCCACACCTCATTTCCTCCGAAGTGAGGACTCCGTGTTCGGGCCCTTGGCGGGAGGCAGGAGAATTGACATTTCAAACAGTCATGCAGGAGATGCGACTGAGAGGCCTGGGTGGTGAAGCCAAGTGCGTTTTCTCCCCGGCCAAATGGTGCCCCTTTCTTCCTCAAACAGGAAGAACCCAAGGTTCTTCTTGCATTCTCTTTGCCAGGGCCCAGAGGGTAAGGATAAAGAAAAGCATTGGCCTTGGCTCTGCCTGAGCACCATGGCCTGGCTGGAGGGTGCAGCCCCCCAGCCTGCCTCAGTTCAGATCCCTGTATCCTCCAACCAGGTCTTGCAGGGAGTATGGTAAGGAAGGTGCGATTGAAGACCCGGGAGGAAAGAGCACTTGGAAATGAGATACAAAGCAGAACAGAGAGCCAAACTGCCCCTTGCCAACTTTGTGCTAGGCTCCGGCGGACACATAGTTCCTGCCCTCCCCCCATTACCCCACGGAGCCTGCGCTGTGACCCCATTTCACAGATGGAGACAGTGGCAGAGCCAGCAAATGGCATGACTGGCTCTCGAACCAGGGCCACCAGGTCTGATGTCCTTCCTTTCCCCACGTTCTTCCCAGAGCCTGTACCCAAATCTGCAGTGGCGTGCGTCTCCCACCTACAACCTCCCCAAACCAGCTCAGCTCAGCTCCCCACCTCTCCTTCTCCCAGGAGAGCTGGTAAGAAGTCGACCCTAGTCAGCTAGACGTTAGGGTGCCATGGAAGCAGAAGTCACCCAGGACCTCAAATTGGGCAAATTGTCTCAGCAAGTTTAAAGCCAGACCTTCAAAGGTTAAACACACACATGCTTCTTAGTCAATTTTATTTTGGAATATGAATTTTAAAAGTCACTTACAAAAGCTTTAAGTTATTCTGGAAAAGGTTTGGAGTTTGCAGATAACTCAAGCAGCAAGAGTGCACTGGGTCCCTTTTGTCGGATGTAAGGACCCATAAGCCTTTCCTCGTCTTCCCATCTTACTAAATGGATCTGGAGACGCTGCCGCTGTGCGGGGGCAGGCTGTGGACTTTCTCTCTGAACCTCCTTTTCATTGAACGATGGGACTTTCGGGGTGAGGCAAACTGCTCCGCACAGAATTCTTAGCTCTGCACTTCAAAAAAAAAAATTAGCTCATCAAAAAGGAAAAAAAGAAGTCAAGACTGCAAGAATGATTGAATTACAAGAAGGAACCTTTCTCGATTTCAAAAGCCAGTGAGTGAGCTAGTCTCTTTTTGAACTCAACAAAGGGGCTTGGAGAATATGCTTATTGTCCACACTGGGCGCCTTCACTCCGTAGGTGTTTTCATGGATTAAATCCCGGGCTTTGAGCTCAGGGCCCACGTGCGTGTTTTGAAATGAACAAAGCTGGCTTTTCAGCCCAAGTGCCTGGGAAGCGGGCAGTCCTGCCTCAGGGCTGAGCTTAATGGGGAACCCTTGGGTAGGGGCCCCTGCGTACTTGTTGGAGGAGTGGTTATCCCCCTCCCCCCTTCTCCCTCCCTCATGGTCCCAGGAGGTTAAAAACCCTGCCAGTGAGAGAGGGGGTGACTGGAGGGAGCCCTACTCGTAGAATGAATTCCCTTTTACATTGGCAGAAGCAGTTAGACCACTGTCCCTGTCCCCACTAATGGAGGGGGCAACCATGATGGTGAGAGGTGGTGGCCTGCCACACCTTAGGACCTAGCAAGCTTTGAGCCAGTCTCCTCAGGGCAGAGATACTCGGTGGCCTACAGCCTGCTTTCTCCCCAACAGGCCCAACCCAAGCACCTGGCTACAAAGCAGGTGGCCTCCTGATGGGTGGCAGTCCTAGGTTTTGGCCATGCAGCTGGCCTGAGCTGCCAGGTTTTGGGACAGCTCCTGGGAGCGCCAAGTGCCTGGCACAATATGTGCAGTGCCAGTTAGTGTGTGTGTGTGGGGTGGGGTGGGGTGGTGGCAGGGTAAGGCAGGAGCAGTGCCAAGCAAGGGCAGTCTCTGGGCTTGGCGACCTACCGGGGAGGCTGGATGGGGCCTGAGAACAGAGGAGGAGGTAAGACTAAAGAGATGAGCTGGGGGTTGCTTGGTTCCAGCTCAGCCCCTCCTTCTATCCTGAGTGGCCTCCACAGGTCCGTGAATCTCTCCAAGCCAGTTTCATCCTCTGTATAATGGGTGCCAAGAGGGTTGTGATTATGCAGTCATGTGATGAATTCAAAGTACCCAGTGTGAGGCCTGGTATAGGAAGGGCTCAGTGCATAGAGGTTGGTTAAGGAGTTTGTTTGCTGGCTGTGGTGCAAATGGTTTGCGCTCAACACCAACATAAAGAAAGATAGGTGGTTCAGACCCTCACAGTGGTGCCACTGAAGAAAGTTCTGTGCCCTCTCATACAGGGTCTCCATGAATCAGAATCAACTTTTGAACAATGGGCTTTATCCTGTGCTTGGGTTTTTTGGGGGGTCATTGTGTGATCAGGCATGCCACCTGCCTTGGTTATAACCCATGTGAAGCTATAGGAGAAACATCTTTGCAGGCAAATAGTTTAAGCTGGAGGAGACTGCTTCCATCCCCCAGAATGCTAACAGCCCAGACCCTGCAAGTTCGGGACAACTCTAGAGTTTTCCATGGGGGTTGAAATGTCTCTTTTGGATTGCAGGTCCCTGGCCAGGATCAATGGGTCCCAGAGACTCAGGAGAGGATCAGGAGAGGGCTCATGGGAGACCCCCTTCCTCACAGGACTGGAAGCATCAACAGGCTCTGTGCGGAGTCACGAGGGCCAACAAGGGGGAACTGCGCCTGGCTGAGCTTTTCATGAGCCTGTTTTGAAAGTGGGTTTGAAAGAGTCAGTGGAAAGTGCTGACTGGGCTCTTCTCCTCACCTCAAGGAAAAGGGGAGAAGCCTCATCCGGTTGGGTTGGGGGGGCACCCCTTTATCTGCTGGCTTCCATCTCTGCAGAATGGGTGGGTCTTTGGGGTTGGGGGCAGGGAAGGGCCATGCCACCAGATGGTGCCTAATGAAGTGAAGGCTGAATAGGTGTGTGTGTATTTCCTGGGCTCTAGGAAAGGACTGGGCTCTGGAATCAGAGTGTGGGGGCCCAGTTCCCATCGCAGGTCCTAGGCCAAACTATTGGGCCTCCATAGCTCCTCTTTCCTGCCTCGCAGGCTTGCCATGAAGGGCAAAGGGGCAGCCAGTTGACACAGTTGGAATTTGTCAGGGTTTGTCCCAGCGTGTCATGACTGGTCACCCAAGTCATCCTGACCTCGCCCTACCCTTCACTCCCACATCCTGCCATTTCTCTGATCCCTCCTACCTTGGTCACTTCCTCTGCTCCAATGCCACCTCCCTAGCAGTGGCGTAGCATCGGGCCCAGGAGCAGTTTCTCCATTTGCAGGGGCCCCTCAGGGGGGAATGATTTGCCAGCCAGCCTGGTTTGGTGCCCCTCTGGCTCCTCACTCTGCCTGGCTCCCAGAGAGCCCCTCCAGACCTCCTCTTTGCCCACAGGGCTTTGCTTTGTGTGTGTGGCACTTTCCCCCTGGGGGTTCTAACCCTGAGGGCAGGAGGGAGGGGCAGCAGCAGTAAACATTTTTGAATGAAAGAATGACACACCTGCTGGTGCTTCCTCCTTGCCTCACCTCACGTAGGCCTCATTTTTCTTTCTCATACCTGTCTGTGCTTTTCCTCCCCACCTGCTGCCCCTGAGGCTGCCCTGGGCCCCACCCCAGTTCTCAGCCTTCAACCATGTCTCGGGATGCCTCCTCCCGCGCAGGCCTCCACACTGCCCGCACTGTTTGCAGACTACTGTGTGGCCATCCTGCTGCCCCGCTGCCCTTCTCTGAGGTTTCAGGTGTTGCCTGTCAAGTGTATGACTCAGAGAGCTGGGCCATGCAGGCAGGCCTTCTGGGTACCCCCTGGGGCCTTCGCCTGGGTCTTGTCAGTTCAGGAGGGGCTGGTGTAGTCCATGGGCCACTAGGAGCACTTTGGTAGGGCTGAGGAAGGCCACACAGGGTCGTGTGTGTGTGTGTGTGTGTGTGTGTGTGTGTGTGTGTGTGTATACACTGTGGTGGTGGCAGTGAGGCCTATGGGCTTCTGAAAGGGACAGAAAAGCGGCAGCTTTGGTTTTCACGAATTGAGAGCGTTGATCTTGTAAGAGGAGCCTTTGCACGTCCGTGGAAATCTTCTCCAACTCTTCTCCCCACCCCCATTAGGTGGCCCTCCCCTCGCCCTGCATCATCACAACCCTTATCCCTGCCTGTGCCTAGTGGGGGTCGGGGTCTCCTGCAGCAGCAGGCCGGCCTGCGTCTTAGGGCAGACAAACACAGGCTGCCTGTGTTACCCAAGACTTCTCCCGAGCCCCCAGCCCTCTCCTCTGTGGACTCAGTCCCCGGCAGAAGTGAGGCTGAGCAGACCGTGGAGATGCAGGGAGAAAGGGATGCGGGTGCTGAGATGCTCACATGAAGGCTGGTAGGGGATGGCATGCCGGGCTTGCGGGCCTGTATAGGAATGGTGATGGGCAGCGCTCTCTGCCCCCTCCTTCTGACCCAAACAGACCCCCCCCCCCCCGACAGATCTGGGCTGGTCAGGAGCCTGCTGGCTGTGGGGTGGTTGTGGTGGTTGGTGGCGGTGCTAGCTGCTGGTGAGTCTGGTGACTCACAGCAGGCTGAGATGCTGCCACGAGCCGGCAGTTGTGGTTCCGACCATTCTAATCCCTAAGGTTCTCATTGGCCTGATTTTTCAGAAGTGGATCGGCAGGCCTTCATTCTGAGGCCATTTTAGTCTGGAAGGTCCACTGCAACCTATTCAGTAGCCCAGCAGCTTGCCACCGCCCTCTGACCGACAGGGAGTAGCTGTGCAGGAGGGGCAGGCTGGAAATGGAGCCTGGCGCTCCCACATGGAGGGGAGAAATCGTCCTCTGAACGACCCTTTTGAAAAATACCCATGCTCAGCCCCCACCCTGAAGACTCTGGTTTAAACAATCCAGGGTCAAGTCTTGGTAATTTATAAAAACTCCAGAGTGATTTTATTCTAAGCAATCTGGGTGTGACTTGGGTATTGATATTTCCTAGAAGCCACCAGGTGAGTGTATTGGATGGGCTCCTGGGCTGTGTAAGAGGGAGGCCCTGGTCTGGCATGCCCCCTCCCTCCTTCCCCTGCATTTCCCTGAAGAGGAAGATGAGGCTGGGGAGAGGGTGTGGGGTATGCCTAGGGAATTTCCTCAGCAGGAGAGAACTGCTGATTGGATTACTGATCTATTGCTGTGTAACAAATGACCTCCAAATTCAGTTAGTTAAAACCACGAGAAACAAGAACCCCTTTTTTGGAGCCGTGGTTGTCAGCCGTGGCTGTGTGTTAATATACAGTCGGTTGTGTCATGGGCCCAGGTGTTTCAGCCTGTACATGCCCCATGCTGTTCTCAATGGCCGGGATTTCCTTCTTTGTTTTTCATGCTTCTTTCTTTCTTTTTTTTCCTGGACTACATCTTTTTGTTGTTGTTGTTATGCTTTTCCCCAACAGTTTTATTGGCACATGACTCACATGCCATACAAGCCAGTAGTCCATTCCCACCATGACGAGGTGTACAGTCCGTCACTGCAGTCGGTTTTAGCACGTTGTCTTCATTCTGGTCGCCATCGTCGTTAGCGCCCCATTTCCCCAACCTCCCCTGACCTACTCCCAAGGAAAGGGCTGATCCTGCTAAAGTAGAGTGCCAGGTCTTTCTTCTCAGGAACCAATGACTGAACTTGAGTCGCCACCCTTTGGGTTAACAGCCAAGCATGTGAACCGCTTGCACAATCCTGGGCCTCTGAAATAACGCACGTTTGCGGGGCCTCCAACAAGTTCTTTGAAGATTCCACCATCTTTTCATTTTTCCAGGAACTTTTTGACACCCCCACCACCACCCTTATCCTCACTGTTTCAATGGATCAGGAATATGGAAGCAGTTTGTATCGGTCTGGTTTGGGGGCTCTCAGGATGTTGTAGTCAGATGTTGGGGGTGGGGTGGGGGCTGTAGTCATCTGAAGGCTTGGTTGGGGCTGATGAATCAACTTCCAGGGTGGTTTCCACATATGCTTGCTGGTAAAGATAGTTTGGCCGTTAGCAGATGCTTCAGTTGTTTGCCGCGTGGGCCCCTCCATTGAGGTATTTGAAGGCCCCGTGGCATGGCGACTGGCTTTCCCAGAGGAAGCAGTGCAGGAGAGCAAGAAGGGAGCAACAGCGTCTTTTATGACAGTCTTGGAAGCCACCAAACCAAATTCACTGCCATCCGATAGTGAATTCTGACTCATCGTGATAGGACAGTGGAGAACAGCCCCTGTGAGTTTCCAAGACTGGAGCTCCTTAACGCTTCGTCTTTCTCTTGAGAAGTGGCTGGTGGTTTTGAACTGCTGACCTTGCAGTGAGCAGCCGAACGTGTAACCGCTCCGCCCCCAGGATTCACCACACTCTATTGTTACTGTAATACTCTGTTGGTTATCAGGGCCAGCCTGGGGGGAGGACAATGCTAGGATGGAGGTGAACACCTGGAGGTAAGGACCATTGAAAGCCATCTTAGAGGCTGGTAACTGCACAGATTGTCCACTTGCTGGACTGGTAACCTCAAAATCCTTGTCCTTCTTAGGGCTCCTGGAAAATGGGGTAGGGCATCGCTCGAATCCCCTGTTCTGTCCTTGTCACCAAATCCTAGCAGTGTCACCATAGCAGGTTGGGATGCCTTTCTCTGAGCTACAGGTTGTCAGAGGATCTGTGACCTTCCTACTGGCTGGACTTTTCCCGTCCTCGTTCCTATCTGGTCTCCTGACCTCTGGTGGCCTCAGCTTGTGTCCACACTTGGGCTGGTAGGAAAATAGAACCACCGCTCCTGCTTTCTTCTGGCTCTGGGCTAAGCATTCTGCATAGATACACCACCACACCCAGCCCTGTGCTGCGGTACTCTCCCCCCCCCCCCCACTTCACTGATAAGGCCATTCAAATCATAAGTGATGGTAATTATTCCCACAGGTACTCAAAAGCAGGTGCTTTGACCCCAGGTCCCGTGCGCTATATGGTGTCCCCCAAAGAGGACACTATTAAGCTGGGTGATCACGAAGTGTATTTTTGTGATTGTGCATGTGTATAAAAGAGAGACAGACATCTCTCTGGGGCTCTCCGAGGGCTGTGGTGACTTGGGCACCTCAGAATAGGGCTGACACCTTGGTATTAAGACTGGTCTCCTCTCTGGGTTCATTCGTCCCTGCTAGGAAACTTCCTTTTCATGGCATGAGTGGATATGAGTACCATGTAGCGCTGGCCAGGCCTATGGCTTGGTCTCTTGTCACCAAGGGGAGTTTTATGCCAAGCGGATCACAGAGCAGTGGCCAGCTCAGTGACCTCTCTGGTCGATGGTTTGCCAGAGAGAAATTCAGAGTTGGGGTGTCAGGCGTTACTCAGATGGAGGGAAACCAGGCCGTACATCTCACCTTGCGAGCTGCCAGAGGCACATGTTTCAGTGTGTTTCCAGGACTCTGCCTGGGACACTGGGGGCTGCCTTATAAGGTTAGCGGTCAGGGCCCACCCCTGAAGGGAAGGGTAGCTGTTCCCATTTTTCAGATGGAGAGACTGAGGCTCCAGTGCTAATGGACTAGCCCAAAGCCACACTGGTTAGGGACTGACGAGCAGGCCTGGGTGATTTAATCTTTTCCAAGGGCATCCAGGTGTGGCATAGTCAGCAGCTCCCTGGACCTCTTTTTAAACTGAGGGGCGATGGGATTTCCAACCTCCAGAAGGTCTGAGGTCTGTCTAGCTGTCAGAGAAGCGAGGTGATGTGGCCATTAGGATGGGAAACTAGGGAGGTGGATTTGGTAGGCTGGACCCAGAATTTGAAAGGTTCATGAGAGAGGTCCAGAAGCTGTCACGACCATCACCTACTCTGTTTGCTTATGTTTTCTGACTTCTACTTGCAGTCACCCTACTACTCTAGGGGAGGGTGTGGGGTCGATGTTGGGATGGGGATGACAGTCAAGTATCAGGCGCTGCCTCATTTTTCTATCTGTTTCTCTCTCTCTCTTTTCCTCCTCCTTCTCTTCCTCTTCCTCTCCCTATCTCAGCTCCTCCCACTCTACTGTTGTGAAGGATTCTTTGGGGAGGTGACACTTGGGGGCACAGCCATCTAGGCCCCCAACAAAGCATTATGCCCATCAGAAAGACCCTACTTCTATGAAATCCAGGACGGGTGAATCTGTGAGACAGTAACTTGATTAATGGTTTCCTGGAGATGTGGCAGAGGAGACTGGGGTAAAATGAGGAGCTAGTAATAAGTACCATCAAGGAGAAAATGTTCTAAAATTGATTGTGATCATGACTGCATAACTTCTTGATATGATTGAACTATTGAATGTGTGGATTATGGGCCAATGAAACGGTTTTAAAACAAAACAACAACAAAGACAGACAGACCCTACTCTTCCTCTGCCTTCCTTTCATGCTTTCCCCGCCTCCCCCCTTATTCACCCAAGCTCCATGTCTAGCCTGAGGTCTGGGGCACGGGGTCCCTGGGCCTGTCACTGCTGTAATGGCCTTTTGCTTCCTTAAGGGCTGGAGTGCCAAGCAACCAATTTGGTGATCTGTGTGCCTGCCTCCTTGTGACAGCAGCCCAGCCACTGGCCTGGGAGGGGTGATGGGAGGTGGTGCTCATACCCGGCAGCACTCCCCTTAGAGTAAGGAAGGGGCCAGATTGCTCACCTCTCCGTATCCTGCCCACCGGTGCGTGTGGGAGCCGTGCTCTCTGCACCCCTGGCTCCTATCTGTTGGCCAAGAGCTGCTTTCTTCCATGTACCACTGGCCCCCAGGCCCCCCTGTACCCGTTCTTTCTGAAATCGGTTTACAAAGTCCTTTAAAAATGTGCTCTCAGGACCTGGTGTGTCTGGTTGTGTGGAAGAGATGGGGACAGAAAGCAAAGACGTTGAAATCGCCTTGGTGCGTGAAGGAAGTTCGAGCCTCTTTCTCACATCTGCGTGCGCGTGTGCGTGCGTGCGTGCGTGCGTGCGTGTGTGTGTGTGTGTGTGTGTGTGTGTGTGTGTGGCAGAGTAGCGTGTCCTAGAACAGGGTTTAGTGAATGAGGCTACCAACTCTGTCCCTGGGTGGATGGAGAGCCGAGTCAAAGTGTGTGTGTGTGGGGGGTCCCAGCTGAGTCAGTACAGGAGATCAGGCGTGCACACCTGTGGGCAGTCTGATGCCTAGGTTAAGGCCCAGTCTGATGTGAGCATCGGGGTCAAAGTTGAGCTGGGTTCTGAACACAACTCAAGCTTGAGCCCATCTCTTAGAGAAACTTAGCGCTGAGCCCACGGAGATGTGGCCCTGCCCTCTCGAGTTGGACTCTGTGGGGACCTTCCGCCCTCCTTCCCCTCAAAGGGGGCCCTCGCTGGGGTCAGACCTTTCCCTGTTCTGTCTGATCGAATCCTGTCTGTCTCCACCGGGCCGGTGGGAAGCCTTGAAGACTAAAGAGCTCAGCTAAGCATCGGTTGGGGTTTAGACAGGTGCACCCAGGCGGTAGGTGCAGATGCTGGGTGGGCCTTTGGGGTGAGAGGTCAGAGGTGGACCCAGTGCGGTCAGAGAAGAGAAGGCACTACTCGTTTAGGGTCACGTGGCAAAGGAGCGATGGAGCTGGGTTCTGAATCTGCAGCTGGGCGCCTGGGCCCGTGTCCCCTCCCCTCCTGTTTCTGGGGGCTTCCTGCCCCCACCTCACTCCACCACCACCACCCCCCCACCACCACCCCCATGCTTATACCCCCTTGGACCTAGATTGTGGCTAGCTTAGCGGTCCTGCTTCTCACTTCCTGGTTGGTCTGGGTGAGGAGGGCTGGGTGGGGAGGGGTTTGAGCCCAGCCCCTCCCTAGGGTTGAGGGGTGGGAGGAGCCTCGCCCACAGACACAGAGCCCCTTTGTCTAGGCCGCTGTGTGAAGCAGCTGGTCTGGGATTTCTTGGTGGTTTTCACATTTGAAGAATAATTGCATTGTCTGGGGGGCTGCGGGAATCCAAATCCTTCGCCAGACCTGCCAGGCTGTCCAAAGAGGTTCCCTGGACCAGCCCCAGCGTCCGTTTCCCACCCCCACCCCTATTCCATGATGGAAGCCTGAAGCAGAGAGGGGCCCTCCAAGCGCCCAGAGGTGGTGGGGCACCTCTTCTTAGGTATTAGGCCTCTGCACTGGGAGGAGAGGTGTGCAGATCCCCGAGGTTGGTTGAGGTGGGTAAGGGCTGAGCTGTCACTTGTTAGCTGAGGGCACCCAGAGCCCAGGCCAGCACTCCTTCCTTCTGTTCCAGGAGCTGGACAGCCTGGCTGGTTGGAAGGATTGGGCCTCTCTGGAGTGCACCAGCTCATAGAGCCCCTGACCCCAAGGGGTGGGTGAGGTGAGGTGAGCCAGGTTGGCTCAAAGCCTTATTAGGGTCTTCTTCTTCCCCTCTGGAAAATGAGCTCATTTATTCAGGGTTGACATTAAGGAAAAAGCAACCAAATGGGGATTAGCTTGTATTCAGAGAGGAGCCCGAGTTGAGGGGGGTTTTGTCACTTGGGAAGGAAGGCTGTGGCCTGGAAGGGTATGGGGTTCTGTGGAGCTTGGCTGCTGTGGTAGTGTTTACATATTTGGTGACTTACCAGAAGGTTGGAGGTTCAAGTCCACACAGAGGCTTCTTGGAAGACAAGCTTGGCAATGTAATTCTGGAGACATGTCATTGAAAACCCCGTGGAGTCGAGCTCTGTTATGGTCCACATGCATCTCCTGGAGTGCGGAAGTGGGGCCATTGTTGGGGAGGGGAAAGCCCCACAGATTTCTGGGTGAGGACCCCAGGGCTCTGGAGGAAAGGCACCCCAACCGCAATGGGCCGTTGACCCTTCTGTGGTTCCCTCACTGGCTTTGGGGGCCCACTCTGTGAAGAGCACCAGCCTATCACCCGGCTAGCCTGGAATGTTGGTCCTCCTCAGTGATTTGGGCTGCAGCCCGGGTCATAGGAAAGAGGATTTTCTATGTGAGATGCCTACGTTTTGAGGAAAAGAACCAGTGCAAGGAACCCCCGTTCCAAGGTGTCTGTTGCTCAGGACCCACGGGAGCGGGCCTTGCTGGTGACCCGAGCTACACACAGTCACACAATGAAGGACCAGTGTGCGCTGTGCTGAGAACCTGGGACCTAGACGTGAGGAGGAACAGTGCCGTGTGGCCTGCAGACCCCACAGTTGGGTGGAGTTGGAGTCTGCATGTGCTCGGGGACGAGAGCGGTTGTGAAAATTGAAGCCAGAGGGGGTCAGCGGGGTCCTGAGGGTTGATGAACTGGGAACTCGCTCATGTCTACCACACAGACGCCCAGTGGATTGTTGGGTTTCCTTCCCTGGCCCATGAGAGACCAGGTCATGCTTGTCTTTGAGAGGGCAGGTTGAGACCGGGGCAAGCTGAGCAGCACTCTGTGTGAGTCCCAGTGGAGAAGCTAAGGTTAGGGGTGACAGTGCTTCGGGCTGTGGGGTTGGCTTGGTCTTCCATTGAGAATGCCTTGGAGCTGTGGGAGTACTTAGTGCTCCAGCAGCTTTTACGCACGATGGGGAAAGCACAGAAGGTGTGCGGTGTTTCTGTTCTGGCATTTCCAGGAGGTCAGCAGAGTCAGATCTTGGAACACCAGAAATAGATCGTGTTGCCAGAATTTGGTAATTAGAAGGATACTTGTTGGCGTAAATCTCTGCAGGTGATGAAATGAAATTGGTGGTGGCGGGCAGAGTGCCAAGGTGCCGGCCAACACAAAGCTTGCCTGTTCGTGCCCTCTGCCAGCCCTCAGCTGACCATCATTGGCAGCCACCGTGTGGGCCAGGGCCCCATCTTCCCTCCCTGTGTCTTTCCTTCCCCTGCTGAGTTCCTCCTTCCGTTTTGACTTCTTGGCAGGCTCCATCAGGGCAGCACTGGCTCTGGGCAGCAGGGGGAGTAGTGGTCTGCAGGCCAAGGAAGTGGGGAGCAGTGGTGTGTGGAGCATTTTGAATCTGGGTGTGGGGGCCACTCATGCTGCTGGCCTGATTTCCTGATGCTACCAGGCATGACCTGCTAGGGGACATGGGAGGCAGGAGCAAATGGGCCCTGGCACAGGCACTGGCACTGGGCAGGGAGCCCCAGACCCCCCCTCCCATTTTGCCAAGAAGACAAGTGTCTGCTGCCCTCAGCGCCCGCCCCTGCCTGGCTGAGCCAGCACTTTCTTCTCTCCTTTATCTGCTCAAAAAGTACAGGGTGTTCTGTTTTTCCTGTGCATACAGATCAAGGAGCGGATGTTATTTCTTTCTTTTCCAAGGCAAGAGAAGGACAGGCAGGCCCTGAGGAGAGCCAAGTATTTCTTCTTCCTCCATCAGTGTTTTCTCATTAAAAAAAATTTAATAAAAAATCAAATAATCCTAAAGGGAAAGTAAAAGATGCCACACACCAACAGAAACCAAGTTGCTACCACCTTCATCGCCCCTCTCTTCATCCACTCCCTACCCCCACCCCCAGATTCTTCACTCTGCCATTAATCAATACTGACTCATAGCGACCCCCTGTGGGTTTCTGAGACTGTTACTATTTACGGGAGTAGAAAGCCTAGTCTTTCTCCAACAGAGCTGCAGGTGGTTTCGAACTGTTGACCATGCGGATCGCAGCGCAACCACTCTACCACCAGAGATGCACCTGGAGATAGCAGTGTCAGCAAATCCACTTCAGCATGTAGCTGACCCCTAGCCCACAGTAGCTTGGTCCTGGAGGTGGTTCTCTCACCCCCCCACCCCCACCAACCTGGGCTGAGATGGGGGCTGAGGGCAGATGCCTCTCTCTCTGTTCTTGGTGGGCCATGGGGACTTCTCTAGCTTCTTGGGGACACCAGGGGTCGACAGGGCCCATCTGGACAATGCCAGTGCAGGGACACACTGCGGTTAGCTGTAGCCCCACTGAAGATAAGGGGTACAGGTGCCTGATGCTACCCTTGCTTATCTGCTGCATCTCTGTGTGTCCACGGCTGCATGTGCCCTGGGTCTTTGAGACCATTGCATTAGAAGTTGGGGGTCCTTCCTGTGTTTGTCCTAGACACAAGCCACCTCACCTGCCTGTGTCTGCCACAAGCCACGCCTGAACTCTGTCCCCAAATTTAGCTTTTTATATATATATTTATGAATCATTTTATTGGGGGTTCTTACAGATCTTATCACAATCCATCCATCCATCCATCCATTATGTCAAGCACATTTGTAACACGTTGCCATAATCATGTTCAAAACATTTTCTACTTGAGCCCTTAATATCAGCTCCTCATTTCCCCCCTTTTCCCCCCTTTCCCCACTGTCCCTTCCCCATGAACCCTTGATGATTTGTAAATCCCCCCACTCCCCCATGCCTTACACCTACCGCTGTCTCCCTTCATCCACTTTTCTGTTGTAAATTTAGCTTTACCATTTATTATCACTCAGGAGGTTTTGGAAAACACTGAGTCTTGTGACATCCACAGAGGGCCCTGTTTAACTGTTGCTGTCCTGGAGTGAGGACCAGCTGGAAGAATACTGGGGTTCCAGGCAGCCAGGAAGTTCAGGGGACCCTCCCACAGGGTTGGCATTCCAGCATTCTTGTCCCTGCACTGGCTTCTCAGACAGCCCCTGCCTGGGTTTTCAGAGGTAGGGTCCTGGGAGTTGTGTGATGGGGATTCTGGGGGAGCAGCTGGGCTCCCAGTTTCATCCAGTGACACCCTGTGCCCTAGGGAGCTTTTAGAGAAGGGGTTCTCCCAGTGAAGTTTGGGAGTGTATATAACCGCAGTGTATATAAGAGGTCATTTTAGGGCAGGGCTCTGGGGTGGGGTTGACGCCAGGGCATCAGCCTGTTGACAGAGCAGCGCACGTGCGCCCCCCCTCCCACCGCAGTTGTGGACGTGGGGGTGGGGCAGGAGCTGCCACGTCGCTGTCTGTCTGCAGTCGGTCGGTCGATCACAGGGTGCCCGGCAGTGGTGGCGTCAGCGCAGTTGGCCCAGGGTCCCCCCAAGCACGCCCGCCCGTGTTACAAACCTGACTCAGCACCCGCCGGACGCATCCGGGGGCGGGGGCCCAGACGGCTGGAGGGGGCCTTGTCGCAGCCCTCTGCTCCCTTCTCCAGCCACCTGTGTAGGCACCACATCCTCACCTCTGCATTTAGTCCACCGGAAGGAGAACCTGGGGAGGGGGGACGGCGAGGAGCCAGGGCGGAGAGGCTTGACCCCCACCTTCCCAGGAGGCCAGGCACCGGGCATCTGGGAGGGAGGCCCGGCACGGTGCAGAACGCCCTGTGGGAGGAGGCAGGGCCTGAGCCTTCCCCCGCGTGGCCTCTGGGCCCCGGACCTGACGGTGCAGGGAGCCCTGAGCCTGTCCTCCACGGGGAGCTCTTACCCCTGAACGGGGAGTGCCCGCTCTGAACGCGGAGCTTCTGCCCCTGAGGGAGCTCGAACTCGCGGTGCAGCCGCCCGACCTGCGCCCTGGGCCCAGCGGTGGGGGTGTCAGCAGCCCTAGAGAAGCCCTGGTGGCCCAGCGGGTTAAACACTAGGCTGCTAGCCAGAAGGTTGGCAATTCTCACCCACCAGACCCGGAGTTGGGGTACTAACTGCTTCTGAGACGCCAGGGAGCCGGTTACCCTGCCCTGCGGTCGGGGCACTGTGGGTCCGAATAGACTCCGGGGCTGTGAGTTTGGTTTGCTTGGTTTTGAGGGGTGGGACTCCAGGGCCCTTATTCTTGCCCTTGGCAGCGCCAGAAACTAGCCCAGGTGTTGCAGGTGGGAGGTGCAAGGGAACCGCTTGTCGACTTTTGAAAATAAGACGGTGACAGAGGGAGCAGATCAAGGTGAGGCCTTGGGGGGTGGGGTGGGGGGGGGGCGTGTTCCAGGATCAGACTTCCATTTGTGGGGAAGGAAGTTGAACGTTGGCCGGTCACATGCTGCCTTCCTTTTCTCCCCACGCGCATGAAAAGTAGGCAAGACGGATGCCATCATTTTACAGAAGTGTAACTTACACAGAATCCTGTAAATCGCACAGATCTTAACGACATACAGCTCAGCAAATCTTCATCTCTAGGAACAGCTGGGTAACCACCCCGCAGATCAAGATAGGGAACATTCTCCATCCCCTAGAATGTTCCCTCCCGACTCTTCAGAGAGTTTAACTTCTCTTTCGGCCTCTATCATCAAGGACTTGTTTTGTGTCCTCTTAAGAACGCCATGTAAATGGAGCCGTACAGACCGGGCTTCTTTTGCTCAATATCATATCGTCAGAGTGCACCAGTCCTTCTTGTTGTTGAAGAGCCTTATGTAAATAAGGAGCCCTGATGGCACTGGGCTGCTAAGGCTGGTGGTTCGAACCCACCAGTCCATACTCTGCGAACAAGTTGAAGCTCTGATTCACTAAATATTTGCAGTTTTGGAACCCTACACAGGGTCACTGTGAGTTGGAATTGATTCAATGGCAGTGGAGTTAAATGTATATGTGTGTGTATATATATATATATTTAAATCCACTGTGTACACACACACACACACATACATTACATGTGTATTTGCTACCTATAGCATACCCTATTTGTTGATCCTCATGTTGATGGACATTATGGTTGTTTCCAGTTTGGGCTATCATGAACAAAACTGCTGTGAACATCCTTTTTTTAAAAATAGTTTTATTGACATATACTTCACATATCATATAATCATTCAATCATATTGAGAAGATTTGTGCAGTCATCACCACAATAAATTCCAGAACATTTTTGGCTCATACTCATTGTTATTGGCTCCTCATTTTCCACCATCCTCCTTTACCACACCCCCATCCAATTACAGTCTCTGTAGATCTACCTGTCCTGGATTTCATAGACAAAAAAACACACAAAACAAAACACAATCATACAAAACCATACACAGTAAACAAACAACAAACCAACAACAACTAGGTAAAACATAGAAAAACCTCACACGAAAAGAAAGCAGGAAACACTAAAACCTGAAACAACTTTAAAATGGGTCAAGAGGGAGATCAAACAATAAGGTGTTGGGTTTAATAAGTGCATCTGCTGTAATCGACTTAACAGTGCTGTCTGTCTGATAACAAGGCTGTTCACATCCCTCGGCTGTGGGCCGAGGAGAGTCACCAGAGGCTTACTCCATGTGGGGCCCTGCAAATGGATCTGGATCTTCTGCTGTCATCCACAGCCTTCTGCAAACCGGATGTGGCTGTGAACGTTCTCTAACATGTCTACTTGGTGGGATATGTCTTACTTCTCTTGAGTTCATAGGAATGGGATTGCTCTGTCCCGGGCAAGGTTATGTTCAGCTTTAATTAGATGTGGGTGACAGCTTTGTATACACCCCTGACCACTGCTGACAGCCACCTTCCACCCAAAGCAGCTCCCCTGCTGTTAGGTACTGGCTGGAAAGACACTGCAGCTTTTGCCATGCCATTGAAACTTCAGCAAAGGCCACCGGGATCTAAACTTCTTGTCCAGGAAGGAGCAGGGACAGGCTCAGGGCTGAGTGAACCGCCCCCACTCCCACCACCCCCAGGATGATCCCCAGACACCTCAAACCCTCATGGCCACTCTGGGGAGAAAAGAGTAGGTTCTGACTCCCTGGCCAGCTCCCCTAGCCTGGCGTCTCTGAGCAAGCTGGCTTAATGTAACTGTCAATTTGATGTCTGGTCTCTGGTACCACGGGTCCTCACGGCCGACTGTCCTTGGCTCCTTGCTACTTTGTGGTGACGGAGGGGCTGGGTGGTCAGAGAAAGCATCCAGAGACTTACCCGGAATAGCAGAGGCTCATCTGGCACCAGCCTCGTGGCACTTTCTGGGAGGAGGATGGAACATGTCCTGCCCACCAAAGTGCGGCCAGCATGCGGCTGTGAAAGTCCAACAGAAAGCCAGAGGAGAAGAAGTGGCAAGGAAGCGAGAGTGCCAGGGAAGAGCCGGGCAGGGAGGGAGTGGCAGAGCATCCAGTGCCGTGTGTGAGCATTGTGGGACCTGTGTGGGCACCCATGGGGTGGCCTGGGGCTGCTTGTGAGCATCTGGGTTGGGTGTAAGCTGGCCTGCTGCTGCTGCGCCAGGCTGAGTGGATTGAGGTGGAGCAGCACCAGGGCCATAACCTCTGGATTTGTTTGTCACCCCCTCTCTGACCTGCTAATTTCTTAGTCTTGGGATCCACAGCCAACACAGAGGCAGTGTCTAGCAGGTTTGGGGTGGCATTGATGGGTTTCAGGGGCACAAGGGGAGTTCCCGGCTGTCCTGCCTGCTGGTGGGTATCCAAATGTGTTCTTCTTACCTTTTGTCTCCTCCCCCCGTTTTCCCCATCCCTCCAACCTTCCCACTCCCTTCACAGATGGCTCTTGTCCAGGACTTTGGGAGGTAGGATTGAGGCCCCTCTTTGTGATGGGAGCCCTGACCATCCATCCAATGGGGCCAATGAGGTGGGCACCCCCTCAGCATTCAGTGCCCCTCCCCTGCTGCCCACAGGTTCCTAGAGGGCGAGTGCGGACGGTATGCAAAGTTGTGAATCCAGTGGCGACAGTGCGAATGACCCTCTCAGTCGTGGCCTGTGGAGAAGGGGACAGCCTCGCGTGGTGGTGATCGGCGCTGGCTTGGCTGGCCTAGCAGCGACCAAAGCGCTTCTGGAGCAGGGCTTCACGGATGTCACTGTACTCGAGGCTTCCAGCCGCATCGGAGGACGTGTGCAGAGCGTGAAACTTGGTGAGCGTCCCCCCGGTCCAGCCTAAGCATTGTCTCATGCGGTCAGCCATCACTCCTGACTCTCAGCTCCTGGCCCCTGGGGATCCCGAAGTCCCATTCTTTTAGCCCTTCCCTGTGCTCGCACTGTTTAGGTGGGAGGGGACTCTCTTGGCACCAGGTGTGTCTGTTTCTATTTCACCCGAAGGGAAAATCTGCACATTTCTATCAGTCATTAAGTTCTGAGTGAGAATTAGTAGATCAGGACTGAGTACTAGCCCTTGGTGGTAGGAGCTGAGCTCAGTGGAGGTGGTGGGGCTTGGGTCCTCCTTGTATGTGCTGTGCAGGCCTGGGGAATATCGGGGCAGAGGCTGCACAGTGATGAAGGCTGAACAGAAAGCATTGGATAGGGATGAAGGTGGGCCAGGTGGGGAAGTTACCTGAAATGTAGCGGGAGGTCTAGACTTCTCAGCTAGGGGGCATTTGGCCACTGAGAGGCTGAGTGGGAAGGAGAACGTGAAATGACACAGTGGAGCACATATTGACCTGGAGTGTGCCCCTGGGTCTGTTCCCATACTGGGCAGTGGGGCCAGCCAGATGCAGTGCCCACGGGAGGGATGAGGAATCTGGTCATGGAGCTGGTCAGGCTTAGGACAAGCAGAGCTTATAGACACAGGGGTACTGTGTTTGCAGGAACTCCAATCACATTCAATGTCTTCCTCTAGTGCATTTCCTGGAAAGGGTATGTGATGTTGCGTTCATTTTCTCCCAGCACATACAGGTGTGTGTCTGGCACTTGGGAGCCAGTGGGGTGGGGGAGGGGAATGCCCCAGGTACCTGCAAGACCCTATAAGAGCTGGTTGGGAGCCTCAGGGAAGGGGCCTTCATGTGTGATCATGATGAGACCATCAGGGCCTGGCATCAGATAGAAAAGCAACTAGTTGCTGATACAGAATTACAAGCAAATAAAGCCATGGTGTTGCAATCCACTATGTGTCGGGGATGATCTGTTATGTCGCAATTGCTGTCTGATCTACAATACAGACAGCAGTACGACCTCCCCCAGAAACTAGGCATTCTTCTTTTTTGCTTTTCTATCTGATGCTCACCTATACAGCTGCTTTCCTTTGGCGACTAGTCTGGGACTGCTTTGTCTAGGATGGCCTTACGTCTGGGTCTCAAAAAACCCCAAACTCACTGCCACCAAGTTGATGCTGTGCATAGTGACCTTCCTGTGGGTTTCTAAGACTGTAACCATTTATGGGAGTAGAAAGATTCATCTTTCTTTCTCGGAGCTGCTGGTTTCACATTGCTGCCCATGTGGATCCTAGTCTAACAGGTAACCAGGGTTCCTCTACCTCTGTGTCTGGGGGCTGGCTGTTGGCTGGGCATGTCTCTCCAGTTGTATAAGGTATAAAGTGAGACCCTTGTGCCACACGTGGCTTCTCCTGGGAGCTTTTCATGGAAATCTGGTTGACTTTCAGAAAACATACCTAGTCTTCTTTTTCTGCCCTGTTGTGGAGGGTGGAAGGATCTTTCTGGAAAAAAGAGAGCGAGGCATTATTCTGGCCCTCTCTGAAGTTCTTGCCCCTCTAAGGACCTGTTGTTGTCACCACCAGGACACGCCACTTTTGAGCTGGGAGCCACCTGGATCCATGGCTCCCACGGGAATCCCATCTATCATCTAGCAGAAGCCAACGGGCTCCTGGAAGAGACAACTGATGGGGAGCGCAGTGTGGGCCGCATCAGCCTCTACTCCAAGAATGGGGTGGCCTGTTACCTTACCAACCGCGGCCGCAGGATCCCCAAGGACGTGGTTGAGGAATTCAGCGATTTATACAACGAGGTAAGGTGTGAGCTGGGCACCTGGGCACGAGGGTGTTGGGAACTGGAAGTACCCTGACAGGGTTGGGGGAGTCAGGCGATCCTACTGGAGTCTTCTGTGATCCTGGCGATATCTTGCTTTGTGGGACCTTTGAGGATAAAATGAAGATGATGCGAGTCAATTTGAGAATAAAATGAAGATGATGAATATAGAAGTACTAGCCAAGAGATCACTGATACACATGATTAAATATTTCTCTGCAAAGGCCTTAAACATCTTTTGTTTGCTATATCACTAGGTGCTTGGGTAGGGACAGTAGTGGTAAGTGTGTGTGTATTTGGATACTCTTGCAAATGAAACATTATTTTCTAATATGTAGAATATAATTGGCATTTACATATTGACTTTAGCTACCTAGCTAAACTATTTAAGTTTTAATAATACATGATTAATAGTAAATCGTTTAGAAAATTGATGTTCTAGTAATGTTTTAGACATTTGTCAATATAGCCCTATACAAATAATGAGTTTTATCTCTTTCCTTTCTGATTCTCAGACCAGCTTTGTCCAATAGGATTTTCTACAATGATGGAGATGTTCTAGACCTGTACTATCCAATATAATCGTTTTAGCCTCGTGTGTCTATTAAACACTTGACATGTAACTAGTGAGATGGAGGCACCAAATATTTAATTTTAACTAATTTCAATTTAAATTGTTACATGTTTCCAGTGCATACTGTGTTAGCACAGGTTTAGACTATTTATTTTTTTTGCTTTATTGCTTTGGCTAGTATCTGCAGTACAGTGTTAGATAGATCTGGTAATGGCACACATCTTTGTCTTATTCAGTTTTTTAAAAATTCTTAAAAATATTTTAATATCTTTCAGTGTGAACTGTGAACTTCACTGAACAAGCAAGGTAACATGTGTAGGCTCTACCTTCTGATAGCTTGTTATTTTTAATATAATGACCTTTCATGCTAGGTCAGTAAACTGGTCAACAAGCACCTACCAGGGGGTACCCCCCCCAAAACCAATGCTCAATTGTTTTTTGAGGTGACAGGGACAATGCATTTGGAGTTCGTTCCACCAGGTCAGACTGTTAATCAAGCTTTCTATTTAGAGGTTCTGAAAAGATTGTATAACTGTGAGACAAAAAAGGCCTGATTTGTGGCAGATAGGGGACTGGTTTTGCCCCCACGACAATGCACCTGCTCATGGCAGCCATCACAGTGTGCCAGTTTTTGGCAAAAAACAGCATGCCTCTCTGGTCCCATGCAACTTACTCACCTGACCTTGCTCCATTCGACTTCCTTTTGTTTATACGAATGAAGAGGGACATGAAAGGACAGCGATTTGATGATGTAGAAGAGGCGAAGAAAAAAACAAGGGAAGTGCTGTCAGCCCTCCAAACAGATGAGTTTGAAAAATGTTTCCAAGAAAGGAATTGGCAGATTTGACAAACGCATTAAGTGTAATGGAGAGTACTTTGAAGGTGATTCGGTTGCATTGTAAAACATTTTTACACAGTTTTGGGGGTGGGGGGGAGAAAAGAAAAAAAATTCTGTTTTGGGGAGGTGTACCCCCTTGTATTGTGAAGTTTCTTCATGTGTTGGCCATGGAAAAGGAGAAAGAACATTTGCTTTGGTGTATCCCATGCACAACAGAGGACAGCACTGAACTTGAGATCTACCACATGTACCCACACTTTCCTGGTGTCTTGTGTGTTTGCGACCACAAGGTATATTGTGTACACAGTCCATTGGCGTTCTGTGCTCTCACTGACCCAGGGCTACTCAGAGACAAGAGACTGAATTTTTCATGGGAAGACATGACCTGCTATTTCCCCAAGTTGGCCTTTTGTGGGATGTCACATTCTGATTCTCAGGTTAGTTCAGGTAAGGCTGGCTCTTGTGAAGGACTGTCAGAGAGTCCATGACTTATTTTCTTAGATGTCTTTAAAAGTAGATCATCTTTAAAAATACATCAATTTTCATTGGTGGCTTTGAATTTTAAAAGCCAAGAGTGTGAGCCAGGATCAACGGAGGCATATAACATTGATCATCAAACTGGATTGCGAAGCTTTAGATCAGAAGGAAGAGGAGACTGAACTATTTCCATGTTAATAACAATAATAATGATCCATGATGTGAAGAGACAGATTTTCTTGTTTGACTCTTTACTGGTGCAAGAGGCCAATACTAAAGGAATGGATTCAAAACACAGAAGCAATGCCTGAGAGTGGCTTTATAATGAGCTGATAGCTTTTGAATATATTATATTTGTTAAGTAGGTTGTTCAGCAGTGTCCCACAGAGCTGGATCTCCAGCACAAGACTGTCGTTAGTTGCTACTGAATCGACTCCCAACTCTGGGAGGGAGACCTTTTTGAGAACAGGTGCTTGGTGCTTGGTCCTGGTGGCACCATAGGGAAGCCCACTGGCATGTTTGAGCCCAGTGTTGGGGCGATGGTATCAGTCCATCACACTGAGGGTCTCCCTCACTTATGCCGATCCTGTGCTTTACCACCCGCGGTGTCCCTGTCTGGGACTGGTCTTTCCTAATGTCCAAAGAAAGCAAGCCAAAGTCTCACAACCCCCTCTTGTAAGGAAGGAGTTTTCTGGCTGTACATTTTCTAAGGCTGCCTTGATTCACATCCCAATTCTGCCATTTATCGGCGGTGTAAGTGAGCTAGTTATTGAGCTTGCTTCAGCTTCACCTTTCTTACCTGTAAAGCAGATGTAGTCGTCCCAAGTTCACAGGGGTGAGGGGATTAAGTGAAATCTCAATAAAAAGTGCTTGATGAGGATTGGCGCCATCACAATGAGCCGTTTAACAGACCTGTCCTGTTTCCCTTTGACCACCTTGTGAAGATGTCAGCTAACGCAAGACCGAAGGACTATGTGTTTATGACAAACCCACGTTCAGTTAAGGCTTACTAGTGGTTGGCCCCAAAATTGAATCATGCTGTGGGAAGACATTTGTTACTCTTCAGTGGGGCATTTTGGCCTTCAGTCAATGTAAGCCAAGGACTGGCTACCATGTTACTTATCACCCACAGGGTGGGGGAGCAGGCAGAAAACAACACTTGGGAACGGGGCTGTGGGGTGGAGGAAGCAACTTGAAGGTCCAGTTCTTTGGCAGTGGTTCTGGTTGAGGAATTTGATGGGAACCCCAGTTAAGGCCAAATGCCTAACGTTTTGTGACTATAAGGGAGGGGAAACGAACAATTTGACTCATTTTTCTCCTTCAGAGACATGTTTAATTCATGTTTCTAGCTCATGTGGAGGCCTTTTCCTTGAGTGGAATGGCATGGAGTGGGGGTGGATGTGGAACTCAGTAGGCTGGGCCTTTGTCACTCGGTGGCCCCCAGTCGATGGCAGGGCTGGGGTACAGAACGGACATTGTTTCCTGGATGTGTGCTTATGGAATCCACACTTGCTCTGCAAAGGGACCCACACCAGGGATTCAGTCACAGCCACAGATGTTCGGCCAAAGAGCAACACTGCCAGTCCCTCAGAAGGAATAGCAGTGGCCTGACCACAGCATCCTACAGTCCTTAGGGGGAAGGAATCAAGCAGACATGCTGGTAGGAGTGGCAGGGGAAGCGTGTGCACTGTTGGGTCTTGGGCAAGGGAAGTATGTGCACACCCAGGCTCCCACAGGGCCCTGGGGGCCACCCTGGGGCAGGAGGCAGACACTGGATGGGCACCTGGCATTGCACCCTGGTCTGAGCCACAGGGCCCAACTCCCCTCCCTCACAGGCCCAGCTGGCCTTCCTGGAGGCCCATAGGAAACTTGACCTTGTCAGTGCCCCTCAGTACAGTGGGGGCACAGCACAACTGAGAGATAGCAACCCCCTACCCCCCACCCCTGGTTGTGGTAAATCTACATATAACCAAACTTTGGACATTCCAGTCGTCCTCCTGTGGACAGTGCGGTGACCCCACTCTGGTTGATGATGCTATTCAGCTGAGTGATGACTGTGGGTGGGGTGGGGTGGCATGGGTTTTCAGCACCCCGGGTCTCTCTGGCAGGTCTATAACCTGACCCAGGAGTTCTTCCAGCGAGGTAAACCAGTCAATGCTGAGAGTCAGAACAGCGTGGGGGTGTTCACCCGGGAGGAGGTGCGCAACCGCATCCGGGATGACCCAGACGACTCAGAGGCCACCAAGCGCCTGAAGCTTGCCATGATCCAGCAGTACCTGAAGGTAGATCTTGCTGCTGATGGGCGGGAGACAAGTGGAGGAAAACTAGCACCCCGGAGTCTGGGTTAGGGTGGGGGTGGGTAGGGGCTTTTTGTTGCTCCATGCTGCCTCCCCCCCCCCCTCACCCCACCAACCCCCTGCTCTGGGGTTCACCACAGCCCCCTCTGGCTCTGCCTGCAGGTGGAGAGCTGTGAGAGCAGTTCGCACAGCATGGACGAAGTGTCCCTGAGCGCCTTCGGGGAGTGGACCGAGATTCCTGGCGCGCACCACATCATCCCCTCGGGTTTCATGCGGGTGGTGGAGCTGCTGACCCGGGGCATCCCCGCCCATGTCATCCAGCTGGGGAAGCCCGTCCGCTGTGTTCACTGGGACCAGGCTTCGGCCCGCCCCCGTGGCCCCGAGATCGAGCCCCGGAGGGAGGGTGACCACAATCATGACCCCGGGGAGGGCCAGCAGCGAGGAGAGGAGCCCCGGGAGGACGGGCGGGGTGAGGACGAGCAGTGGCCTGTGCTGGTGGAGTGCGAAGACTGTGAGGTGGTCCCGGCGGACCACGTGATCGTCACCATGTCACTGGGCGTGCTCAAGAGGCAGTACTCGAGTTTCTTCCGGCCAGGCCTGCCCGCCGAGAAAGTGGCTGCCATCCACCGCCTGGGCATCAGCACCACCGACAAGATCTTTCTGGAATTCGAGGAGCCCTTCTGGGGCCCCGAGTGCAACAGCCTACAGTTTGTGTGGGAGGATGAGGCGGAGAGCCGCACCTTGACCTACCCGCCTGAGCACTGGTACCGCAAGATCTGCGGCTTCGACGTCCTCTACCCGCCCGAGCGCTACGGCCACGTGCTGAGCGGCTGGATCTGCGGGGAGGAGGCCCTTGTCATGGAGAAGTGTGACGATGAGGCTGTGGCCGAGATCTGCACGGAGATGCTGCGTCAGTTCACAGGTGGGTGCCCCCGCCACCCTCACCTTCTCCACCCTTCCACGGGCTGCCTCCGTGTGCGGGGAAAACCAGTTGACGTCTAGCGATTCCAACCATGGATGGCCACCCCATCCATGTGTGTCCAACTGTGTGCAGTGGGGTCTCAGTGACTAATCTTTCCGGAATCCATCACCAGGCCTTCCTTCCAAGATCCCTCAGGGCCGACTCAGACCTCCTGGCTAGTGGTTAGGAGCCGAGTGGGGTCACATTTGCTCCAGCCAGGGACTCCCACTCTCTGGTAAAAACCAGTGGCTGTTGCAATCTCCTGTCTGTCAGAACAGAACAGTGCTCCAGAGGTTTTTTAACTGCTCTCCAGGCCTCTCTTCCAAGGTGCCTGTGAATGGATTTGAACCACCAATCTCTCTGTTAGGAGCTGAGGGCTAGTAACTAACTCTTTGCACTACCTAAGCCCTAGGTTCCCAAACTTATTTGGCCCACCACTCCCTTTTCAAGGGGGGGAGAATTGACTCAGCTCCCCCCTATTAAGTTTTCTTGCCCTGTAGCCTGTAATCAGGGAGAACATGTTAGGCACCTGCTGGTCATTCTCCTCCGGTATTGGCCGCTGTGGGAAACACTGACCTGAGCAAACACCCAGACCACTGCCATCAAGTTGACTCCCACTCCCAGCGACCCTGCTAGAGTTCCCAAGACTGGAAATCTTTACAGGTGCGGCCGGCCACATGTTTCTCCCAGGGAGCAGTTAGCAGCCCAGCGTGTAACCCACGACTTCAACAGGGCTCTTTAGGGACTCTGGGTTTCCTCTTAGCTCTCCTCACGCACTCCAGGCTGTCTGCACACTGATTGGCGTGGTGGTCACCAGAAGTGGCCCCACCTGGCATCCATTCAGCATGAAGCTTTCAAAGAGCTAGGTGTCATGTTTATTCCAGAGCCTGGTGGTAAAAGCCCAGACATCAACGTCTTGCTAAGGGGTGGGTTTGTTTCTTACTGTTCAACTTATTTAAGGTGAGCATTTTCCATCCATAAGTTCATGAGTAGAGTAGTATCCATAAGCTCGGGTAGTGTAGTGGGTTAAGGATTGGGCTGCTAAGTGCAAAGTTGGTTCAAATCCACTTGCTACTCCAAGGGAGAAAGATGGAGCTGCCGGCCTCTGTAAAGATGTAAGCGCTTCGGAAATCCTATGGAGCGGTTCTAATTCTCCTTATAGGATCATTGTGAGGCAGAATTGACTTGCAAGGCAAGGTTGCTTTGGGTATTCCTTAAAGATTTCACAAGAACCCCTGAAGTTAGAAAGGGAACCATTATTATCTGTGATGATTTTTAAAACTGGAGAAAAGGAAGCCCCAGAAACATGGGGAGTTCTCTGGAGAGCTCAGGGAGGCAGGGAATGGGTGCTCAACTAGAACCCTGTCCTCCCTATGTGCCCTCTTCCATCCTCTGTGCCCCCCCCCCCAGCCCTATCCCATAGCAGCCTGGCCCTCCAGAAGCCCTGGGACTGGGCTGGGCTGCCCGCTTAGTGATGTCATGGATATGCAGCCTTGCTTATTCTCCCCTCCCTTGGTTCTTCTGACTCCCCAACAGGGAACCCTAATATTCCTAAACCTCGGCGAATCCTGCGCTCGGCCTGGGGGAGCAACCCCCACTTCCGAGGCTCCTATTCATACACACAGGTGGGCTCAAGTGGGGCCGATGTGGAGAAGCTGGCCAAGCCCCTGCCGTACACAGAGAGCTCCAAGGCTGCGGTGAGTGTGGGGGTGCTGGACGGCTCGAGGGCACGGTGTGGGTACTTCCTAGGGACACTTGGTCCAGGGTGAGGGGTGGGGTTGTGTTCACCAAGGGGTGAGTGGGGGAGGACAGCTTCTCTACTGAAAGAGAAAGCAAGAAGCAGCCGAGCGCTCAACATCTGGAAGCAAAGATGGGCTCACACTGAGACCTCAGCCTCTTGAGGTTAGCAAAGTTGACCCAGCCGACGCTGGGCTAATCTGGCAGCCATTAGCTACGGAGCTGTCAACTTCACTTTCCTAATTTGCATGGAGCGTAAATCCGCTGGGATCGTAGGCTCTCAGTTGCACGAGCCATGTGCTGTCGGTGGCCGCCGGGCGAGAGCTATAGAACCTGCCCGTCATTGTGGAAAGTTGTGTCGGTGTACCGATTCTATGGAAGGAAGTTTCCCAGTGTCTTTCACTGGGAATGACCCTCCCTCAGATTATTAACAACTAGATGCACTGAGCTGCTAGCTGCAAGATCCGTGGTTCAAGCCCACCAGTTGCTCCCTGGGAGAAAGATTCGCAGTCTCAGAAAACTTCCGGGGCAGATTCACTTTGTCCCATAGGGTAGCCATCAGTTGGAGTCAACTTGATGGGGGTGAGTTTGAGTTTGAGACACTGAGAGAAAAATAGCAGTCAGTCTCAGAGAAGTCGTTACATGTCTTTTTCCCTCCTACGAGGCGTTTCCGTCAAGCGTACAGTATTAGGAAAATGACTTGCAGTGAGCCCAGGCATGGTAGAACCGTGCCCCATAGGATGCTGCGTTTTTGCAGTCCCATCACCAGGTCTGTGCCACAGGTCACCTCTGGATGGACTCAAACCTTAGCAGCTGAGCACATTAGCCACCTCCCTGGGGTTCCAGCCGATAATCAATATTCAAATCACAGGGAGAATGGTGTTTAACACAGTTCTTTGGTTTAATCAGTGAAGATGTCCATCAACCACCAGGATTCATGCCAGCCCAGCTGTGTGGTGGGTGGAGTGGGTGGGGGGCAGGGGAGGAAAGGGCCAATGCTTAAAAATCTGCACGGAGGCCCCCAGAAAGGATCTTCCCCACTGCCATAACCATCCTCCCCAAAGAGCAAAGCTTACCTTGTCACCTGTACTGGGTAGGAGCAGTGCATAGAACAACCACCACTTGAAAGGAACAATGGCTTAGACAAGACAAGACGGAGAGTTACTTTTCTCACGCCGAGGAAAGCTGGGGACAGGGCTCAGGAGCTTGGCTGATTAGCACATGGCTCTGCCATCTTTCGGCTCACCTTGCAGCCTAGCATGGCTGTTGAGACGGTAGCCATTGCTCCTGCATCCTAGGCTGGAAGGAGGAGGAAAGGCCGACAAGCAAAAGAGGGGAGTCCTTGGCGCCCAGCCAGGTGTCCTTACCCATAGGTGCACCAACAGCTCATTGGCCAGAGCTGTCATCTGACTATATCTACATGCTAGAGAATCTGGGATAGGCTGTTTCTCCTGGGTGGCAGGGAACCCAGTTCACAGCTCCAGGTTTTTTAGGAGGAGGAGGAGGAGGATGGGTGGAGGGCAGAATCAGTACAGCTGTGGTGAGCTCCTGGCTCAGGGGGTGAAGCCTTATTACCCAAAGTCCATGGACCCGCAGTGGCAGCATCTCTGGGCAGCTTGTTAGAAATGGAGGAGCTCAGGCCCCAACCCAGACCTGCTGAATTCAACATGGCCTTGTGTCAGGCTCCCCCAGTGATGTCCAGCCATGTTGAGAGGCTCTGGGATAAAGTTCAGGTTGGAATGCAAGAACTTGTACTTCATCCCAACCCCGCGGAGACACCTGCTCCCTCCAGGTTGAGTTTTGTCTGTACCAAAATGCTTTCCATTTCCCAGAGTGAGCCTGCTCCAGTGAATCGCAACTTTTCCCTCATGCTCTCTGCCTGCCTAGTCACCCAGTACCCTCCCAGAAGCAGTCTGAACACTGTGACCTCTGGGAAACTTTATACAACCTGCCTCTCAGTCGGCCTCTTTTCTGACCTCCACACCTCACCCTAACACCCATGCCAGCACACATGATGCTGTGTAGTAATTGGGTTTCGTGTCTGCATACAGCATGGAAGCTCCTCAAAGCAGCAGCCCGGTCACCTTTTATCTTCCAAGTGCCCAGAACAGTCCCAGGACCATAATAGGGGCTCCACAAAGGTTTGTTAAATTCCCACCTCACTTTATCGAGTGCTTTTGTTCTTCCGGGCTCTAAGTGCTTTAGACACATTATGTCACTTAACCCTTGCAGCCGCCTGCAAAAATAGGTGATATAAACCCATTTTGTGGTTGAGAAAACTCAAGGCCCAGGGAAGTTAAAGCACTTGTCTGAGTTCTTACGTAAGAGGCACGATGTGCCTTTGAGAGTGCAGAGGCAGCACTCCAAACCGCCTCAGGGCAGAGTGCTCACAGGCCTCGATGTTTGGGAAAGAAGCAGGGGAAGGTGGCATGGGCAGCGCCTCGTCCTCTGAAAGCAGCAGTACCTGCATCTCAGGCACTTGCTTTCTCCTCTCCGACTTATAGTATGGAATGGGGCTTTGGGCAGATGGCAGCTGCTGCTCCTCCACCCTTACTCCCGCTTCTGCCACTAGCCCATGCAGGTGCTGTTCTCGGGGGAGGCTACCCACCGCAAGTACTACTCCACAACCCATGGTGCTCTACTCTCTGGCCAGCGGGAGGCTGCCCGCCTCATCGAGATGTACCGAGACCTCTTCCAGCAGGGGAACTGAGGGCCTTCCTCACTGCCAAGCGTGTTCCTTCAAGAACCACTAACTCGTGACCGCTAGCCCGTGCCCTTTGCTGCCATGTGCTCCTGATCTCCTAACCCTCGGTAGGATGGAGTTTTCTCTTCTGTAGAGCTAGATGTCCTGACTAGCTCCAGACCTGGCCTGTAGCTTTTCCTTCTGGGCCTGGCAAGGCTAGGGCCCCTTGACTTACCTCTTCCTCTGACCCACACCCTCCTATAGTCTTACCCCTCCTGCCTCGTTATTGTAAGTGCCTTCAATAATTTGCATTTTAAGATAATAAAAAGAGGCTTGCCTTTCCCGTGCTCCTCAGCTGCTCTATTCAGGCGTCCTCTGCTCCTGTGTTTTCTTTTTTAGAGCCAGACACCCCATTTTGAGTGAGGGGACAGCAGGGGGAACTGTGACTGGGCTGGCTCCCTGAGGGAAGGTGCCTTCAGTTCTTACAAGGGGTGTCTCCAGACCCCAGGACAGGGCTGTTTGACTCCCTGCTGAGAGCTCTTTGGGGATAAGGGTCCTTCCCTGACATACCCCAGCTCCTTCCGGTCGTCCTGGTCTACCCACCAGCCTTTCCTTGGCTTCTCCAAGCCTGACTAGAAAGGCAGTGTGGAGGGCAGTGAGGGTCAGGGGAGGGGGCACCCTGCCACACTCGGTGTGTTCATTCATCACCCATGTGCCCTGGTTGTGGGGCACTGGGTCTGGCCCGTGCTACTGTCTTTTGGGAAGGTGGGGGGACTTGGCTGCTCTTTTGGGCAGAGTGATAGTCCTGAGTGGCACCCACTTGTTGAATCCCACGGGCCGGCCTGCCTGCCTTGAAGGGGCAATCTGTTCTCGTTCATGCTGAGTATAGCCACACATTTGCATAGGCACCTTTGTACACATATACACACCCCTACCTGGACACCCTCCCCCACAGATAGACACACGCAAACCTGTATCCACACCCCCATCTCTACACACACGTCCTTGCACCCACATGTACTCCCTCCCTCCCAGGCACACGTACGTGTGTGGATGTGAAGGCACACCTGCACACACGCACAGAGAAACTCAAAGCACAGACCGCCATTCCTCACTGTAGTTGCCTGGTGGTAGACAGGACGGCTGGGGGCAGGGCATGGAGAAGAGGGGGAGGCTCCTGGTCTAGGCCTTCCCAGACATTTAGGGCATTGCCCTTAGTATGACCAAATGCCACCCCAGATGCTTAGGGAGTGCGCCTACCACCTAGATGCACCCACACACGTCCCCTCCCTGCTCTGCACACACACGACAGGTGTGCCTTGCTGGTGGGGGGCACAGAGGAGGTGAGCAGGTAGGGTGCAGAAGTCTTCTCCGTGGTTACCCTGACTCAGATCCAACTGCCGGCACCCATCTGTTGGAAGGATTCTGAATTACAAAACTCTCAATTTAAAAAAAAAAATGATCAACGTAAGCATAGAAGGAAAGTTTGAAGCCAGGATCTGTCTCCCGGGTCCAAGCCCTAACGCTACAAAAGGGCACACTGTGCCATATGTTCCCACCCCGCCCCTAGTAGCCACTCCCCAACAACCCCAGCCTCCATTAGCGTCTTGGTCCTCTCTGAGCGCCCAGCCAGTATAAACGGATGCCCCACCTGTTCTCTATGCACAAGGGGACAAAGTAAGCAGCCTGCCCTGCTTTTGTGTGAGTGCATCAGGTAATATCAGGAAAGGCCTTAAGAGAGTTCGTGGAAACATGCAATGAAAAGATAATGGAAAATCTCCACCTGCTTTCTGAAGTTCCCTGGTTTATCTTAGAGATCTCCACCTAGCAGCATTGACAAGGGTACAGAAGTTGGGACCTGGCTTTGGTTAGGTAAGAGGGAGGGAGCAGAGACCGGTGCCTGAGTGCCCACGGCCCCTGGGCTGCCTGCTGGTCATTGGTCCTAAATGCTCACAGTTTGACTTGCATGTCCACACAGGCTGATGCTGGGTGGGATGTGTCCCTGGGAAGGGAAACCTCAAAGGAGTACGGTAACTGGTTGAGGACCTGCAGGTGGTTAATGACGCTGAGACTGTGTGTGTGTGTGTGTGTGTGTGTGTGTGTGTGTGTGAGAGTGTGAGAGAGAGAGAGAGAGAGAGAGAGAGAGAGAGAGAGAGAGACCAGGGCTCCATTCTTTAGTGGGGCTCAATAATATGACCTTTCGGGTTAACCCACATATTAAAGTGGGCTATTATTATTAAAGTCGATGCTGGGGATGGCCTCTACGACCTGGGTGGGGAGCATCCAGCCTGCGGGCCATCGAGGGCCCAGGAAAGCATCAATCCCTGCGAACGTCACACGCCTCCCCCAAGAGAAGCAGGTCCTGCCATCACTTTCGGGGTGAGGTAGCAGAATGTTTAGCCAGGACAGCCTGTGAGTGATGGAATGAACACCTGCATGGCCTTTGGCAGAAGAGGTTCTCTGACCTCTGTCCTGTGTAGTGGTGAGAGGAAGCAAGCCGGCTTAAACAAGGCGAGTGAACCTCAGACACGTTGTGGACAGGGAAAGAAGGCGGGCCTGAGTGCCCGCTTCCTCACACTGTGTGAGTCCCTTTGTACACGGTTCAGGAACCCACAAAACTAATGTCGTGTGTGGCCTTAGAAGTGAAGGGAGGTGAGCAGGGCCTGGGAGGGGGCACAAGGTCGTAGAAGTGACCCAGATCTTGGTCTGGGTGGTGTTTGGGTGGGTGTGTACGTTGATAAAAAAGGCATCCGTGGAAAATGTGAGTGTGTTCCTGTCTGTAAGGCTGTAACCCAATGGGAAAAAAAGTTTGCAAGAGTATGAACTTCTCTTCCTCTTCCCTCCAACCCAAAACAGGCAACAGATCCTGTGCGAAAACGAGAAAGCCAACCAAGGCAGCCGCAGTTGAGTTGAGCCCCGTGCATCTCAGAGTATAGCTGCCCCTGAAGGGTTTCGTTGGCTGACTTCTTGGGAACAGATCTCCCCACTTGTCTTCTGAGGCTCTGCAGGGTGGACTCAAACCCCCAAGCAGTCAGTTGGCAGCCGAGCAACTGCTGGCACCACCCAGGGCCTCCTCTGGTTGTGTTTGTGCAGCTAATTTCCTCCTGGCAGTGGAGACGCCGTCGCCGTCCCAGAGCAGAGAAGGGAGGAAGGTTCTGCTGATGCTCCAGCCGCCTGGTGATGAGGGTTGGCCTTATGTTGACATGGTTCAAAAATGGCATGCGGGCCACAAGTGCCTTCCTCTGGCTCTGCAAGGGGGAGGGAGAATCCAGCTCCACACCCGCCCAGGGACCATTCTTCTTCTTCTTCTTAATCATTTTATTGGGGGCTCATACAACTCATCACAATCCACCCATACATCAATGGTGTCAAGCACATTTGTACATTTGTTGCCCTCACCATTCTCAAAACATTTGCTCTCCACTTAAGCCCCTGACATCAGCTCCTCATTTTTCCCCCT
>NW_022109491.1:30105523-30123368 GCF_000313985.2 Echinops telfairi
GGATTCCCTGTGTTTCCAGTTCCTATCTGTACCAGTGCACATCCTCTGGTCTAACCAGATTTGTAAAGCAGAATTGAGATCATGAGAGTGGGAGTGGGGGGCGGGAAGCATTTAGGAGCTAGAGGTAAGTTGTATGTGAGGCAGAGATCAGCCATACCTCCCTCCTTCATCCTTCTTTAACGGACACCAACCATCCCTTCCCATGGTACTCTACTCTGCGGGCTTAGATCCTCTGTTGCCAAAACCTCACAGAACTCACAGACAATACTCATGATTGTGGGGGGTATGTTAGGGAAGCTAATCAGATTACAAATCAGGATGCAACATGTTAAGGATACAGTTCTTTTCCCTAAAGGGCCTCCTCTTATCCATGCCCTCACCCACATCGCTCTCTCTCTCTCTGGTCCTTGGCCACCCACCCATGTGGCCCCTTGGCTTCTTCCCTGCTTAGGCAAGGGTTACAAAGCTCCTTTAGTGTGGATGAACACCCAAAGGGCAAGCTACTCCATAAACCGGCCTCCTGCCCAAAGGCCCTCACTTTTACTCCTCGCAGGGGTGGGGAAGCCTGTTGCTCTGTTTGCTGGGCTCTGCTGCTTCTGCCTCTGCTGCTGCCACCACTTCTGCCTGGAGAGATCCCATCGTCCGAGCTCCCATTCTGGCTTGATGTCTGGGTGGTCGTGAGCTTCTCTGTTCCTGTTTCTGCGATGGCTCCCCCTCCACTCAGTGGAATAGCAAAACTGACCACTCCCTTGACAAGTTAATCCATGCTCTCACCCAGTTCCCAGTTGTGTGGCGAGGAACTACAAAGATGAAGGATAGAAGAACCACCGCAAGGAACATCACTTCATTACACAAGGATGTCACCGTTTGCCAGGCCCGCTGGCTGCGCCCCTTCACCTCCTTGGCGTCTGCAGCTGCACAAGGGAGGCAGGGATGGTCTGCAGCCATGTTTCTAAGGTTCCCAGATGGGCTTCTGTTCAGATGCACGGTGCCACACAGCTTGGAGAGAATCTGATCTTGTGGGGGCCGGTGGCAAGGGGATTCACAGGGGGTACACTCACATTCCAGGACAGGTGTGGGAGGAGTGGCCCCAGAGGATTTGCCCAAATGGTCAACCCTTGAGTCTGCGGCCTCCACAAGCAACAGTGGGGCAGTCAGGGTAGCTTTTGTGACTGTCAGCTTTGAGAGCAGACTTATCGGCAGAGCATGGAGTGAGGAGAGACAAGTGCAGGGACAAAGGGTGGTTGCCTGGCTGAGACTGTTTGGGAAGCAGCCGTGGTATCAATCAAAATCCAAAAGACTCCACTGAAGGAGGGCGATGTGGCCCGCTTGGGCCAATACTCATGCCAGGGGCTGTAGGGGAAGTTGCTTCTCTGTAGAATGGGCCACACAAGCACCAGGCTCCCCGTGGTCACGGGGTTCCGTTGTGGCTTTGTGGCAGCCCCAGGCATGATGTCCTCAAGAGGCGAGGGCAGTTGGCAGAATCCCTCGCCGCCATGTGATGGGAACTGGGCATTATCTCCCACTTCGTGGCAGCTGCCTAGAGAACCTATACCTCCCAACAGCCAATGCACGGGTGAGGCGACTGAGATCTGAGTTATCCTGATCCTGCTGGGAGTTGCTCACAGAAACCCCAAAGGGCAGAATGAAGTGGGCCACTGGTTCAGTGATTTAGAACTTCCTGTCTCACTGATCGTTGGCAGCACACGGTACTAGGGTTATATGAGGGCTGGGCTGGCTTTCAAGACCGCTCCTAATTGGTGTAGGGCAATCAAGCGGCAAGAATTGTCCTCCGACTCAGCGGCCACTGGCACACGGCGTCTCAGGCTGTCGGTACAAAAGGGAGGTGCTGGCCACAGTCCTGTTCCATCCCAGTGAACTGGAAATGGACAGCTACAAAGCTATTCTCACTTCTGGAGATTCTGGCCGTGCTGGTTTCCCATGGATTTGACAAAGAGGGTGTGATGTGGTGCTGAGCCGCGTGTCACCAGTGTTTGCACGGTTTGGGCTTGTGGGATTTCACCATCCCTGGTTTGCCACCTTCTCTCATCCAGCATGTGGGGCCCGTGGCACCACACAGCCACCTGTTCAAGGCCACGGCACCACCAGACACCTTAGAGCTCTTCTTCCTCAGGTGCAAGCCACTTCAGTACCCTTTCCAGCACCCGAGACAATGGTTCTCCTTCTTATACTAAAATGGGTTGGGATTTCTGTTCTTTGTGATCCATCCTGATTCATTCAAATTAGCACCAGGAGAGGGGTGGTGCCATCAGCCCATTTATTCACAGAGTCTCTTGCCAGCACTTTGAACTCTCTTGTTTCTTGCCCTGTTGAACTGAGTCATGATCTCCATCCAGTTGTTTCATGTCTCCACCCCTATCAGCTAGACCATCAACAACCCTGCTAGAGATAACGCGGAGCAGCGGCCTGCTGCCCCTAACAAGGCAAAGCAAGTGCCTTCCGGGGCCTGCCCATGGATGGACACTTCCAGGCAGAACTCTTGGCCTGCCCCCTCTCAGATGTCATCAACTCATGTTGTCATGGTGGCTGTTAAGTTGGCTCCAAGTCACAGTGACCCCGTGTGTAACTAAACAACGTCGCTGCCTGGTCATGGGCCATCCTCATTATTAGGGTCATGCTTTAAGCGCATTGTGGAAGCCATGTGTCAATCCATTTCAGTGAGGGTCCCTCAGTGTCACTGATCCTCTATTTTATCAAACACGAAGGCTCCCAATGCTTGGTCCCTTCTGATGACATGTGCCCAAAGGGGTGGAAGTCCCCCTGGTTGATGTTCAGAAGTGCAAGCTCGCTCTTCCCAGCCTGTCTCCACCTGGAGGCTCCGCTGGAAGCTGTCCAGCATGGGCCTTCCTATTGGCATTTGAACCGCAGGTAGCAAAGGACAGAGCGCCAGCCACCGCCAACAGACGGGAGGTGGCCATGGCCTCTGTTCCACTTGTGTAAGTGTTGCCACTGTCTGGCCCAGGACCGGTCCCCACGTCTGTCATCATTGTTTCCTCTTCTGTCACATGTCACACGGGATCATCAGATTTGCCACCAGCCGATCTTGCTGGTTTTGGCCTACAAAAGCCACCCCCAAACTCACTGCCATGCAGTTGATTATCGAGCACGTCCCAAATCTGACTGGAGTCATATGTCCAACCAACCAGCAGGAGATGGTGTCCTGTCACCAAGGTTCCATGCTTGCCCCACTCCCCTCTCCTGTTCTCCACACAGCAGCACGGATGATCCTTTACACATACCATTCTAGCTACGCTCCTCCCCTGACCCCAATGGCCCAATGCGATGAGGGGTGAAAGGTGGTTTCCAGTGTCCTACAGGATCGGGTCCTGGGCTCCCACCGTCTGCCACCCTTTCTTTCTCTCACCTGGGCTGTCCCTTTTGTCCTCCACAGTTGCAAGTCTCTTTCCTTCTTGCCCTTAGATCTCTGTTCAAGTGTCACTTGTCTGGAAGACAGCCCCGAGCACTAGTGTCCACGGCACTCCCGCTTCTCTTGCGCTTTCTCTCCCGGATGCCGTCCCGCCTCCCCAAAGCAGCTGGAATCAGCTCGTCCATCTGTAAGAAAACATGAGGACTGACAACAAAATTAAATGAGCTTTGATGAAGTTGCTACAGAAAACCCAGGCCCAGGGGGAGCACTCAGTTCTCACTCGTATGTTACTGAGGACGGACACTTCCATATTCTTGGGAGATCAAGTTGATCTCCACTCAGAGTGACCCCACAGGACAGAGTGGAACTGCTCCCTAGAGTTACCGAGGCTGTAGATCTTTGTCAGCATGGATAGCCTCATCTTTCTCCCATGGAAGTAGCTGATGGGTTTGAACCACCAACCTTGCTGTTGGCAGCCTAACGTGTAGCCCCCTGGATAGGACTACTACTCAGAAAAGACATCCATGTGCACATTCAGCACACTAGTTCCTAGAGCACACATTAGCATCTGTTGCTATCTAGAACCCTAAAGGTACCGGATGTTATTTTGCTTATTTGTTTACCGTCCCCACTCCACACCCCCTTTCCCTCCCCAGGGTGTAAGTTCTGGGCTCCCACTGTATGTCCAGTGCCTAGACAGGGCTGGCACAACAGCCAGGCACAACTCCCCCCCTCCCTTTGGGGCCCAGTGCATTGTGGGCTAGGTGTGGGGCAGCTAACTGCAAGATTGGTGGTTCCAACCTACCAGCCTCTCCTGGGGAGAATGATGAGGCTGTCTGCTGCCTTAAAGATTTACAGTCTTGGAAACTCTATATTCGGATAGTGAGATAGTTAAGGTTTATTGTGCCAACCTGGCCGTTAAGCACATGTGGGATTAATTGAAGGGTGGAGAGATAAATGGCTCGGTGAACCTCACCTTTCTAGTTCTCAGGTCTCTTGCTTTTTGATGGTCAGACCAGAGTGCAACTGCCTTAGCCAATTCCCTGTTTCAGCTGGCAAGGCTCACTTACTGTGAGACATCCCTTAGGAGAAGCCACATGGACCTACCCTGATGCAGCCCTGGGTGCTGGAGCAACTGTGTGGAGACCCCTGCCAGCACTGAGATGCTTACACGTTCACTAACTCGGCTTTCCTCCTGAAGTCGGCGTCATTGCGTGTGTTTTGTGAGATTGAGGAGGACTTTGTAGATTGGTGTCGGACATATGGGCTAACGTTGGACTTATGGGCTTGGACAGCACTGGGTTGGGATGCTTTCTTAATGTACCCTTTATATAAAACTCTTATATATATGAGTTTCTGTGGATTTGTTTCTGTAGTCTACTCAGACTGACACAGATAGCTATGAGTAGGAATATACTCGGGGGCAGTGCGTTTTGGGGTTCGGAGGCACCTGCCTCTCCCACGCTGACCCATGCCCAAATTCAGGGACTTGGTCATGCTCACTCCAGCTAACCCATCCATCTTGGATCTCTACTGTCTTTCCATGATTCCACCCTCCCTGCACCCTTGCCTCCTCATCACAGGCAAGCTTCACAGGGCTTTCTACATCTGCTGCATCCCCATCCTCACCATCCCCATGGTGACAGTAGTTGTGAGTCTCAGGCTGTAGAGGAGACACGGATAGGCCAGTCCTGCTTTCCTGTTAGGGAAGCTGGAAAAGGCGAGCTGCAGCCCACAATGACCCTTCTCCCTAGAACATAGGTTCCCATGCTTATTTGACCCATCACCCCCATTTCAGGGGGCTGGGGTGGGGATTACTCAATGCACCCTTGGTAATTAAGATCGTCTGCACTATGACCCATAGTCCAGGATAAAATATAGGTAGTGGTTTTTGCAGTCCCCATTGAACATTCCAGCTCCATCAGTCAAACTCGGTGGCTATTGAGTTGATGCCGACGTATAGTGACATATATGATATATATGCCAGAGTCTATATAGGACAGGCTAGAACCACTGCCCTTGTGAGTTTCAGAAACTGTAACTGTTAACGGGAGCAGAAAGCCCTGGCTGGTGGTTTCGAACTGTTGATGTTGAGGATCACAGCCCAATGTGTCACCGCAGAAGGCGGGACAGTCTTAGGCCACTTTAGGAAGCACTGCTCTGGGAACAGGAGCAACCTCATTGATGTGGCACCACATCCTCTGGCGCCACCTGCTGGCGATGTCGGACCACAGCACCCTTGCTCCACGGAGAGTAACTGTCTAGGATTCTGAATTTTTGAAATCACAAGAAACGCTTTTCTTAAAAATAAATGTAACCATTTTATTGACATATAATTCGTGTAACACACAATTAAATGTCTCAACTATATTAAAAACAGATGTGCATTCAATTCCAGAATCAGTTTTAGATCATTTTCTTCATTCTCATATCCATTATTAATTATTAGTGCCCCATTTACCCCCCAGTTGCTGCTGTCATGACAACAAGGAGCTATTCATACAGTTACTCTCTTTAGGAATTTACCAATCCTGGGTTTTATATAAAGAAAATCATATATAAACTCCAATAGGCACCATTGCCAACAAAATAAAAGCACAGAAAAATCCCAATCCAAACAAAAGAAAACAATAAACACTAGAGCGAGTTCCAATTAAAGAGGCCCAAAGGGAAAACAAATGGTAAGGTTCAATTTTAAACGATTCCATTTTCTGCAGTCATCCATTTTCCAACACACTGCTTGCAGGCAAGACTACGACTCACTCCCTGGCCCATGGTCCCACAGGGTTCAACGGGACCCACCTGTCCGCCTTTCCCTGTCATCCATGCCCTTCTGCAAACCGGGTGCTCAGAATTTAGACTCTCACACCATTTCCTCCTTTGGTCTTGGATTTTATTATGTACAATCCTTGGGTTCCAAGGGCTAGTGTACTCCTGTGTGGATTTAGCTGACACCTCATTTAGATAGGTGTTTTAAGACAGGCTTTTAAGATCCTAGATGCTAAGAAAAAAAAATTTTGGACTCATGTTGAATAAATGAGTAAGTCAATATAATAAAATTATACAACATCATTGGATTTTTTTCTTCCTAACACAACAGAGGTCTTTTAGCCCTGCAGATGAAATACTTTTTTGAATATTCATTCATTCTTTTGTTCATCCATTAGATTTTGATCGATTTCCTCTTGTGTGCCAAGCTGTTTGCTAAGGAAGTTTACTTACCCTTCAATAGAGAAGTTTACATAGGAGGTGAAGAAAGGAAATAGCTAAAAGAAGAAAATGTGACCTCATTTGTTCCCCACGTGGAGCTGAGTTTAAGGGCTTGCTTACACGTGGGGCTGTGAAAATGTGGATGGGAGCAACTCCCTTTTAGGTGCGACTATTTCTACTATGTCCTACTCAATGTGACTTTCTCCTGGGGAAAAGTACTGCATCCGCTTATTCAGTTTTAAGACATGTATTGAATAGCATCCTTGGTGGCCCCACGGCTGAAGTGTTGGGCTACTAACCGCAAAGTCAGTGGTTCAAACCCACCCTCTGGGAGAAAGACGTAGTGGCCTGCTTCTGTAGAGACTCCTGCGCCTCGCGGAGCTGCTCTGCTCCGTCCTGTAGACAGGGTCCGGTGGGGTTGTTATGAGTCGCAATTGGCTCCATGACAGTGGGCTTGGGGTTTGGGTTCGTACTGGAAGTGCAACTCCACACAGAGAGAGACACATTCTGAGTGCAGCGCTTTATGCATCCTGACTCTATCCCTGTGTCTTCTTTTCTACATCACACAACTCATCATCACGGAGTCGATTTCAGCCCCACGCGGCCCTATAGGACAGAGTGGATTTCTACAGCCTGGGGGCTTCTAAGACTAACTCTTTAAGAAAAAGGAAGCGTCCATTTTCTCCCAAGGAGTGGCTGGTTAGCAGTCCAGTGTATAACCCGCCTCACCACCAGGGCTCCTGAAATATCAACAAGTATGCGGTTTCAAAGAACAGACGTTTATTTTTTCCCAGTTTAAGAGGCTGTACGTCTGATTTCAGGGTCCTAGCTCCTGGGAAAGACTGCTTTGAGGGCACACGTTTTTTTTGAGCTTCTCCAGCCTTGGCATCCTTCGGTTCCTTGGTGGTCTCCATGTGGTGCTGAAGGTTGAGCAGCATGCTGCTACCCCCAAGGTTGTCAGTTCAAGCCCACCAGCAGCTCTTCAGAAGAAAGATGAGGCTCTTTGCTCCTGTAACGATGTCCAGCCTCAGACACTCTAAGGAGCAGTTCTACCCTGTCCCGTCGGGTTGCCGTGAGTTCGAATTGACTCAGGGCAGTAGGTTTGATTGTGGTTTTGTCGGTCTGTTCCATGTGCCTTACACGTGACTAGGTTAAAGATACAACCTACACTGATAGGACTTTCTTACCAGAACAAAGAGAGCTCTCGTCCCAAACGGGATTGCACCCATACATGTAGGGTCTAGTATACGAACACATACCTTTTAGGGACACAATTCAATTCATAACAGCACACAACTGGCACTCGTGACAAGAAACAGACCCTTGTACCCTTGTACTACTCCCTACCCCCCACAAAGGATCACCATTATCTTGATTTCGAAGGCCTTGGATTAATTGGAGTCTGTTCTTGTCCTTCACATAAGCATACAATGTTATATTAGTTTCTTTAATGCACAGTTATGTCTGTTAGGTTCAGACATGTTGCTTTGTGAAGCATGTCTTTGTATGTTCATTCTCATAGTGGGATAACATTCCATTGCATGCTCTGTCACGGCATGTATATCTGTTCTTGTTGTGATAGGTGCTGGAGTTGTTTCCATCTTTGGCCAGTAAAGGCAGTGTTACTGTAAGTACCCTAGTGCATCTCTTGTGGTGGCTGTGCATTCCCTGGGGTCCTGGGAAAACAGCCCACAGGTGTCCAGTATCTTTTAAAAGAAAAAATCATTTTATTGGAGCCTCTTCCAGGTCTTATAACTTCCCATGCATCAATTGTATCAAGCATATTTGTACATAGGTTGCCATCATCATTTTCTAAACATTTACTTTCTATTTAAGCCCTTGATTTCAGCTCCTCTTTTTTCCCTCCCTCCCCCACCCCTCATGACCCCTTGGTAAATTATAAATTATTGTTTTCATATCTTACACTGACTGCTGTCTCCCTTCACCTATGTTTCTGTTGTTCATCCCCCTGCGATGGGGGGATTATACGTCAATCATTGCGATTGGTTCCTCCTTCCTCCCCTCCTCCCCTCCCCTTTCCCCTCTCCTCCTGGTGTCCCTACTCCCATGTCTGTTCCTGAGGGTTTACCTGACCTGGATTCCATGTGTCGTGAACTCTTACCTGTACCAGTGGCCATGCTTCGGTCTAGCCAGAACTGAAAGGCAGGACTGGGGTTAGGCTAGTGGGGAGTGAGGAAGCTTCAAGGAACCAGAGGAAGAGTGTGTGTTTCATTGCTGCTATACTGCGCCCTGGTTGACTCATCCCTTCCTTGTGACCTTTCTGTGAGGGGACCCTTCTATTGTCTACAGATGGGTTTTGGGTCTCTACTCCGATCCCCCCTCGTTCTCAACAATATGTTTTTTGTTTTGTTTTGGGTCTTCTGGTGCCTGCTACCTGATTCTGCCGACTCCTTGTGGGGTCCAGTTATGTTAGGCTACCACCAGACAGACTCCGATCCAGCGCCATTCATGTTCTACCTGCGTAGCCCACTCTTTGATCGTTCGCATTCATCTCTGGACATTTTTTGTTTTTTTCTTTCTCTCCAGTGAGCAACCACATAGGTAAGTGGCCCCAGGTACCCCTGTCGGGGGATGTTTACAGAACAAAGTGTGTGGCCTTATTGTTAGTTGCCCTCGAGGCGGCTCAGGCTCAGCTCAGTTTCCCGTCCAATAGAATGCAAGGACCCTTGGATGCTCCAGTCCCTTGTGGTGGGCACTGTGTTCTTGAGTGTCTTCTAAGCCAGGGGGCTCTTGAATCTGAGAATCAGATGGCAATGTTGTGGTCCATCGGGTTTTCATTGTCTGATTTTCAGGGTCATCTTCCTTCCCAGGTGTGATGGTTAGGGATTGTGTCAACCAGACACTCCTGGGTAAGGGTAGAGGAGGGGTCACCTATCAATGGTGTGGCACCTCCTTCTTTAAAGGTTTACAACCTGGGAACCCCACTTCTGGGGCAGTTCGACTTGATCCTATGCATTGCTGAGTCAGGTTCAACTCGGTGACAATGGGTGGGTTTGGAAACCTCTTGGGTCACAGTCAACCAATCAGATATTTCGTGGGGTCTCCCTTTCCTTTCCACACGTCTCTTTCAAAACCCTGTACACCCGCTTGGTCACCCTGGGAAACTATCCTAAAGGTAGGGGGCTTCCAGAATAACTTCTGTGTGAGGTCACTGAGTAGAAGGGAACTCTCGATGATACCTTCTTGGTGTCTTAAGTCTTTCTGTAGAAGACAGAGGGACTTGGCAGGCATAGAGTCGAATCCTCTTTGACCCTTTGCCTTCTGCCAGAGCTGGATCTTGGTTCAGCTCCCGGGAGCCAACTGCAGACTACCAAGGGTGGATCCATTCAGCCAACTTCAGACCTCTGCAGCCACCAGTCTGTGGCCCCTGTTGTCTCTGCTTCGTCATCCTGCTTCCTGTTCATCAGCTTCCATGAGTCAGGAGAGCCTGACTTGAACTTGTATTACCTATTTCTGCAACCGTGGTGGCCATTTCTTGATACAAATCTCTGTAGACAACACAGCTACGCATCACTGGTTTTGAATTCTCTAGGGAACCCAGCCTAACACACCAATCTAGAAGCTCTGTTGCAACTTGCCTCCCATGGGTGACCTTGCTGATATGTGAAATACCGACCGTATCGCTTTGAGCACTGCGGCAACACGGCAGCCACCCGCAGCATGTCCAACTGACACAGGGGTGCTCGTATGGTAGCAAGGTCCTTCTTCAAGGTCCTTCCTGAGGGTTTACCTGACCTGGATTCCTGCTTAGCCTCCAGGGGTTTGGGGCTCACCTCAAATAAGTGCATTCCACAGGCCAGGCCGTCGTCCAGGAGGGACTTTTCAGGTCAACTTCCATCATTTCTAGTTCCTTAATCTTGCCATTTTATGCCGTTGGACCATTGTTTTATTGCAATAAGTGCTGTACAATCAAATTTCCACATGACCACAGTTTAGTGAACTATCTTAGCAATGCCTGCCCATCAGAGGGCTGCGTGCTGAATCACCAAAGGAAGACTTCCATAGCCTCCCTGGCTATGTCTCCTAAGTCTTTTTTAATATCTAAGAGTCTTCCCTCTGCTGATTATACTGACATTTAGGGAAAGGAGGCCCAGTGGCATCTTGGGTAAGTGCTTGGCAACCCAAGCATTGGTGGTTCCAACCCACAGCCTCTCTGGGGAAGAAAGATGAGGCAGTCAGTTTCCGTAGAGATTCCAGCCTTGGAATCCCTGTGAGCCAGCTCTGCCCTGTGCTCTGGGGTCCCTGTGAGTTGGAATCGACAGTGGGCTGACTAGGGGCCTGCCTTTCAGTTTTGAATGTGAACAGACAAGGGATGATGTGAGCAGAGGGCTGAAATATGCTGGCAGAGTTGGGGTTGGGCTTCGATGTGCTTGCCACGAGTCACGAGATGAACATGTCCCAGATAACTGGCAGTTCCAGGGCCATGTATAGGACAGCAGAATAGATCGGAGCCCAGACAAACACTCACTGCCATCGAGTCGATGCCAGAGCACAGAGTGGCCCTACAAGACAGGGTAGAACTGCCCCTGTGAGTTTCCAAGACTGTAACTCTTTACAGGAGTAGAGAGCCCTGTCTTGTTCCCGAGGAGCGGCCGGTGGTTTCGGACTGCTGACTTTTCAGTTAGCAGTCTGCCATGTACCATGACGTCCCTGGGACTCCTGGAGACAAACAGACAAGCAAGAGAAAGAACTGTGTGTTGATGTAACCAGTGAAGTTAGCGGGGCTTTGTTAGGCAGCTTTATTGTGACAAGGCTGGGCCGAATACCTTTTTCTGGGGAAGTTGCCCCATGCAAGAGGACCCACCATGGATGTTTCTGGCACCGAGGACAGAGCAAGCAGTGGGTCTAGAGACTGGGAGGTCACCCAGGACACAAGGGGGGTTCAGTCCCAGCAGGAGGACCTTGTAGGAGTGGGCCAAGGGGCGTGGGTTCCCGGAGATGCATTGCATGTCTTGACCCAAGCCTAATGAGCAGGAGGAGGTTCAGCGGGCATGCTTTTCCTGATGTTCTGCTCAATGAAGGGAGGGTCTTCTCCCCGCTGCCCAGGTCTCAGTCAATGAGAGGGAGCTTCGTTTTGAGCTTTGTTCAGAGCTGCTTGGCACTCTTCTTCCACCAGACTACCATTCAAGCCACTTGGAGGAACCCTGGTGACAACCTCCTTCTTTAAAGGTTTACAACCTGGGAACCCCACCTCTGGGGCAGTTCAACTTGATCCTATGTGTTGCTATGAGTCAGATTCAACTTGGTGACAATGGGTGGGTTTGGAACCTTTCAAAACCCTGCACACCGCTTGGTCACCCTGGGAAACCGTCTAAAGGCTTCCAGAATAACTTCTGTGTGAGCTCACTGACTAGACGGCAACGCTGTGTCAGAAGCTTGCAGTGAGGTAACGATGCAGGCTTCAAAGAGGTTGCGTGGCATTCGTAACAGACCTCGAGAGCGGCCTGCCTGCCATCAGTTCCCTGCTGCTGCTTTCTGCTGGCTCCTCATTGGATTCAGAAGAGCAGTGGGCCCCACTCAATGGGCCTCCATGGTTCTAAAAGAAGAGTTTCTCCCAGAAGGGCCAGAGCAGACATCTGTTAGGCCTGTGGGCCAAGAGCCCAAATCGAGGCGATTGTATAGTACATTTCATAGCGTTGTTATGTGTTGTGGAATATGATGGCCAGCAACATGTGCCCAGGTGGCGGTGGCTGAACAATGTTTTGGGTGATCGTTCATGTGTCCAGTATGTGGGGATACAGCAGTCCACCAAAGAGAAATAAAAACATCTGCAACATCTTTCCCTAATTACATAGAAATATAGGGGTCCTTGGTGGGGCAATGCTAACTGGAAGGTCAGGGGTTCACGCCTGCCAGCCACTCCTGGGGAGGAAGAGGCGCCTGTCTGCGGCCGTGAAGACTTCCTGTCTTGGAAACCCTAGGGAGCAGTTCATGCCTGGCCGATAGGGTGGTGATGAGTCGGATTTAACTGGACGGCGGTGGTTTGGGCAGTGGGTGGGCTCCAAACCAATGACACCAGCTTACTTTCTCAGTCTCCTTTACAGCCCAGTCAGGAGCCCCTGGTGGCGTAGTGGTTACGCCTCGGATTGTTAACTGCAAGGCTGGCAGTTCAAAACCCCCAGGTGCTCTGGGAGAGAGAGACTGAGCTCTGTACTTCTGTAAAGAGTTAACAGTCTCCAAAGCTCATCAGGGCAGATCTGCCCTGTCCTATAGGGTCATTGTGAGTCATAATCTGCTCGTTGGCAGTGAGTATTTTGAGCTTGCAACCTGTAGTTCCTGGGAGGACCTGCGCTGGGGGAGGGGCGGTTCTTCTGGTGAACTTTTGATAGATTGGTAAGCGGCAAAGCAGGCCCACTCCGTTCTCCTTCTTTCTGCCTTCACAAAGCGAGGGCTGTGGAATCATCTTGTTGGGCAGAACAAAAACCAATGCCCTAGAGCTTATGATTCCAAGGAGCAGCCCGACTCCCTGCCTGGCCATGCCAGAAACCACCTCCTTGTAACTGCGGTTTATTGAATGGTGGTGATGTGGACGTTTGATTATGGAGCATTAATTGTAGGGAAACAACTGTCCTAAGTGAGATCAATAATGGCCCTGTCCGCTGTAAAGACTTACGGTCTCAGAAACCCACAGGGGCAATCCCACCCTGTCCTACAGAGTCGCTGAGTCGGCATCAACTCGAAGGTAGTGAGTTTGGCTTCGGTTTGGGTTAAGCTGTCAGTTCCCTTATTGCAGCCTCGTTCTTAGCGGTGCGCTAGAGGGCGCCAGAGCTGGCAATACCGATCCGCCCCATCTCACACGCTTGCTCTGCCCACAGATGATGCCATGTCCCACCAAACTCACCAAATCCACGACCATCGAGTGGATCCCGACTCCTCGTGGCCCTGGCAGCTGTATTTTCTACCGCAGAACTCTATTCCCTCCCACCTGTTGGTCCCAGCTGTTAGTCTGAGCCAAAGTCAGCCAATCCGCAGACTGAATGACCCGGGACCGCAAGCTGAGCGGCCAATGGCATTTCCTTTGGGAGGCGCAGGGCAGGAGGAGGCGGACGCACGCAGTGATGTGCACGGTGAACCCTGGGAGAATGTGCACAAAGGTCGCGCTGAGGTCCCTGGGCTGCTCCAGCGCACCCCTCCCGGAGGCTCAGGGGGTCGTGGCCCTAGTTCTTGGATTTCTCCTGGATCCCAAGTGCATCCTGCAATTTCCTCTGAGTTCCTCCCAGAGCAGAGCAATTTTAGAGCCAAGGCCAGTGTCATGGGCAGCGATCCCTGCGGACCAGGGAGGCCAGGGGTGGAGCGGGGTGGGATGGGGTGAGAAGTGCCTGCCTAACTCCTCTGAGAGCAACTCGAAGTCCTCTTCCCAGTGGCCCACCTGCTTGGATCCGAGCGATCCCCAGGGTTCCCCCAGAGAGGTCCTGTGGGCAGGGTGGGGCGAGACCGGCTTAGCCTTTACCAGCATGTGGTTTTGTGCTTCGGTGGAGCCACAAGAAGAAAAAAATAAAAGAAGAAAATTCTTTCCAAGTGGCCGGTGACCATGTAACCCCCTGAGGGGTGTAACAGGATGGGAATAGAAATGGGGTCAGGAGGGCCCAGAGGCCACCAGGGGGTGTGAGGCAGGCCCTGCCAGTGCCCGGAGCCGGGAGGGATGAAGAGACCCGGTTGTGGTGTGGCAGCGCGTTGCAGGAGTCCAGTGGTCCCCTCATTGTGGAGACCAGCGAGGGGTGGTGCCACCCGGCCAAGGGAAGGTCTCCCACCTGTCAGAATAACTGACGGTGCCTGTGTGCCAGTGTCCGTGGGGAAATGTCAGGGGGCCAGCTCCCCAGCTGGAATGTTTGATGAGCACTGGCCCCCCGCCCTGGGCTGATCTGTGTGCCAGGTTAGGTCCTTGTTTTTTTTTGGTGGGGGGAAAGCTGGAGGAACTTTGGGGGTTTCTTCTCAGCAGGGCAGTCTCTGAGGAGGTCTTAGAAGAGTAGTGCATTCTCTGGAAGATGGAGTGTGGGCCATGACCCAGAGCTAGGCTCAGGGTCACCCGGAGGGGAAGTCTCAGTACCAGTGGGCTCATCCTGCTGTATGGAGCCAGCCTGGGGCAGGCTCTGGGCTTACATTGGGTCATCCGGGGGAGCATGGATGCACACTCCAGGCCTAGAGAGGCCCCTTGGGAGTCATTGTGTACAAGTGGTCGTGGGTGAGAATGGGCGGGGAGTTGAGAAGAGGAGGCGTTAAGCTGGGGCAGAGTTAAGGGCAGAGAGGAGCCCGTGGAGGCTGCTGGGAGCTGAGCATACAGTCAGCAAATCAGAAGGGCTAGGTCAAGTAGGGACAGGAACATGTCAGGGCACAGGGGGTAGCCTGCAGGAGATGGAAGGGAGACAGAGGGGAGGGGACAGGGGAAATGAAGGGTCCCAGGTAACTTGCAAAAGCGGCTTTAGGGGATCCTGAGCATGGGGGGGGGGTGTCTTGGGAAGAGTAAAACAAAAGAGGAGGTGAGGAGAGAGAAGGGAGCGAGGGTCTGATGGGACGGAGGACCGAGGTTTTCTAAGGATGTGTGTGTGTGTGTGTGTGTGTGTGTGGGGGGTATGTGACAAAGGCCAGTGCCCTAGGAGTCTTGCTTTTGCCCTACACCATCTCACTGGACTGCCCCCTCCCTCAGGCCTCACTGCCCCTCTTGAAGTCCAGCTCTAACTTTTGTGGGCATTGAGTTTCCAGCCCTCCCCCAACACCGTGATACTTCAGAGGGACTGGCTGGGGACAGTGACCACATTTTGGATGAGACAGCCCACCTCAGGGATGGTATCTTTGATTAGCCCCGTGGCCTGGGTGCTGAGGGAGGATCCAGGCCTCGGGGTCCCAGGAAATGGTGTGGCAAATGTACTTCTTCCAAGTGTTCCAGAAGATTCCCTACTTGAGGGATGGTGGTGTGGTATGGGAGGGGGCATTGCTGTTCCCACTTTTCCCCTCAGCTATTCTATGCCCCCGCCACACCCAGAGACCAGGGTCAGCAGCACAGTGCTTTATTGATGGTTAGAACAAGGGCCCTGGATATCCCTGCTATTTGCATGGCCTCTCTAGGGTCTCCTGAAGGCTCAGCATCTTGGGTGGAGGAAACAGGAGGCAGCAGCTAGGGGCACAGGGAGCAGCAGCCGAGGCTGGGACATTAGATGCCTTTTGCTGGCCATTGTACCTACAGAAAGTCCTGGGCAGGCGGCCAGCCCCTCCTGCCTCCAGGCACACTGGCTCTACGTCCTCCTGATGAAAGCTCCCTCCCCAGCCTCACTGTTGACGTTCTATGTGCTCAACCATCTTGGCCACTGCCCGTGCTGCTCCATGACCTTGCCAAACCCCAGGTCAGGTTTGGCATGAAGGATGGGGCTGTGTGCTCAATCCTTTGATCTAGGGTCTGTTCCCTACTGACCTCTGATTTAGCCTGTGGTTCCCCACCACTGTGAGAAGACAGCAAGAGCTGTTCTGTGTCTCCAGCCTTAGGGCAGACTATGTGCTTCAAAGTGGAGTGTCTCGTGGGAGTCTGTGGCATGTCTCCAGCACTTGTATCCTTCTTGTATACGGTGTGTGTGTGATAGAGGCTAGGCCTTAATGTCCAGTGTGAAATTATCTGCTCCTAAGCTCTGAATTGGCTGTCTTTTTAACCTTGTAAAATGGGGAGTGCATGGTCTAATATGGTAATTCCCTTTCAGACTGCCCACTCCACCTCAGTAAGGGATCGAACTGTTGGCTCGCAATACTGCCCCACCTTCACCCCAGTAGCTGCCGCTTCCTGTTTCAGAATAACTTACACCACGTATTCCCAAGTGATTCTCTCTCCCCAAAGGTCTGTAGGGCCACAGCCCTGACCCCACACTGCTTGGATGTGGATCATACTACTTGTTTGAAGACGGAACTTCCTCAGACCCCTTGGACATAGGCCAAATCTTGGCCATTTTTGCAGCCAGCATGCAGAGTTCCTAAGTTGGCCTTCTGCCACCTGTCTCCATGGGGCAGTGTTCTCTTCCTGTAAAGTCACATGTTACCTTTAATGGATGGCCACCTTCCTCCTTGAGGCCTTCAGAGCATCACAGATGCCTCTGAGGAGACCAGCAAAGTGGACAGTTGTGCATGTGATGGCTATTTGGGTCCCAAGATGAGTCATGTGCATTTTGAAGGCCGACGGACCCCCACCCCAGTCCTCTGGCGATGTTAGCCATCTCTAAAGGCAGCAGCAATCCGTTAAAGAGACCAGCAACCCTAAAAAGGAGAAAATGGAGGCTGGTTCTATCCTGTAGTTCTGGAAGGATTTTAGGGTGTGTGGGGGGTGGGGTGGGTAGTAGTTCTTTATGGGCTGTAGGCTAAAGAGGGGGCAGCTTACACAGTTTGGACAAAATAGAAGTACTCTTACCAATAAATATGTCTCAAGAGGAGAAATAAAGCTCTCTCCACTTGGCCACTCCAGATCCCAGCGAGACGTGGTGGGCACTGCAGCCACGGGCTATGTACAGATTGTAAACAGTAAGGCTCTGGAGGGAAATGAAGAGGCCAAGCCTGGTAGGGGTGTGTGTGGAGGGTCTTGCAGGTGAGCCCAGGGTTAAATACACCAGGCTTGTATGATGATCTCAACTTCGCCACCAAAGCTCGTGGATGGTGGCGACAAGTCCCCTGGGTCCTCCAGTTGGCAGTGGAAGGGGCAAACATATCCAGTGGGGAGGCTGGGCCCCACCTGTTCCCTCTCCATAGCAGAGGCAACAGGGACAGCCAGGCCAGGCTTCCGTGTCCTCCCCAAGCGGAGAGGCAGGCGGGGTCGTGGCAGTAATTGTCCTGGACCGCCCACAGCCCCCTCCGTGCCCAGTCCCTCTAAAAGTGAGGCTTTGTGTCGGGGTGGGGGCACCCAGGACTCTCCGCCAGGGAAGAGCCCGGGCCCAAGCCCCACCCCAGCTCCTGGGAGGAATGGCACAAAACTGCCACCCTATCCAGTTTCCCGGTCCCTGCCCACAGAGGCCTCTAGGACAAAGTCATGTCACTTTCCCCCTGCCTTGCTCAGGGGTCCTCAAATGTCAGTCTCCCGGAGGTTGCTGTAGTCGGCCAAGTCATAGGCCTGGTAGGGGGCACCCTCGGCCACGTCGTGGGGGACGCCAAGGGACACGGCCTCCACGTCGGCGCGCAGGGCGTGCGCGTCCCCGGCGCGCGGCGCGCCCCCGGCGCGGATCCTGTGGGACAGGCTGGAGACCTTGGCCCGCAGCTGGG
>NW_022109491.1:30123711-30146511 GCF_000313985.2 Echinops telfairi
GCTGGAGCAGGGGTAGATGAGCGGGTTCACGCAGCTGTTGAAGTAGCCAAGCCAGAAGATGACCTTGAACACGCCCTCGGATGGCTTCAGCTGCGGGAACAGGGAGCCTGGGGAGCCAGAGAGACGCGGGTTAGGTCCTGCAGGGCGGGGAAGGGCCAGGCAGAACCTGGCCACCTGGGCGCACCCCTCGCTGCAAATCCCACTGCAAAGGAGCAAAAGGCCTTATTAGGCTCTCGGAGGGGCGGCAGGTGGTTTCGAACTGCCGAGCAGATAGTTAGCAGCCCTGCTCATAACCGACTGCACCCCAGGGCTGGCAAATCAAGCCCCATGGACTTTGCCCAAGGCTCTTACATATACAACGGGGGCTTCGACAAGTCGCTGGGAAATTTCCTGACCCTTTGAACTCCATTTTGCCCGTGAAAAATGTATCTTCCTTTTTACTCATCTCTCCCTGAAACGGAACATTTCCTTCAATGATGAGTGTGGGTCATAGAATTTGGCAAAACGTATGAGTGGGATATTTTTGTAGGTCAGAACAGGTACCCCGGCTGCCGCTTCATATTGTTTGGATGAATGCTAGAAATTCCTCCGATATTTCCCCGATCATAGTTGTTGCAGATCCTTTGAAATATGGTTTCTGCTCCTTATTATTTGGGAATGCCAGTCATGAGAACCAGCTGTTAGTGAAGGAGGAGGCCTGGTCGCATAGTGTGGTTATGCTTTGGTCTGCTAACTGCAAGGCTAGCAGTTCGACAACACCAGTTGCTCTGCAGGGGGTGGGCTTTCGACTCCTATAGTGAGAACCAGCTCAGAAACTCACAGGAGCAATTCTACCCTGTCCTGTGGGGTCACTGGATGGTGGGGAGTTGCGTTTTTTATTTTGGTTAAGGAAGAAGCACGTTTATTACTAAATCACAAATTTCCCTTTCAAATATTTCGAGATTTCTATCTGGAGTGATGATCAACTTATGGGAATGGATAGTGATGAGGGCAGCACACCTGGTGACGCAATCGGCCCCTGGCTGGTACACTTATGAGGGATGAAAATGGCAAACCTCTTGTTACAGGTGTTTTTCTACCATAACATTAAAAATATATGTCATATCAGTTTCACTTGTAGTCCTTGTTGTTTTATGTTATGCGTTTGCAAGCGTGACTCTGAGAAGGGATCTGCCGTCTTCCCCAGATGCCTAAGGAGTGCACAGCATGGACAGGAAGGGTACGAACCCCTGCATTCAAGGTAGGCCAAGGATTGCTCCTAAGGAGCCCTGGTCGGACAGAGATTCAGTGCTTGGCTGCTAACCAAAAAGTGGTGGTTGGAGTCCCCGAGTTGCTCCGTGGGAGAAAGATAATGTACAGAGTATACCATTGGAGACCCTCTGGGGACAGTGATCTGTCCTGGAGTGTAGCTATAAGTCAGTATCAAGTTAACAACTTTTTTTTGTGTGTGTAATTAAAACCATGGCCTTGTTTCCTAAGAAGCACAGTGAATAAAGTACCATGGGCACAGAGGTGGGAGATGGTGGTGCTCTGTATGTGCCTGTGTGTGTGGGCTCTCTTCTCCACCCTGGGAAACACATCACTCAGGGTGTGCCAACCTCCACCAGATAGGGAGAGTTTCAGAAGAGGACGGTCATGTGGGGTCACACAGTCCATCCTGCCAAGCCTTGGTCACGCAAGTCCCTGGACCATCCAATCCATCCTTTCCTTTTCAGAGAAACAGGGACAACACTGTCTGGAAGGGATTTTGTGAAGGTTCATCTATTTTAAAGCCGAGCTCTTAGCAAGCTCTTAATCCACTCTGTTTTCGCCTCCTTCCTAATTGTGTGGCCTTTGAGAGGAGAAACTTGGATCCTGGGAAGGGATCCAGTTCCCAGGCCTGGAGAGTGGCCAGAACCAAAGCTAGAATCTGGTGGGCTTGGTATCCATCAGGGAATGCTCCTGAGATGCTACCCCTGGGAGAAGGGCTGGACAGTTGGTTTTGGAATGTGGGGGCTACTCTGTGGACCTCAGCTTCCAGGAAGGTGGGCCCCAAGAACAGAGTCCCTCAATGGCTGCAAAGTAAGACAGACGACTGAAAATAACTTTCTGACTTGGGCTACAATTCTTTCTTTTATATTTAGCCCAGGATGACAAATCAGTAGACTATGCTGTAAGTAGTGAGGCAAAGTTGGCCAAAGGGCATTGCTATTAGTGAGGTCTGAAGTAGGCTTGGTAGGTAACAGGGTAGGGAGTGTGGTCGGGGTCTGGTTGTAAGCAAGAATATTCTAACTGAGGCTCAACCAATGTGTACGGAGGCCTGCTGGGAGTTCCTTACACACAAAGGAACTGGTATTCAAACTCAGTCTCTCAGTCTGCAAGACTTTCCCACCATATCCTGTTGAGCATTTGTCTTACTTTGGGCTCTCCCAGAAGCTGAGCCTGAGAAAAAGGATTCAAATACAAGTTGTTATTTTGAGGGGTAAATGAAGCACCCGTAGTTGGATAAGGAAGTGAGACGTGGGAAGAGAAGGAAGCCAAAAGAGGCATGTTATCCGGCCGCTCCTACTAAAATGATTAAAGAGCCTCACTGGAAATCCAAGTCCAGAGGTGGTGGGATGGAAGGTATGTCTGTCTTGCAGAGGGTGACTACACTTCGGTTGCTGGGTGGGGCAGCCTGCCATTGGATAAAATGCTCAACTTTAAGCATATGAACCACTGATGAGAAAATAAGCTCAGTATCGCGTCCTAATTGGGCATTTTCGACCCAGTTCAGCCCTTGGTGATCCAAACTCTGTATTATAAACAACCAGGACTTTAGACTCTGGCCTTTTGAGGTGTACAGCATCCTTCATAGGTCACACCAGAAGGATCCAGTTTGGAACTCCCACTAAGTGAACCAGACTCTACCTTAAACACACCGGTAGCAGATTAGAGGAGCTGAAACACTCCATGGGCCTAAGGCTGACACGTGAGAAGCAGATGACTACTATCCCAAGGTTATGGATGTGGAAAACATTGGATGTTAGTTCAGTTCAAACTTCTTGGCGTGAAGGTGCCCAATAAATGGCGACTCAAGACGACCACATATGTTCTACTTTTGTCCTCTTTTCCCTTTTAGGACATGCTTACTCCAGATCTGCCTTTGTCAACGAGCATTAATGAACGTTTCCCCCTATCCCCAAACCCTCATTGTTTGTGTAGATAGCATCCGGTCGCCCAAGTTCTTAATCAGTACTCATCCACAAACCATGTATTTTGTTCAAGGAAGAAGACATGTCCTGGCATTGATGGTGGTGATGGGTGCACAACTCTTATGAGTGTGATTGAACTACTGAAATGCATGTTATGTGAATTGTATGTTGGTGAAACTGTTGAAAACTAGCTAAAAAAAAAAAGTTTTTTTTGTGTGTGTGTGTGAAAAAGGTGTGTTATCTAGGAGTCCAGGGTGGCTAAGTGCTTGGCCTGCTAACTGGAAGGTCAGAGATCACCAGGTACCATGGGCGGCAGATGAGATAGCGTGCTTCAGTCCAGATGGCAGCCTGGGAAACTCTATGGGGCAGGTCTACTCTGTCCTATAGGGTCACTGTGCGCTGGATCTGACTTGATGGAACAGTTCTTCATTTTTAAAAAACCAAATGAGTTATTCCTCTGCCTAACAGGGGCTTCAACCCACTGGGGAGTTCCGAGTGACTGTGAAGAACATGTACCCCAATGCCATCCCACTAGTGGGGTGAGGGAGGTGGGATACTGACATTCCCACCCCACCAGTCATTGGTTGGGCTGCTCCCTTGGGCGTTAATTTTCTGTACTTCCTGCCTGCTGCATGGGTGGGCAGGGAGGATTTGGGTGGGCAGAGGAGGCCCTGGGTTAAGAGATACAGATGGGGCATTGGGGTGGAACTTGACCCACCTGTACTACAGGTCTGGTGGGAAATGCAGATGTCTGTGCTTCAGCCCAACCTCTGTTCCCTAGCCCAAGGGCAAAAGCGGAGCCTCATCCTTCCCCAGTTCCCAGATGGCTCTGGTATACTGACATGCTTCCCTGCAACTGCCCCACTCTCCCTCACTGGCTCACAGCCCCTTTAGAGGGTCTGAAGGGATTGGTTGTTCACTGTATGCCAGGAGAGTAGGCCAGCGGAGCTGTTCCTGAGGATGGACACTTGGCTCATGGGCACGGTGCCTTCATGTTGCCTCTCTGTAGGGCATCAATGGACAACCCACTTCCCAGCCACTCCCAGCTACTCAAGAGTTACACCTGGCTTGTGTGTCTGGTGTTAGCTTCTCTAGCAGTCTGGCACACAGCTTTGACAGCCAGCTTCTGTCTCAATGGGCAGACTGACTGAGGGCTCAAGGCCAAGGCTACTCTCTTTGTGCCTCAAGGCAGCTTCCTCGGCTGCCCAGAGCTGGCTCGCCCTCCTACGCTCCACATTCTTCACAGCCTATTTTGCAGTTGCCCTTGCAAAGAGAGGTCCTTGTACGGTGCCCTCCACAGCCTCCTACCTCTGGATCCAGCATCCAGCCTCATTCCCTCTCCTTTCTTGTCACCGTGCTTCCACTACCTTGTACCCCTGTCAAGTGGCCAGGCTGACTTCTCCCTGCTTTCTGGCCCCAGGGAGCTCTCCCATCTTCCACCGGGATTTTTGCATACAGTTTCCAGAAACGCCCTGTCAAATAGATCTTGGCTAAAAGCAGAGAATATGAAGGGGCTTCGAAAAGCTGTAAGATTCCATTATCTTTCAATGCTCAGCACTAGCCTGGCCCTGCCCTAGCGTCCCACCTACCCAGCCCCCAGCCCAGGGGGATTGCTCTCACTTGAACTGGCGGCTCACCAATAGCTTCTCCCCTAGGGGCCCCCACTCCCTACTCCTTGGGTTCTCCCATGGCTTCTTCCTATTGCCAGTTGTAGGGCTGCCCATTTGGTCTTGCATCTCTTTTTGTCTCCTTGTCTTGGCACTTCCATTCAGTTTTGTGGTTACTTTAGTTTTCAGTAATCATCATTATTATATTCCCCAAACGTTTTCATCCTCCTCAATGGAAACAACTCTGGAAGCCTAACTCCCCACTCCTACCTCCCCATAGCCTTTGGTCACCATGAATCTGCATCTGGTCTCCACCCATTTGCTTATTTACGATATTTCATGTACGTGCAGTCTTAATTCCCTGCGTATGCATTCTAGGGGTCACCCATGGCACGCACTCTCAGGACTTCAGCCCCCTCTACAGCTGCCTGCAGGGCCTTCCACAGGGAGGCAAGCCAGGCGGGGTTTACCCAGGCATCTGCTGGTGGACATTGGGGGTGTTCCCACTGCGTGGCTACTGTGGGCACTGGCATCTGGGTTTGAGCTCCTGCTTTCAAGTCTTTGGGGTCTACACCGACGAGGGGCATTGCTGAGCCATCTGGCAATTCTGGGTCTTTGAGGACCCGCCAAACTGGTTTCTCACAGCAGTCACGCCAGCAAAGGAAGAGGGCAGCACCATCATTTTTAATACTAACTCTAGGCCGACAAGGCCACATGTTCATCTCCAGTGCAGACCATTCTCTTGAAGTCCAGACGCACAGAACCAGCTGCCCCCAGACAGCTCCACTGGGGCAACTCCTGACATCCCGCATGGATCTCGCACTCCTCAGGGCAGACAGTCCGTGAATGCGGTAAGCAAGGCAAACCTCGCTGTGTTCGTTCGTAGAATTGCACAGGGGGAAATGAAGGAGCAGAGCAGGAAGCGAGGTGTGCATAGAGCTATGTGGGAGCAGGAAGAAGGAGAGGGAGAATGGAGTGGGGGGGGGTAGAATATGAGAGAGGGCAGAGAAAGATAAGGCTGGGTGGTGGCATGCCTTTGGGATAAGGTGACCAGGAAAAGCCTGCTGCAGATGGGACATTGGTGTAAAGAGCCAATGAGGCAGCGTAGACATGTGGGGGAAGAGCATTGCCAGGCAGAGCCACAGGATGTGCCAACGCCCTGAGGTGGCCCTGGGGTGTCCGAGGGACAAGAGCTAAGTGAGTGTGCATGGGAGAGTGCGACTGCAGGCCGGGAGGAAGGAGATGATGGCCGAATTCTACCACTCTTCCTTTCGCCCCTTCTCCACCCTCTTGATTCCATCTCTTACCTGGGGCAGTTCGGCAGGTCCTCACTGATGTCTCGCTTGCCACCTGCGCCCCCACCCCCTGAGTCTATTCTCTATCCAGCAACCAGGATAGTTCTTTAAAAATATTCTCATGGAAAGACTTAGCTTTTCATTCCATTTTTTCCCCTCCATGAACTCTTTAAAGCCCCTTCCTTATATAAACGGATCCTGTCTCTCCTCTGCTCCTGAGCCTCTGACAGCTTCCTGTCCCCATCAGAATAAGAGCCTATGGCCTGCACAGCATGACACGTCCCACCCCCCTGCCTACTCCCTGTACTCTAGTCTCTTATTCTACCGCAGGGCCTTGGCACTTGCTCTCCCCTGTCTGGAATGCTCTTCCCAGATATCAATAGGCTCACACATGCACCTTCACAACAAGGCCATCCTGAGTTCCTCTGTAACCACCATGCACAACCTGGCTCCTTAGCTGGCTCGAGTTTCTCCCTGGGGGGTGCAAATGGTGCAGGGCTAGGCCACTAACCAAAGGGTTGGCAGTTCAAATTCACCCGGATGCACCTTGGGAGTCAGGCCTGGCGATCCGTTCGGAAAGGCCACGCCACGGACAGCCTGTGCAGCAGCTCTGCTCTGCTCACATTATGACTCACCACCCCCTTCACACTCTGAGTTCTCATCCATTCTGCCCACCACCTTGCTCTCTGCAGCCCAGCTCCAAAGGCAGGGCTTACGTCTGTTTGCTTGGCGCCGCCTTCCTGGTGCCCGGGAGACCTTGTGAGTGCACTGCAGTGACTCCGTACCCTGAGTTTGCTGAAGGGATGCTCCTTCTTCATCCTACACGTCCAACTGGTCACCACTGGCCGGTGTGTGGACTCTCTCTCCCGCTGGCCCCTCCCTTCCCTTTGTCCCGAGCCCTTTGCTGAGCCTGTTCTCCCATCCTGTGGAGGCGACCCTAGTCATTCCCAGCTGCCTCCAGACCCATGGTTCCATTCCTCAGTTACTGGGCTGCTCTCTCTCAAAACGGCTTCCCATCCTGTCCTTCCCCTTCTAAGAATTGTCAGGGGCTTCGAGCAGCTCTGGGGAATAAGCCCAAATGCCTGCACCCATCTTCCAGGGCCCAGACTTATTTTCCTCCCGCCTAACTTCAGCCCACCAACCACAGGCAGCTCTCTCCACCAGGGCGGGGCTCCTTCCATCTCTCTGTGTAGCCCAAGGCGCCACTCGTCCCTTCCACCCAGGCCGCCACCTTTGGCTCGGATGGTCTTCCTCACCAAGTCTGAGCCAGGGGCTCCTTTTCCTGCATGTCTACACGGTAACAGAAGGGTTTGTTTCCACGAGAAGATGTTTTGTCCCACGTGGTCTCCTGAAGCCCCAAACCAAGCAGTTACCAGCGTGTCGATTTTGACTTGGGTTGCCCTGTGTGTTTTGGAGCAGAACCATACCCCCTCGGGTCTTCATAGAGGGGTCTTTTCGGAATCAAGTCACCAGGCCGCTCATTGAGGGGTCTCTGAGTGGGTTCAAACCACCAACCTTTTGGGTCCTAGCTGAGCACGACCTGTTTGTGCCACCCCGGGACTTCTGGTACATCTCTCGAAGGTGGGGATGGGTTTTTCTTTTCACCCCACCTCTTAACACAAGGGCCTGGCACCGCAGGATCTTCTGGGTGAGTCGCTAAGTGGCACTGGAATAGGTGGACTGGACCATGAAGAGGCAGGACAAGAGAGCCAGTGCTGTCAAGGGCTGGGCCCTTGTGTTAGATGTCTCATTGAATCCCTACCGCACACTGATTCGGAGATGTGATGCCCCTGGCCTGACGACCCCCAGAGGGGTGGCAGGGTCAGGATCTGAACTCAGGGCAGTCTCTTGTTCCCGGTCTTGGGCCTTTCAGGACATCCTCAAAGGATAGAAACAGGCCCTGCCCGGGTTTTCCAAGGGCCCCAAGGTCAGAAGCTATAACCACTGGTTTTGTTCTTTCCTGGCCTGCCCCTTGGACAGAACAGCCAGCCCCTTCTCCAGGGGCTTTTGCCTCAGCCATCCTCCCGCTGGTCTACCCACTTCTTGCCACAGCGGCTCTCTCCCCGTCTTCAGCCCGAGTCCCAAATGAGTTCTCCCGGAGCATGCCGATGGTTAGCCCCACTCTGCTGGGGATCTTGAGAGGCGGTGGTGGGTCCTGCAGTTGTGCCTTGAGCACGTCTTAATTCTGTTTGCACCAGTCCACATGGCCTCTGCTGGGCTCCTGTCTAGTCTCGGGGTGCCCTGTGGGGCCTGGCTACACAGGGTTTGGCTTCTGTGTGTCCCTGCTCACAGAGACCACTCAGCAGGAGTGGGTCTGCTGGGTGTGTGTCTCATGAATCTGTGTCAAACAGACCCCAACCGCCTGGGAGGAACCTCAGGATGCTGCTGGGTCATCTCCTTCCCCTCTGTCAAGTCTCTGCTCAAATGCCACCTTTAACATTTGATGGCTGGGGTTCTACCAAGGTTTCCTTGGCCTGGGGGCTACTCCCTGTCCCCAGCCACTGTTGAATGTTGGCTGCTAATGGCTCAATGGGCACCGCTTCAAGTGGAGGAAATGGCACTTTCCCCAGGGAGCAGAATGCAGCCAATGATGGACTAGTGTCAAGATAGGAAAGGCTGGCCCCTTGCTTCAAATCGTGGTGCATTCTGGGCCCTCTACTCCACGGCTAAGGGGTTGGTCCTCTTCCTTCAATGAGCAGTGTCAGGTGCAGGCCAGACGTTGTAGCCTGAGAGCACACCCTTCATTTAGCTCCGTCTGCCGCCCCAACCCGCTTCTCTCACAGGTTTCTCAAGAGGTCCTGCCTCAACCCTTCACTTGATAGAACCCCAAATCCGACTCTGCTTCCAGGAGAGCCCCAACCCAAGACCCTGCCAAGTGCACGGACATGTCTGCCGGCCCCTTTGCCTGCTCTGAAACTCTGGATCCTGGGATGGATTCGCCCTCCTTGCTGTTATGGGTTGAATTGTGTTCTCCCAAGACAAATACGCGGGTGTCTTAAGCCGGGGCCCCTGGGAATGTGCGCATCTCCGGGTCTGGGCAAATGTCTCTAGTTAACGTGAAGTTGTCCTGGAGCAGCGGGCCTGGTCTACTAGGACTGGTGTCTGCATTCCAGGAGCGAAGAGACCCGCAGAGAGGAGAATGCCACACAGAGACAGGTGCGGAGGGTCAGGGGAAGAGGGAGGCAGAGAGCGGAATTCTACCCGGGCAGATCTGGGGCTACCAGAGGCTGGGAAAGACCAGGCTGGGTCCTCCTGTAGGGCCTTCCGACAGAACACGGTCCAGATGAGCCCTGGCTTCTGGACTTCCTGCCTCCAGAACGGCGAGAGTCCAGCCACTCAGTGTGGCTCCCTGGTGACGGCTGCCCGCCGGACGGAAGCTCACCTCCTCAGTGGCTGTCACGGTTGCATTTTACGTCAACTTGATGGCACCGGCATGCAAGTGTAGGGGTGGAGTCTCACCTATCAACCAGGTCACAGCCTGATGAAGCCTCTTTGGGGGTGTGGCCTTTAATGAGAGAGACACTGGGCACTTCTCTCTCTGGCTCTTCACCTTCCCACTTGCCTGGATTGTGTGTCTGGCTCTGGCGTTGGCAGCCAGGTGGCCTGCCCTCGTCTCTGGGAGCTGCCAACACCTGGCCATGTGCCTGCAGACCTTGGATCCAGGTGACTCTGCACCCACTGGCCTGTGATCTCCCAGCCTCCCTCTTCACCTTCCTGCTTTATCCATCAGCAGCCAAGCGAGTCCTACGGGAGCTCTGGCTAGCATTGGACCCATAGACTTGAAATGGACTCAACTGGGTCGCTTTTTCGATATGAAGTTCTTTCTTATACATATCTGAGCATGACTGGTTTTGTTTCTCTAGAAAACTCAGTCTCACACCGGGGTATGTGTGTGTATTTCTCTTTAACAAAAATAAAGATAAACCGTATTTTCTAGTGATGTCCACTGAGTCAGTGGCCAACAGCATCAGTGAGTGGCTGAGGGCCCAGATGGTAGTCTCTAAGCTGAATGAGATCAGTGCTCACGGGAGCAATGTCTGGTTTGAGGTTTGGGGCAGGAGAAGTGCAAGTGGAGCATGGGATGTCTCACTGGATCACGCTCTGCTCATAGGACTGTGCTATGTCTCGGCCAACTGGAAAGGGGACCCACTGGTATAAGATGAACCTGCTGAGCTCCCAACACACGGCGATAATGTCACATTATGACATCATCACGGTCCTAAGCCACCCCACTGGTCACCTCTCTGATAAATCATTCTCTTTCAGCGAACCAAGCAGCTCACGGCACATTCTATTTTAGAATGCCAGGGAGTAAATGCAGCAGAATGGTGGAACTAACATACCACTATGTCAGGGTGTCAGAACCTGACCCCTTGATCTAGCGTAACACCATGACAAAGAAGATTTGTTTTGACTGAAATACAGACCCTGGATCTGATCAGGCCACTTCACTGGGAAGTCCGGGGACAGAGGAACATGTTAACAGCACTGTGGGGCAGCAAACTACAGGCTGAAGGCACTCTTTGGGACCAATCGTCTGTTTTGTACCCCCACCCTTCTCCCTTCTTTTAGTCAAACAATTGAAAGGAATAAGCCAAGGAAGGGGCAATTTAGCAGTTGCACCCAGTAGACAAATCTACCAAGGTGAGTGCCCTTAGTGGATTCTGATCCCAAGACTAAACTGAAATTGATAGGGCAATTGGCAACATATACCAGATGATGGAAAACAATTATTTTTCTGTATCATACTGTATAATAGTAGTTTTAAAAGCATTCTTGTTGTTTGGAACTATACATGGTTGAATGCAGAGATGAAGTGGGATCTGATTCAAAATCATTCTCAGTGGTGGGAAGTGTGTGTGTCGGGGAAGGAACTTTGGGGGCTGACTTCCTGTTCTGCCAATTGCTCTCTGTGTTGGAGGCTTTTCAGGATGGATAAAACAGAGACAAGTAACAACAAAAAGGGGAAAAAAAATCCAAACAGCAAACCTAGCTCATTGCTTATTCATAGTACTCACTCAGTAAATGTTAGTGGTTACAGTAGAATTTATAAATCACCACCCAGACAGCTCTTTTCCATTTTCCATTTCACACACACACATGGCACCCCTACTTTGATCAGGTTTGCCTGCGTTTAAACTTCATTGATATAAAAAGGTGCTTCAGGGCCCCAATAAGTCTAGCTTATTGCTTATTCACAGTTACCACTCAATAACCATTAGGAGTTATGTATAAACTTGAAAAAAAATGAGGCCGCAGGAATGGACAATCACTACCAAGGATGGTTGCCTTCAGAGGGTCTTGCTGCCCCATGCAGACTCTTGGTAGGGCTGGTCATACAGAGGCCATGGGCTCAGCCACCTTCTTTCTCTGCACACATCCCCTGAGCACCTACTATGTGCTAGGCACTGTGCCAAGGCACAGACAGGAGAGATAATACCAGCCCCTTCTTCAGGGGACAGTGGCAGTGATATAACAGCATTAGGGACTTGTCACCAGCAATCCCTCCCTGTCACCCGCCATGTATCTGCAGCACCCTGCATGGCCTCACGGAGCCCCTGGAGTGTGGGCATCACTTGACCAACCGTCAGATGTGCTGTGGTAGTTACATAATTTCATGTCAACTCGATAAATAGGTGTAGGGGCGGAGTCTAGCCTGTCAATGAGGTCACAACCTGATGATGCCTCCTTGTGGGCGTGGCCTTCTCCTGAGGATTCTGGGAACTTCCCCTTTCTCTCTCTCTCTGCCTTCCTCTTCCTGTTGACAAGCCACTTGGAGACTTGCTGAGCCCTGCGAGAGCCTCCCTCTCTCTCTGCTTCACCTTGCTGTTGAAGAGCCACATTCGGAGAGCTGAAGGAGCCAACTGCAGACCTGAGCCAGCACTGAGATGCTCCTACCGCCATTGGATCCACAAGATTTTGCACCCACCGGCCTGTGATCTTCCTGCATTTTGCAACATTGCACGTGACAGCATAAGTCTGAAGAAGGATTTACGGACTAGTACTGGACTTATGGACTTGATCTGGACTGGGCGGGGGCATTTTCTTAATATACAATTACTCTTTGATGTAAAGCCCTTTCTTATACACATATGAGTGTCATTGGATTTGTTTCTCTAGTCAACCTGGCCTAACACATGCATCCTTCACACAGGCCTGTCAAAGTGTGTTTGTCAATCTGAACACTCGTTCCTTACCAGGGCTCACAGTCTCTCTTCTTCCTCCTCCTCCCTTCTCTCTCCCTAATTAAGGCACAACCTACAGAAGAGAGTTTCTAAATCACCACCCAGACCACTCTTTCCCATTACTCTGTCTGTCTGTCTGTCTCTCTCTCTCTCACACACACAACTGTGTCACCACTACTGATTTTTATCACTATTGATCAGTTCTTCTTGCTTCTGAACTTCATATATGAGGGGGCTTCAAAAAGTTTGTGGAAAATGGAATTAAAAGATTATGGACTTCTCCCCACAAACTCTTCTAAGTCCCTTTGTATATAGCAACCTGTGGGACATACACCTTTCATTTGGGATCATTTGCCCAACATCTCAAAAAACAAAACAAAACCCCCAAACCCATGGCCCTCAAATCCATTTCAACTCATACTGACCCTGTTGGACAGAGTAGAAATGCGGCTGTAGGTTTCCAAGAGTGTAAATCTTTATGGGAACAGAAAGCCTCATCTTTCTCCCAAGGGGAAGTTGGTGGTTTTGAACTGCTGACCTTGCAGTTCATGGACCAACATGTATCCCACTGCATCACCAGGACTCTCATCCAGGTTATGTGTGTCAGTTTTCCTTGCTGTGTAGTATTCCCATCCAGGCCACACGGCACTTAATCTACTCTCCTGCTGATGGCATTCTGCCTCATTGCTTGCTGCTCTCCTCATGCACTCTATATTCCAGGTCTCCCAAACCACATGGTGCCCACAAATACTACCACTCTTTGTACCCACAAGGAGGCCTGGGTTACACTTTGAGCTGCTAACCACAAGGTCTACTGTTCAAACCCACCAGCCACTCACTCCATGGAGGAAAGATGAGGCTACTTCTGTAAAGATTTAAAGTCTTGGAATTTTTATAAAGGGCCATTGAGATGAAATTGACCCTTTTTTAAATTTAGGTTTTCTGTGCTTACATAAGTACCTTTTCTTCTGCCTCATGCTGTGTATCACAAAATTGATAATGGCAGAGCATTGTCATCAAAGTATGTGTTTAGGGGGTTGGGAGAGGGGTATCTAAGTAGATCTAGGTGTGGTCAGGCAGGCATGGAATGTCAAGGGTGCAGACTGTCAGGCAGAGAGATAGGCCCAGGCCTGACTCACAGGTGACTGGAGGTGGCACTAGGATGCTGGCCGGACTGGCTAGGGATGCCCGATCTCAGAGCCTCTGGACAGTTCCTATTTGGAGAGGCATTTAGGAGGCGCCTTGGTTCAGAGCCTGGGCCTGCTTGATGACCACAGTGCCTGATCCAAGGACACAGGTCTGAGTGTAAGCTGGGGGGTTGCCTGGAGGGACAGGATGGGGTTGTTGGGTTTGGGTGGGTCCCATTGGATGTCCCACTTCTAGGCTCTCTGTGTTGGGGCGCATTTGCCAGGTGAGCCAATGAACAGACCCCGGGGAGGTGTGGCCTCTAGAGCAGTGGTTCTCAACCTTCCTAACGCCATGACCCTTTAATACAGTTTGTCATGTTGTGGTGACCCCCAGCCATAAAACTATTTTCATTGCTCCTTCAAAACTGTAATTTTGGTAGTGTTATGAATGGGGTGACCCCTATGAAAGGGTCGTTCAACCCCCAGAGGGGTAGTGACCCACAGGTTGAGAACCGCTGCTCTAGAGGCTGCTGAGAGAGAAAGCTCCCAGTAAATGGTTCTCTCCAAACCAAACCACAGACCCAGATGCTTGGGGAGTGGCAGGGAGGGGACCCTGTCACTACAGCATCCCAGAAGCAGAAGGCTTTACCCAAGTGGGCACATTTGCAGCCGACTCACCCTTCCTACAATGCAGCCCACCCTGTGCCAAGCCTCCTTCTCAGGGCCCCCTCATGACAGCCTGCAGGCAGCCGATTCTAACTACTTTCCCTCCCTAAGCACACCCATAGGTTTAGGCTCTTGGGCACATTTACAGGCTAAAGGGTCCTGTCAGGAGGGGCCGTGTACACAGTTTCTTGTGATTTTCCAGGGCTGCCAGACACCCATCTGCCATGGGCAGGGTTACCCTCTCCATAGGCCCCCAAAGGCCTGGTGGTCACATCCTTGACTGGAATGGGAGCCAGAACACGCAAAGCAAATCAAACCAGTTGTCACAGAGCTGATTGAGACTCACGTGGACCCTGTTTGGCCAAGGAGAACCGTGCTCATAGGGGTTCACTCTGGGGGGGGTGGGTGGGGGTTCTTGGAGCTGAATTGTCAGACCTTCTGGGTGGACTCGAATTGCCAAGTGTTTTACTAGTTGGCACAATGAGGGGCACCCTGAGGGCACAGGGGTGCATGGTTAACACTCATACTGGGCCAACAGGTAAGAGCCAGGGCTGGCTGAGCAGCCAGGCTGTGAGGGTGCTGTCCATTAGGGAAGGAAGGAAAGGCTCCCCTGGTCCCCAAGGGAATGTCTGGAGAGTGGGTTTCCTGTAGGTCCAGGAGCCGCAGGCTGAGCTGCCCTGGAATCATGGGGTGAGCCAGGCAGTGAGGGGACACGTGCGCTGCAGCTGCTCTTCATGGGAGTTGGGGTGCAGATGCAGGTTTAGGGGATGAACCCCAGCCCCTCTCCTGGCTCCTCAGGGTTTCAGGGGCTCAGCGTCTGTATCCCCATGTCTGTCAGCCTGTCACTGGGGTCTGCCCCGTCAGATGCTGCCCTGTGGCCTGAGACCTCCGACGTTTCAGGCGTGCCTATGGCAATGGTTCTCAGGGACCCTGGACCGCTGGGCAGGCCGGGCTGCTCGCTGCTGGGTCCTGTGGTGGGTGGGAATGCTGCCTACCTTTGGCTCCCTGGGTGGTGGCATGGGGAGGGTCACTCTGAGCTGTGGCCTCAGTGAGCACACACTCATTCTTATGGCCTTTGCCTCCCCCTCCCCTCACTTCTTGCGCTTAGTGGTGATGAGGACCTGGGAGGAGGGAGGCGCCACCTGAGTGGCTATCCCACCTCTGACTGCTGCTTCCTCTGCTGCCTTCTGTCAAGGGGGGTACCCTGCCCCTCAGGGCTCCATTCTCAGACCCTCTTTTCTCTTCTTCCTTCACTCTCTTTCTGGGACACTGCACCCCCTGCTCCTGCTCCTACAACCCTCATCACTGGCCTTTCACCCAAGTTCTGCACATCCCCACCGCAGACCTGGTGTCTCCATGCCAAGCCAAGACCCTTGGCTTCTACAGCCGGGCCCAGAGTAGTGGCTCCAAGCGCCCCTGTGCTTCAATGGGGCTGTTTCCTTCCTTGGCCTGGGCCCAAGGGTGCTGGAGGTGTCAGCACCCCCGCCTCCCTCCTGACAGCCTCAGCCACTCCCTCCCTCCTCAGTTCCCCCCCTCCCAACACAGTGCAGGCCCTCCCCTCCCCTCTCATTGCTGCTCCTGCCCTCCAAGTCACAACATGGCAGACCTGGCGGTTCCATTCCTGTCCCACCCAATTCCGCTCCATAAGCACTTGGGGCTCTGCTCTGGGGCTATGAGATGTCCCGGGAGGCCTGGCACTGCACAGACCAGTAGGAAAGAGGAAACAACACCCTGGGAGTGCCCGTGGCAGGCACAAGGAGCCTCAGAGGTGGAGGAACTGAGAAGACAGGGTATAACAACAAGGGGCCATGGGGCCAGGGATGGCTTCCAGGAAGAGGGGATGGCTCAGATAGCAGAGCATCGCACAAGTGCTGACCGGAACAGAAGAACTGGGAAAGCCCATACTCAGTCAGTGATGGACTGGATGGCCAGCTGTGGATTCTGCTTCAGTGGAATCCAGCACGGCTGCTACAATGGACCAGCATGGGTCAGTCTCATCCTCATCATGGTGTGGGGAAAGGCAAAGTGAACAGGGCATGCGCTTATATAAACCCTACAGACACTGGTATGGATACAGGATCTCTGGTAACCATGATACAAACACAGATACAAAAACCATCCATTGGTTCAATACCACCTCATACTGATCCAATGGGCCCAGTGGAACTGCCCCTGTGGGTTTCTGAGGCTATAACTATTTACAGGAGTAGAAAGCCTCCTATTTCTCCAATGGAGTGCCTGGTGGTTTGGAACTGTGGATCTTGTGGTTAGCAGCCTAGTCTTAACCCATGATGCCAGGGTTCCTAAACACCCATATAGAAGTGAGGAGCACCAGACATGCCTCTGGAGACAGCAGGAGACAGAGGAAGGGACAGAGGAGGGGATTGCACTGTGGCTATGCATATAGGAGGAGCCCTGATGGCATAGTGGTTATGTGTTGGGTTCTGATCTGCAAGGTTGGCAGTTCAAAACCACCAGTGGCCCTGTGGGAGAAAGATGGGGTTTTCTACTCCCGTGAAGAGTTACAGTCTCATAAACACAGGGGCAGTTCTACCCTGTCCTCTAAGATGAGTATAAGTTGGCATCAACTCAATGACAATTGAGTTTGGGGTTGTTGTTTTTGTGTGTGTGTGTGTATAATCCCAACTATGTGGACAACCCCCCCCCCACTCCAGCCACAGAATAATTCACTTTAGAGGACAGCACTGAAGCTACAGCTCAGGGAGAGGGACATGTCTGATCAGAGCATACAGGAGCAAATGAAGGGGGAGGAAGAGAGAGTGGAGCACATCCGGGCCTATCAAGCCTGGAGGACAATATCCCTTCTCAGAGCAGCCAATGCACAGAGAGGACCATATGGCTGGCCCCACTATAAGACACGACATCCTTCACTGACCCATAATCCTACGGGGGACAACACTGGAGACACAGTGCGAGAACTGCGCCTGATCTGAACCCACCACACTGAGGCAAAACACTAAGGGTGTACAACAGAACAACAAGGGGAACAGAGCAAGGAAGTCCCAAAGGAATACCAAAAATAGACTTTGGGGCCAGGGTGTGGCACCCCATCAGACTCGACCAGAAAATACTCCTAAAGGTCAACAAAATAGATCTTGAACTATTTACAGGCTATTCTTTTTTTTGTCATTGGTTTTGTTGTTGTTGTTTTGTTTTCTTTTGTTGCTTTGTTTTGCTCTGTCTTATTTTTTGTGCATATTATTATCTCTGCAGGTATATCTAGATAAGGTGGGATAAACAATCTGGAGGAGAAAACGGGACCTATGGTTCCGGGGGTGGGGGGGACATGGAAGAGGGGGCGGTGGGGGAAAGGAAGTGGGTGTTAACAAACTCAGGGACATGGGAACAAAAAGTGATCCAAAAATCAATGGCGAGGAAAATGTAGGAGGCCTAGTAGGGCTTGATCAAGGGCAATGTAACCAAGATGAATTACTGAAACCCAAATGAAGGCTGAGGATGATAGTGGGACAAGAGGAAAGTAAAAGGAAATAGAGGAAAGAACTAGGAGGCAAAGGGCATTTATGGAGGTCTAAATATAGGCATTTACATATGTAAATATATTTATATATGATTATGGGGAAATAGATCTATGTGCATATATTTGTAGGTTTAGTATGAAGGTAGCAGATGGACATTGGGCCTCCATTCAAGTACTCCCTTAATGCAAGAACACTTTGCTCTGTTAAACTGGCATTCCATGATGCTCACCTTCCCGACACAACCGCTGAAGACAAATGGGTGCATAAGCAAATGTGGTGAAGAAAACTGATGATGCCTAGCTATCAAAAGATATAGCATCTGGGGTATTAAAGGCCTGAAGGTAAACAAGTGGCCATCTAGCTCAGAAGCAACAAAGCCCAAATGGAAGAAGCACACCAGTCTGTGTGATCACGAGATGTCTATGGGATCTGGTATCAGGCATCAAACAACAGCAAAAAAATCATACCATTGTGAATGAGGGGGAGCGTGGAGTGGAGACCCAAAGCCCATCTGTAGGTAACTGGACAGCCCCTTATAGAAGGGTCGTGGGGAGGAGACAAGCCAGTCAGGGTGCAGTATAGCAACGATGAAACACAACTTTCCTCTAGTTCTTTAATGCTTCCCCTCCCCCCAATCATGATCCCAATTCTACCTTACAAATCTGGCTAGACCAGAGGATGTACACTGGTGCACATAAGAACTGGAAACACAGGGAATCCACGACAGATAAACCCCTCAGGACCAATAATGAGAGTAGTGATACCAGGAGGGTAAGGGGAAGGTAGGGTAGAAAGGGGGAACTTATCACAAGGATCTACATATAACCCCCTCCCGGAGGGACGGACAACAGAAAAGTGGGTGAAGGGAGACATCAGACAGTGTAAGACATGACAAAACATTAATAATTTATAAATTATCAAGGGTTCGTGGGGGCGGTGGGACGGGGAAAGAGGGGGAAAATGAGGAGCTGATACCAAGGGCTCAAGTAGAAAGAAAATGTTTTCAGAATGATGATAGCAACACATGTACAAACGTGCTTGACACAATGGATGGATGTATGGATTGTGATAAGAGGGGAGGGAGGGGAAAAATGAGGAGCTGATGCCAGGGGCTTAGGTGGAGAGCAAATGTTTTGAGAATGATGAGGGCAATGAATGTACTGTATATATGGATTGTGATAAGAGTTGTATGAGCCCCTAATAAAATGACTGGAAAAAAAAGTTGTATGAGTCCCCAATAAAATGATTTTAAAAAGAAAAACAAATGAGGCTTCTCTAGAATGACTCCACTTGATGGCAGTATTTTGGGGTTTCTTGGTTAGTCTGCAAGCTAATAGTCCTGGGGGTGCTGTGGACTAAGCGTTGGGACTAAGCAAGGTCCATGATTCAAATGCTCCTCAGGAGACAGATGAGGCTGCCTGCTCCTGAAAAGGTTTGCCATCTCAGGAACAACAAGAAGTTCTACTGGGTCCGATAGGGCCACTATGATTTACCATCGGAATGGGTTTGATTTTTCAATATGCTTGATCTCTTTGACATGAGAATGAGAAAGAGATTGAAGCAAACATAAACATCTGTTCTGGGTGGGTGATCACAGGGCCATGGGTGTTTGAGAGATTAGCTTCTCCATTTAAAGAGCCTTGGTGGTACTGTGGGCAAAATACTTGGCTGCTAACTAAAAGGCCAGTGTTTCAAACCCACCAGCCGCTCCCAGGGAGGACGTTGTTGCCGTCTGCTTCTGTAGAGACTTAGCACCTTGGACACCCTGTGAGGCAGTTTTACTCTGTCCTGTGGGTCACTGGGGTCAGCAGCAACTCAGCAGCTATGGGTTGGGTTTGGTGTGGTTTTTCTGTGCACTATTCTGTAACCAGAATATTCAAGAGAAGTTCATTCAAAAAACCAAACTCGCTGCCATTGAGTCAATGCTGACTCAGAGCAACGCCTGGTGAGTTTCTGAGACTGTAACTATTTACAGGAGTAGAAAGCCCAGTCTTTATCCAGAGGAGCTGCAGGTGGAGCTACGGAATTGCTGACTGTGTGGATTGCAGCCCAACTCGTACCCACTACATTGCCAGGGCTCCCAAGAGAAGTTCAGAGAGACAATAAGGTAGGCGTTAATCTCTAACATGGGTTGGAGAGAATGGGCGGAGCCGGGACAGGGACTGGGAGGAGGCAGCTGGGCCGGGAGTATTCTCAGTCTTGGGTGGGGTGGGTTTGGAAACAGGGAGAAAATCAGCTTTCCCCTTCATGTCTATTTGCTCCCTCAAGTGTGTTGCTCCGGGTTTGTCTCTGAGCTGCTCCCCCACCCCCACTCTCTGTGCCAGGGGACTGTTCCAAGTCGGTAATTTATTACTTCTTACTCAGAATTGAGCATCTACCACAAAAGCAGATCTCCACACGCCCTAGCTACAGTCCCACACAGGCAGGCATGGGATAAGTTGCATTGCTAACTCAGTGCTGGAAAGCTCACCTTCCACGCAGGAGATGGGTTTGATTTGAGACTAATGCACCTCACGTGCACCTACCATCATCCTCTCTGTCACTCGGGACCTTGCTGCTATTAGTTCAGCCGCGCTTGACGAAGACTAGAAAGAAAGGCCTGGTGATCTACTTCCCTAATCAGCCAATGACATCAGCCTATGGATCACAACAGGAAATGGAGGCCCGGAGATTTTAAGTGACTCGCTCAAAGTCACACAGTTAGGAGAAGGCAGCGCTGGGATTTGAACCCAGGCAGGCTGGCACGCAGACCTGGGGCTCCCACTGCTAGGAGTCTCACAGTGGGTCCCATGCTGGGTGCTGTGCACTCAGTGCTTCTGCGATGACCAAGGGGACACCACCTGTCCTCACAGAACTTGGGGGCCGGCAGCAGAAGTCAGAACTGAACCACTCAGCCTGCACAAATGTACTCACAGCTACTGGTCCAGGGAAGGAAAAGTGCTTTGTGCCTCAAGGAGAATACAGAGCACGTGCCAATGAGACTGGACGTGCTGGGCAGGTCTTCCTGAGGAGGGGACATTTAAGGCAAGGCCTACAAGATGGGCACCTTGCCAGGAGAGGAGTTGGGGCAGGCAGTGCAGAGAGAAGGGACAGCAAGTGCAAAGGGCCAGATAGGTGAGGGGGGCACCTGGTGAGAGTCTGGGGTTGGAGAGTGCCATGAGCAAGGGTGGGACAGCTGAGCCAAGAGGGCAGAGAGGAGGCGACCACCATGCTGGGCCTTCTGACCACTTGTTCAGGCTTGCCCCCCACAGTCCTGGTTCATGCCTGTGGCCCCAGCACGAATACTCCTTTGGTTTGAACAATCAATTTGAAGGTCACGATCTCACAGGCCATGGGAGAGGGTTTGGAATTTGTTCCCAGGGTGGTGGTGGGAAGGCATTGAAGAGTTTCAGCAAAGGAGGGACACCATCTCATTTATAATGTATAAAGGCCACTCTGGCTGCTGTGTGAGGAGGGCCTGCAGGAGGAAGGCTATTGTCCTCTTCCTTACACAGGCACAGCCTCACTGCCTGGAAGGCCCTTGCAATACCCGTGGGGTGCTAGGGGAGGTCCAGACGTGGGCTGGCTGAAGTTGCAGCCATGGGGAATGTGACTCATGTGTCCCCAGAGATGCTGTCCCCCCTTCTTCTCACTATGCCGGCCCAGCCTTCAGACTGCCCAGTGGGGCCTCCAGAGGTGGGTGGAAGCCCTGGAGTAAAGCTACCTGGCTCCCAGGACTGCAGGCAGCTTGTGGAAAAAGCAGAACAATTCTGCCATCAAAGAGCTAAAGGACACCATTAATGTAAGACACGGCGATGGATAGAAACTTGCCATTTTTCAAACTGCCCCTTATTCTCTTCCTTCTTCTCCCCACTCGGCCCCCATCTCCAAGAGATTTCAGAAATGAGACCCACAGGCATTCACAAATACCAGCTGGGGAGGGACTAGGAAGGATATCTGGAGTGGGCCGATGTACATGGACCATGGGGAGTATGTACATGCCTCAGCTGTGTGCCCCCAGCTCCAGGCCTGGCATTGGTGTCTGGGCTGGGCAGGGGGTTATAGATAGGTGCGTCATACACACTGGCCACGTATGATGGACACGATACACAATTCCCACAAACCTTTGATATTTAGAGGGATCGGGAGGGTAAAACATGCCCAGGGCTTGTAATAGCAACAAAGCAGAGCAGGCTGGGAAAGTCAGAAGCTTGTAAGAGAAAACTCACCAAGCAAGAACAGCCTCTGAGCTTCCCATTACCCAGTGGCGCATGCGTGGCCCCTGCTTAAGACCATTTCGTGTTCAGATGAGGAATTTAGGGTCATCCAAGTTGATGTGTGTGTGTCTGTGTAAGACAAAGCCACAGGCTCCAGGGGTGGGGGGTGGGGTGGGGAGCGGTGGGAAAGGGGGCACTCACCCAGCGGCAGCACGAAGAAGAAGGGGAACCAGCAGAGCACGAAGACGCCCACCACGATGGCCAGAGTCTTGGCCGCCTTCTTCTCGCGGGAGAACTTGAGCAGCCGCACAGAGAGGGAGCTGCGGAAGTTGTGGCCCTTGGCACTGCGCGCCCCGTCCGCACCTGCACCGCCGCCCGCGCCGCGACAGTGGATGCGCAGCACCACCTCCGAAGCCTTGCCCCGCTCGCGCTTGACACCAGCCTCGAGGCTGCGAGTGGTGCTGCGCGCGACCACGTACACGCGGCAGTACATAATGATGATGACGGCCATGGGCAGGTAGAAGGAGCACACGGAGGAGAAGACAGCGTAGCCCGCCTCCTCGGTGATGCCGCAGAAGCGCTCGTCCGGGGGCACCGGCTCCTTCCAGCCTAGCAGGGGCCCCACGGACACCACGAGGGCGACGACCCAGAGGAGCGCCAGGATGGCGGCCGCCTTGCGCTCTGTCATGATGGCCGGGTACTTGAGTGAGTGGCGCACGCCCACGTACCGGTCCACGGAGATGGTGCAGAGGCTGAGGATGGAGGCCGTGCAGCACAGCACGTCCACGGCGGCCCACACGTCGCAGAAGGCGCGGCCGAAGGCCCAGAAGCCCAGCACCTCCATGGTGGCCGAGAAGGGCAGCACCGCAGCGCTCAGCAGCAGGTCGGCCACGGCCAGGTTGACAATGAAATAGTTGGTGACCGTCTGCAGGTGGCGGTTGCAGGCCACCGAGAGGATGACCAGCAGGTTGCCTGCCACAGCGGTGAGGATGAAGGCGGCCAGGAAGACCCCCACGCCCAAGCCCTGCGCGCTCACCACCAGGCCCCCGAC
>NW_022109491.1:30147351-30153590 GCF_000313985.2 Echinops telfairi
CCCTCTCCCCTCGCGTCCCCTCCTGCGCCTCCCCGTAACCCCTCCCCCCTTCCCTCCGGGGCCTCTCCTCCCTCCCGCCCCCTTCGCCAGCCTCGGAGTCACTCGCTGTTGCCCTTGGGCGCGCGGAGCGAAAGGCGCGACTTCCCAGCGGGCTCTCCTGCTCCCGGCTCCCGGCTCCCGGCTCTCGGCTCCCGGCTCCCGGTTCTCGGCTGCGGGCTCCGGCCGCCAGAGAGCAGCAAGCGCCCGAGATCTGCGGACTGCGGACGGGGCACGCAGTGCCGTGGCAGGTCGCTTCCTAATACTGTTTAAACTAAAGGACCGGTGGCACCTCCTCCCCTCAGGCCACTGGCCAGGGGAGGGCCCCAAACTTCTCTGTCCAGTGCGGTGGCGTGGAAATGCCTGCTTTGGGCTGAGCCTAGGTGTGATAGACACTGATGTCCAGGACACATCCGCGGCAACTTTGCAATGTTGGCACCGGTTCTTCACGCCACATCGGATGTTGGAATCAAACTTCCTAATGGCTCACCAAAACAAGTGGTCTTCTTGGGGAGGGGGCGCAGTTAGATGTAGGGCAGGAGGGCCGGACCGGCCACTTAGTTACCATGGTTCAGAGGGTGGGTTCCAGACTTGATCTTGTCATGCCTCAGTTCCCCTTCTGCAAAATGTAGGTAATAATAGTGAGTACCTTCTGGGCTTCTTGTGAGGATTGGATGAACGAATATGCCCCCCAAAATATGAACCTTATGCCCCCCAGAGCAGAGGAGTGCCTGGGACAGTATGAACCAGGGCCAAAGAACCAGGGGGAGCGAAGGGTGTTGCCAGTGGGCAGAACAGGGTAGGGAGAGATAAAACGAGATCATTCATTTAATCAATAATGAGCTGTCCCCAAGTGGCAGGCAGAATGCTGAGCACTTGGGTCTGGGGTGGGAGCCAAGGCCCTGCAGGGAGGATCATGCCGTTGGGTGGGTGCAAGAGAAGGCAGGCTTGTGTCCTGCCAGGGAGATGAGGGCCTGTCCGGAGCAGTGTCTGGGAAGGGCGAGAGACTGGGGCAGGATGTTCGAGAATCTTGGAGAAGAAGGTTCTTTGAAAAAACTTAGAACGTGAGAGAAATGTTGTAAAGATGGTACCCATCCACCCTCCAAAGACACCACGCCTGGTAATAGCTGAGAAACAGCTCTTTGAGGCCTCCCAGTTCCCTAGGACATCTTTTTACTTGGGTTTCTGGCAACTGCCTTTGGCAAATGGAAATGAGAGTATGTCAGTCTTAAGGGTTAGCTGGCCACTGACCAAATGTCAAACCTTTGGGCTTTCTCCCAGAAGGGGAAGGGCTGAGGGCACTGAAGGGCCAGGAGCCAGGAGCTCCTGACATGAGCATTCTGGCTGGCAGGCTCTGTGCCCGTGACTGGCTGCTGCCTCATAGTATGGGTCAGGGATAAGCCTGGCGGGTCCATCCAATTTTGGGCTTGGTTCATTTTCAAGGAAGGCCAGGAGAAGGATATACTGTTAAACCCAAGACTAAGGCTGGGGTCATAGGGGGCTTCTTGACTGGGGTCACAGGGGAGGTCTGTGTCAGATTCTGGTCTAGAGAACCTGCAGAAGGCTGGCTGGGGGTGTCCTGACCAGCAGGGTGAGGAGAGAATTGTGTTATGAGGAACCTGGATGAAGGTGGGGCAGCATCATCCTGTCTCAGATCTTGGGCATTCTGAGATATGCAAAAGAATTCTTGAGGCTGGAGAAGTCTAGGGGAAGGTCAGTGGAAGGGCAAGTGTTGTGAGATCATCGGGTTTCTTGGACAGGCTTCGCAGATGCTCAGTTCAGAAGAGGGATTGGGTACACGTACTACTGGCAAGACCAAGAGAGAAGTCATTTCTTTCAGGAGGTCTCAGCAGAGGAGTGACTAAATACCACCCCCAGGGCACCGTGTGCACTCACACCCCTTTGCCTGGATGCTCCATGGAAAACATACAAAAACAAACTCACTGTCACTGAGTTGATGCTGATTCACCTTGACTTTTAGAACAAGGTAGAACTGCCCCCGGGGGTTTCTGAGAGGTAACTCTTTCCAGGAGTAGAAAGCCGCATCTTTCCCCTGAGATTTCAAACTGCTGACCTTGCTGTTAGCAGCGGAATGTGTAACCACTGTGCCACCGGGAGTTCTCAGCTTGCCCCATGTTGTTTTAGATGCCATCGAGTTGGTTCCCTCCCATAGCGACCACTCCACAGAGCAAAATGCTGCCTGGACCTACACCATCCTCACAATTGTAGTCACGGTGTCAGTCCAGCTCACTGAGGGTCTTGCTCTTCTTTGCTGCCCCTCTACTTTACCAAACATGATGTCCTTGCCCAGGGACTGGCTCCTCCTGACAACATGTCCAAAGTAGGTAAGATGAAGTCTTGCCATCCCTGCCTTTAAGGAGCACTCTGACCTGGCTTCTGCCAAGACAAATCGGTGTGTCCTTTTAGCGGTCCATGGTATTTTCAATATTTTTCCAGCATCACAATTCAAATGCATGGATTCTTCTTCGATCTTCTTTGTTCAGTATCTAACTTTCACTTGCATATGAGGCTATTGAAAATACCATGGCTTGGGTCAGGGGCACCTTAGTCCTCAAAGTAACATCCTTGCTTTTCAGCACTCTGAAGAGGTCTTGCGCAGCACACTGACCCAATGCAGCTCCTCTTTGGATCTCTTGACTGCTGCTTCCATGAGTGTTGATTGTGGATCTAAGCAAAGCAAAATCCTTGACAGCTTTGACCTTTGCTCCATCTATCGTGACATTATCTATTGGTCCAGTTGTAAGAATTTTGGTCTTCTTTACAATTGATAGTGGAAGCTGCAATCCTTGATCTTCAGCAAGTGCTTCAAGCCTTCCTCGATTTCAGCAAGTAAGGTTGTGTCATTTGTGTATTACAGGTTGTTAATAAGCTTTCCTCCAATCCTGACGCCACATTCTTCACGTAAGCCAATTTCTCTGATGATTTGCTCAACATATAGATGGAATAAGTATGGTGAGAGGAAACAACCCTGTCTAAAACCCTGTCTAAAACACTAACCAGTGTTGGATGATCTTCAGCAAAATTTTACTTGCATGTGATGTCAATGATGCTGCTGTATAACTTGGGCATTTTATAGGGTCACCTTTCTTTGACGGGATACAAAGAAGGATCGCCCAGTCAGTTGGTCAAGTAGCTGTCTTCCAAATTTCCTAATCTAGATGAGTGTGTACTTCAGGTCATTCATCAGCTTGTTGCATGCCCCACAGGCACCTGAAGTTGAACATCGCCTGAATTAAACTCACAATCTCTGTCATTCAAATCCTCACCTTCCTCTGTTCTCCGACCCACAATGGAACCACCATCTACACAGTTGCTAACGTTAGAAACCTCAAGTCCCCTCTCTCTTTACTAGCTGCCCCCAATCGAGGCCGTTTCCAAGTGGTGTGGGCTACTTTTGTGAAAGCTGGACAATGCCTAAGGAGGATGAGAGAAGGACGTATGTCTTTGTCTGATGGAGTTGGTAGTGAATGTTGGATATGCAATGGACAGTGAGAAGAATGAGCAAATCTGTCTCTGTTCAGCAAGAATGCTCCTTAGAAGGAGGGTGGTAGGACTTGTCGCATGTACTTTGGGCCCGTCATCAGCAGAGACTAGTTCCTGGAAAAGAACATCAGGCTTGGTCAATAGAAGGCCAATCCTTAATGAGGTGGATTGACTCCGTGGCTCCAACAATGGGCTCCAACTTAACAACAGTTGTGAGAATGGCAGAACATTAGCTGGCTGTAAGTGGAAACCGATGTGACATCACTTAAACAACAGCAGCAACAACTTAACTTTGTGACCACGTTCTCTTTTTCACCATCGTCTACCTGATGCCAATAATGCCTCTTCCTAGTCTATTGGCATATGGATCGTTCTAGCATGTACATCTTATTATTTCCTTCATTTGAAGAATATTTCTTGGCTGACTCACAAAACCTTTAAGTTTGTGACACACACTTGGTCCTGTGTGGCTGGACTCTTCTTTCTTTTTTTAGATGATCAAGGTAATTTGCTTAGTGGGTGATTCCAGGTTACATGACCAGGTGGTAGTTTCTTAAAAAGGATGTGCTTTGTGGTTTGGCAACCTGAGACCCTGAGATTGATCTGAATTACAAAGTAATGAACGTGAGTCAGAAATCTTTTGTACCTGAAATGATTCTCACGTGAAATTTGTGTCCCAAAACTTCAGACATGAATAGAGTCCTATCCCGGGGAACCTCCTCTCCCCCAGAAAGCTAGAACTTTCCCTAGCTGAATCTCAGGATCTAGCACTCAGACCCTCAGGCACATTTTAAGATGGAGGTTGTCCTTAAGGGAGTCCTGGAGGAAATGAATTTCAAGGAGAGTTTAAATGCTCTTTGGATCAAGAAATAGCTTCCATTCTTTAGTTTGTGTTGGTCTGTGGAAATGGGACTGTCCTTCACTATGAAAATATTGGTGGCCTTTCTGAACCGCTTTCAGCTGAAGAACACTGTTGGGATTATTCCCTTAGTTAAAGTGTTTATCACAGATAGCTGCAGTAGATTGAATGGGTGGGGCCTTTGGTGGCCTCACTTGTGAAATGATGTACATTTCTTCTTAAAATTCTTTAGCATCTACTGAACTTTCCCCCTTAGAGCCAAACCCCAGGACGACTTCACAGTGTGACTTCTAAAGACAGAGCCTGTCCCCGGGGGCAGCAGGGCAGTCATCAGCAGTTGGGGAAAGAGTGCCTTACCGTGGAACACTCACTGTGATATTTGACAAATATCTTGACCCCAGCTGTATCCTTAATAAAATGGGGAGTAAAGAAGAGAGGACTGGGTAATATCAGAGAGTGGCAAACTTGTTATTTTTTTTAAAGGAAGGGACTTAATTGTTCAAATGAAGTCTTCCAGAGAGCCCAATATGGAAGAACAGATACTAGAATTTAGTAGAGATGCTCTGGTTGTATTGGCATCCAAAACCTGAGTCCAATTCTCTGTCCTCCCTGTCTAGCTGGGTTCTGATTCCTAAGGAACCCCCTCCCCACCTGCCCCACCCCCGACCTGTGGCATTGTAGACAGGAGTCTCATGGGAAAAATTACTGGACCAGTGAGACCTGGTTCTCTGTAATACAATGATGTGGTTTCCAGCTTCAGATGGGAGACTAAGCCCTTGTGTTTATTTTGTCTTCTTCTGAGACCCCTTTAGAGTGGTAGCAAAGAAATATGAAAGGTCCATCCCATAATTTAGAAGTCAATCCCTAGGCTGACAAATTCTGGACTCTAAAGTTGAGACTTGACCCTAGAAGAGGCCATGAGGGGCTTGAGAAGGCCTGGTCCCACTCCTCTCTCTGATGATGGTGCCTGGTGGTTGGCATGGTCAGAGTCAGAGTACTGAATGTAGGAGAATGCTGATAGAGAAGACCTTCCTACCAGCCATCCTGTTTTCAGGGACAAGCTAGTCAACCCCTAATCTTCCCTCACCCACCAAGCCTGGGAAACCTTTATTTGTTCATTCAACAAATGTTACGTAAGCACCAGTTCTATGTCAGGACTCTTCTGGCCCCACTCCTGGTACCAATTGTGTTAGACAGGGTTCTCTAGAGAAACAAAACTAGGACATTTATGAATATATATCTATATCTATATATGTAAATCAATATATATAGCATGAAGGAATATAATGGCTAATTAGTCCACACAATAGTACAGAGGGCTCAGTTCAACTCACTTCTGTGAAACAGTTAATATACTGGAAGTCCTTCAACTCACGAGGGTTTCTGGGTCCAAGGTCAAGGAAGCAGACAGCTGAGTCTTCCAAAGAGCAATGCAGGCATTTCGGCCACAGGCAGCAAACAGCAGGGCGGGTCACCAACAGTTAGCCAGGTGACAGGATCTGACAGTCCCCAGCTCAAGTGATGTATACACCAACAGTGTGGCGAAGCAGGTCTCGAAGGAACCTCAAGCTCTAGGGACACGGTCCAGGGGTTGGGTGTCCCACAGTTAGTGTAGCTTGCAAGTTGAGACAGAGAGCTAGCTAAGGCAGTTGCACACTGGTCTGATCACCAGAAAGCAAGAGAGAGAGGCGGGCCTCACTGAGCCATTTATCTCTTTGCCCTCCAATCAAACTGCAACCTTGTTAATCCCACATGTTCTTATTGGCCAGGTTGGCACAATAAACCTACCTATCACAATGTTGAATAAAGCAAAGCCCTACCATTCTTTTTTTTTTTTTTT